>NW_017731351.1:7076949-7108949 GCF_001890085.2 Hipposideros armiger
AGTAGGTTTTCTTCTAGGAGTTTTATGGTTTCAGGCCTTTGATGTGTTATTATTGTGAGTTGTCATGGGTGAAAAGGGGATTGTTTCTTGTCATTTCAACTTTGCCCGCTGAGTACTAAAGAGAGGTAGATGGTGAAAGTTTTGGGGTGCTCTGTCAGAGAACCTCAGATAGATGCTGAAAGTTTTGGGGTGCTCTGTCAGAGAATCTCAGAGAGGTAGATGCTGGAATTTTTGGGGTGCTCTGTCAGAGGACCTCAGAGAGGTAGATGCTGGAGGGTTTGGGGTGCTCGGTCAGAGGACCTCAGAGAGGTAGGTGCTGGAGGGTTTGGGGTGCTCGGTCAGAGGACCTCAGAGAGGTAGATGCTGGAAGTTTGGGGTACTCTGTCAGAGGACCTCAAAGGGGTAGATGCTGGAAGTTTTGGGGTGCTCAGTCAAAGAACCTTAAATGCCTTCTTTTGATATACTGGGTGGGGTGCAAAAAATGTACATATTTTAAGAGATGTTATGTATGTATTACTTTTTGAAGTTGAATTACAGTAGCAATGTGTAGTATGATGTTTGCTCAAAAGATGGAGTTAATCAAATGAATGCTAGCATCATCCATTGTATCACAATTTTAATACAGTTTTTTCTTTTCTTAAAATGTATACATTTTTTTGGCACTCTTGTATACTTTGATCCCTTAGATTTCTCATCAAAGCAATTAAGCTAAAGCTCAGAATGTCTTGAATAGCACGCCTACACAGCATGGATTTTTCTAGAAGTGAGTGTTGGTAGCACTGATGGGTGAGGACAAGCATCATGCTCAGAGTGGGAGTGAGTAAAGACATTATTGATTGATCGCCTCCCCACTTCATTTTCCTGCAAATGTGCTAACTTTAATAACTACTTGGAATTAATGGTCTGTAAACTCCAGAGTCACTGTGTACTTTGCTTTTTAAGTACAAAAGGTTGCAAAAAAATTTAATAGATGTAAGTGAAGTGCTGCTGATGTGGTTACACACACACACACCCCACACGCAGGATGCCTCAAAATCATAACAACAGCAATAAGCATCCTACACCCAAACTGAGATTTCTGGCCGGGAGACCTCAGGAGGACCAACTTTTCTGAGGAGCCATGAGTTAGGATTCGGCATCTGAATTCCTTTAGTAATCGTGTTTTCTCCACGAGGCCATCAAGACTGACCTCGCCAGGCCGCACAGCCCTGTTCTCACAGTCATTACCATATACCCCGGCTGTTGGGGCACCTGCCATCCCTGGTCCTGTTCTGTTTTGCTTTATGTTGACCCGCTCCCTCACGTGTGCCCCCTCCATTGAGTGCAGTGGAATCTAAATGGCCCGTGCTACACAAACCTGCTTCCTTTCTCTGCTGTTTCTCTGAATGCCCGTTTCCTCTTTGCTAGTGATTTCTTGCTTTTGTCTGAGGACCCAACTTCCCCTGCAGTCCTTGTAAATGGAGTTGCTCTTGTATAGCTTTACTGAGATAGAATTGACATGTAACAAATTGCATATTGAAGTGTCCAGTTTTATAAGTTTATATATGTATGTGTCCATGAACCTGACTGTAAGATAATGAGCCTAGCCACCACCCCCAAAAGCCCCCTCACACCCTCCCCTCCCACTGCAGATATTTGTGTTTTATTCTCACAGTCTCTCATCCTCTGAGGTGGGGCGTCCTGGCCAGAGCTTCCAAGCTACAGATCCCTCCTCTTCTTTCAAACCCCCCACCTCCTTTAAAGCTTTATGCTCGGAGACTATGCTTTCAGCTTCCTTTCTCTTTTCTGTTATGTGTCAACCTTCCTTCCACTCTTGTATTCATCAAAGGCTTTATGAAACTTGGCTGATTATCATTTTTTCTACCCCTGCCGCCGGCATCACTCAAGGGGACATCATCCAACATTTTTTGGATGCCTCGTCCAGCACTGGCCTCTGAGTTCCTTGGCCACCTCACTTCTAGTGATCTCCTCCAACCCACAGATTTCAGGGTCTCCCCTCGGACTTTATCATCACCTTCAACTGCACCTCCTCCAAGGAGGTGACTTCAGGCATCCCCCTCTCCTTAAAGCTCACTTCTTCTAGGACCCCACTCCAATGCTTCGTTAACCTCATCAAGGCCTCTGCGTCATTCCCTACCAATTACTCATTCTATCAATTGAAGACATTATGTCATCACTCCTTTCCTCACCCAGCTTAAAATTCTATGGTCCATCATGTAATTACTCTTATACAAACATGTTTAATTCTTTTCTTCTTTGATCATACTTATGTAGGAAAAATTCAACCCCAGTTAAACCTGAGTATTTGCCTTTGATCCCAGGTAACCTGAGTATTTGCCTTCTCTGTGCCTGAGCATCTAAAAATTCTTGGAGGAAATCATGTAACTTTTTTGATTCCTCTCATTTTCAAAAATACTCACAAATCTCCTTGCTTATATGGTCAACTTATCTATGACAAAGGAGGTAAAAATATACAGTGAAGTAACAACAATCTTTCCAACAAGTGCTGTTGGGAAAACTGGACAGACACATGCAAAAAAAAATAAAAGAAAAGGAAAGAAAGAAAAAGAAAACAAAAAAGAAACTGGAACACTTTCTTACACTATCTACAAAATAAACACAAAACGGGTTTAAGACTTAAATGTAAGGCCTGAAACCATAAAACTCCTAGAAGAGAACACAGGCAGTAAACTGTTTGAAATCAGTCTGAGTAATCTTTTTTGGATATGTCCCCTCGAGCAAGGGAAACAAAAGCAAAAATAGACAAATGCAACTTCATTAAAGCTTCTGTACAGGGAAGGAAACCATCAACAAAATGAAAAGACAACCCACTGAATGGGAGGATATATTCACAAATGATATATCTGATAAGGGGTTGATATCCAAAATATATAAGGAACTCACACAACTCAATAACAAAAACTAAACAATCCGATTGAAAAATGGGCAGAGGACATGAAAAGACATTTCTCCAAAGAAGACATACAGATGACCAACAGACATATGAAACGATGCTCATCGTCACTAATCATCAGGAAAATGCAAATCAAAACCACAACGAGATATCATCTCACACCTGTCAGACTGGCTATTACCAAAAATGTCAACAAATAACAAGTGATGGTGAGGATGTGGAGAAAAGGGAACCCTCCTGCACTGTTGGAGGGATTGTACATTGGTGCAGCTACTATGGAAAACAGTATGGAAATGCCTTAAAAAGCTAAACATAGATATACCGTGCAACCCAGCAATTCCGTTTCTGGTATGTACTTGAAGGAAATGAAAACACTAATTTGAAAAGATATCTGCATCCCTAGGTTCACTGTAGCATTATTTGCAATAGCTTAGGCATCCATTGATACATGAATGGATAAAGATGTGCCCTCCCTGCCCCCATCACCACCACAAATGGAATATCATGCGGCAATAAAAATAATGAAATCTTGCCATTTGTGACAACATGGATGGGTCTACAGGGTGTGATACAAAGTGAAGTAAGTGGGGCTGCCGCAGGGTCCCTTTTGTTCCAGCCAGCTTTGCATTTGGCTCCCCGGGAGCCTGACGTCTGTGCTCGTCCTCTGGTCCTTCCCCACACCACCAAAGTTCGGAGAGGACCTGGGCTCATCAAATCCCAGCCACAGAAGCCATGTTCACGAGGACGGCTGAAATAGCAAAGCAATAACACTGCTGACAAGGATGCAGAGGAATTGGACCCGCCATTCTTTGCTGGTAGGATTACAAACCGATGCTGCCACTTTGGAGAACAGTTCAGCACTTCCTCACAACGTTACAGGTAGAGTTACTATGTTACCCAGCGATTCTACTCCCAGGAATACGTACACCCAAAAGAACGGAAAACATGTGTCCACACAAAAACTGGCACACAAATGGTCATGGTGGCGTATTCGTAGTAGCCATGCTACCTAGACTAAATGTCCCCCCAAAATTCAGACATGGAAGCTGATCCCCATGTAACAACAGCTGAAGGTGGCAGAGTCTTTCAGAGGCGATTAGGTCCTGACCGCATCGCTGATTTTCTGAAAGGGACCTGGAGGCACCCCTGCCCTTCTATGAACCAGGAAGTGGGCCCCACCACACGCCTATTTGGCCGGCACCTTGATCTTGGACTTCCCAGCATTCAGAACTACAAGAAATCAATGTCTGTTGTTCATACGTCACCCAGTCTATGGTACTCTGGTTACAGCTGCCAGAATAGACTCAGACAAGCCCCCCAAATGGAAGCAGCCCACGTGATCAATGGAAAAACAAAATGTGGTCTAGCCATAGGGCGGAGTATTGCTCAGAAATAAAGGGACTGATGTACGCTACATGATGAACCTTGAAAACATTGCTCTAGTCAGTCACAAAGGCCACCTGCTGTGTGATTCCATTTATAGGAAACGTCCAGAAGAGGCAAGTCCAGAGCCAGAGCGGGCTGGTGGGGGGGAGGGGCAGTGGTTGCCAGGGCTGGGGGAGGGGCGCACTGGACCTGACTGCTCGTGGGCAGGGGGCTTGTGCTCAGTGATGGGAATGCTCTGAAATCAGATAGCGATGCTGCTTATACAGCTAGAAATACACAACAAGGCACGGAATTATATACTCTAAAGGGGTGAATGTTATGGAATGTGAATTACATCTCAGTAAAGCTCTTATTTGTAAAGTGTGGCTATCAAGACATGGAATCTGGCAGCAAAGATGACCTGGCAGACTTGACCTGAACAACCTTCCTTTCCTTACCCAACCAAACACCTCGGGCTTCAGACTCCATGAGCACAGGGTTCTAGAACACCATATATGTTCTATAGACTCTTTAGAAAGCTCATCTCTCTATATAATTGCCTATAAAATAATTCAACTCCAGTGAAACAGGGAAAATAGATAAAAGGGGAAAATCAGGATAATTCCACTATCAAAATCACTCCATTTAATCTTCAGAAAATTTAAAATGAAGTTTATAGTTGAGTATTGAAAAAAAAAATCACAACAGTCATAGCAACGTCACAGATTCCCAAAGTAAACTCTTAGTGGCCCTGGGTTATATTAATTTATAAAGACCTCCATGTGGAAAGCATATGTAATATTTGCCAAAATGATATGGGAAATACGGCCACCTACATGCAGGCTCAGAGAACACAAACAGAAGAAAACCGACTTATAGCAAAAGCCACACAGTGTGGAAAGTGTCGTCATTACACCAGGCTGCCTCACAGGAGGAAGCGCCAGCTGTCGCCGCTTCTACAGACATGTTCCACAGGGTTACAGGATGGATTTCATAACAAACTCTGGTTTTACTGGACTGCGTCAGATGCACCATGAGCCCAGAGGAGAGCCCGGGAGGCGGGCTTTCTCATGCCTTCCTGTTACTCCTGTTTCTGCCCTTGGGGCCAATGTTCACGGATGGTCTCCTGGTAAAGTACTAACACTCTCACTGAAGTGAACATCCCACTGAGCTGCAGAGCTAAGCAGGCGAGGAAGGTCGGGGGACTTCCAACAAGGGCGGCGCCTCTGGAGAAGGACTCAGGCGTGATGGTGTCTGGTGGCATAACCGCACTAGTCCTCGTCACCCCTACTGAGCCCCCGAACGTGCTGGTCCCTGAACGGGCTGAGGTTTGCTGTGTTCACTGCCACGTCTCAGGATGCTGTCAGGCCCCAGCTGACCCCTGAGCTTTCCCAAAATCAGCAACTGAAGGGCGGCCCCGCAGCAACTTAGCTGACCCTCTTGGAAATGTCAGCTGATAACCCGGCCTCTATTCTCAGGAGCTTCTAGTGTGGCGTCACTCACTGTAGTGGCTCGGAAGTTAGAATGCACGCTTTGTAGACTCTTGAGAAGCCAGGGTTTGTGACGCACTTTGGGAGGCAGAAGCCGTCTTCTGGCTGCTTTGTATGTGGCTGTTCTCTGCTGGCAAGCACAGTCACCCCCGAGACATGGGCCTTTCCTGCAGTCGTGTTAGCATGTATTAGAGTGCCCACACGACAGGTTTGTGGCTGTGAAGGGACAGCGGAGCATCCGTGGCTTCCTGTTTGTGCGTTCTCACTGGAAGGCTGTGTGGGGATGCATTTTGGAACTTGCTGTTCCCCTGGCCACCTCCTAATAGCTCACCTTCCTGCTGAGCAGAGGCAGCAGCTACAGAGGTGGGCATTTCTGGGCTGTTGGGGAAGCCATTCTTGGAAGCACAGCACAGAGCTTACTCCTCCAAAGATTTTTGTAGGCACCTAATTCCCATTATTAAATCTCTTGCTGCTTAAAATACCTAGAGAGAGTTCTAGTTGCTGAACTAAACACAGATATACTGACCAGGAGACGTAGTTAATTTTATAGATGAGGCACTTAGTAATTGCCCAGCGTCGCCGCACCTGTAACTTCTAGGTCAGAACAGAAATGTAGATTTTCTGTCTCCAAGCCTAATTCTACATAATTTCAAACTTCTTTTGAACTACGAAGTATTTTTCCCCCCAAAGTTCAGTGAAATGGAAGATAATTGCTGGAATGAAGTGTTTTTATCTTTTCTTAGAAAACCAGAAAATTTGAATTCATAAAGACAGAAAATCTATGTAAGAAGGAAATTACAGCCAGAGAAATTAAGATGAATTTTCTATGACTTAATGTATCTATAATAACTCCTGATTTTCATGCAAAGTTCTCCAATGTGTGGAATTAAATTTGAAACTTTTCTAAACATCCTACTTTTACTCAGTCTCAGGAGAGGCTTGAATGCTTGAATTGACAATTCTGCTAAATATAATCTCACAGTCCTTGAGTAAGATCCTTTAGAATTCACACAGATGGATGTGAAAATGACAGGAAACAGGTCATATTTCTTCCAATTTTCAAAAAGGGCGAAGTAGAAGAAAGGTACAGATCAGCTTAATTGGTCAGAGTGGCCTTGCATCAGGGTCCTCAGACGAACCCCAGGCAACGTCAGTGTGCAGCCAAGGTTAGGAGCACGGAGCAAAAGCCAGTGGGCACAGCACCGAGGATGTCTGAGACATCACTGACCCTGTAATCCTTTGTCACAGGGTCCCACTGTCATCTGCAGAGGAAGGTAGAGATTCCTAGTACTTTAAACATAATAATTACGAGAGAGAACATTTCTTGAGCACTTACTATATGCCAAACACTTTACAAATTAAATCAATTCTCCCATTTAATTGGCACCCAATGATATCTGATCGGTACCATTACTATTCCTTTTTATAGATGAGAAAACTTGGGTTTAGAGAGTAAGTAACTTGCCTGAAGCCGTATAGCAATTTAATTAAGAACCTGGAAATAACACCAGGCCACCTGACACCAGAGGCCATGCACTTAATCCCTACACTGCTCAGTGCTTTGCAGTAGGAAAATGCAGAATCATTTTCTCTATTAAACTCCATGAAGACAAGCCCATAGTCTGTGGGTGGGACCTCAGATACCCTATAGAGAAACTGTAAATACCAGCCAGGCTGTTGTGGGAAAGAATAAGAAATCTCATATACTGAGCATCTTTGCGACCCAAATGTTTATTCTTGTCTGGAATATATGCAGTTAACCCCCCCTGAAGAAACTCCCCCATCCTCTCTCCACCTCTTTCCAGGTGACTTTTCCAGAATCATGTGTTCCTAGCTATTTGGGGGAAAGATTTGCTTCTAATTTGCACTCCCGTGAGATCACGCCGTGGGCTGCTTCTCGGGTTACCTTGTACCTGCCAGGCTCAGGCATCTGCTCGTTGTATAGCTGCTTCTTCCTGCCGAGAACTTCTCAATGTGCCGTTTCGGGCGCCAGGTGGGTCCTGGGGGGCAGTGCACCCTTTACATTACTGAACAGGCACAGTGCCTACTGTGCCTCCATTAATTTCCAAAGTACCACTGCCCAACCCAGGGCGGGCACACGACACAGACTTTACCGGGCAACTACTGAAGAATAACTAGAGGAAATTGCAACAGAGGGGAAAACAGCTTAAGATTGGATGCTAGAAGTAAGGTCTCCGGCGATGTCCTCATAGGCCTACCCGGGCAGGTGTTAGGACCGTCCCCTTGTCTCTTTTCAGAAAAAGAACGTCTCCTCTTCCTCCGAACCGGGGCTGTGGGACTCCGTCTCCGGCAGCACATTTCCCAGAGGATCGGGTTCCTCTTTTGGACACCCGGGGCGGGTGGGGGCCGGTCTTGGGCGCTCGGGTGCGAGCCGCCTGCGCCCCTGCTGGAGGGGCGCAATGGTGCGTCGCCACCTGCTCTTGCGGCCTTCCAGCTCCGCTCGCCGTCGCCTGCAATCATTGCAGGGATGCCCACCCCTCCTTTCCCCTTTCCCAGCCTCTAACGTGCACAGACACCCCTCTGACCCCTCACAGTAATACCCCATGGAGACGGTGTAAACATAGTCAGGCGAAGCAAGCCGCCTGGGCCTCGCAGGCCGCAGGAGGCGACCTTCCACCTGCTAAGGGCAGTGATATACAAGGATTCCCCGCGCCGACGCGGAGAGCCTCTGCCACAAAACGATGCCAAGCGGCTTCAGTTCCTCCTTTCGCGCCCCCTCTGCCCGCCTCCTCGGGGAGGACTTAGCAAGAGCCTGCTCTCTGAGAAGACGCTCCGTGTTGTGACAGCACGGCTCGCCTTGCTAGTTCGCTGGCTTTGAGGATGCAGCTTGGGGAAGGAAGGCACATTCAGACAGTCTCTGCGCTCCTATCATTGGAAGAGGATGTACTTGAATTTTACGAGGAGGCTGAGGGATAGAAATGTGAGGCTTCTAATCAGAGAGGTGAGGGCCAATGCATCCTCCCGTGATCAACTAGCTCTGAGGCTGCACAACTTACCGAACCTTTCCACTTCCTTACCTCAGCAGGAGCGATGTCACCAAGATGGGCAGATACTACGTCCTTTGTATGCTTCCCTCCCCAACAATTTCGCATCCATCCATGGAAAAGGGCCTTCCTGAGAGCTTTGCAACCTACATAGGGGAATGTGAGACCCACGAAGTCCAAAAGGACAGCTGGCTAGAGAAACCCGCTCGCACTCAGGCGGCTGAATCACTGTGGTCCCAGCTACAGAAACACCTCTGTGCCCCTGAGGACTCAGCTACAGCCCTGTTTGGTTCAGCCCTGTCACCAGCACCAAGTGTGAAAGGACCCAGGAGGGGTCAAGCCTGCCATGCTTTGGCTAACAGATGCACACACCTCAGTTCTGTCTGTGGACCCTGAAGTGTCATTCAACGGATGAATGGATAAAGAAGATGTGTACACACACACACACACACACACACACACACACACACACACNAACGGATGAATGGATAAAGAAGATGTGTACACACACACACACACACACACACACACACACACACACACACTATATATATATATATATATATATATATATACACACATACACACATGTTAGTATATACTCATACTCATACACACATGCACACACGTGTAGTATATACACACACATGCACACACATACACATAGTATATACACATACACATATATGAGGTGTGATCAGACAATACAGTGAATGTTTACATAAAAATGTATTACAGTAAAAGACACATTGCCATTAATCCCCCTCAAAATACTCCCCCTCGCTTAAAACACACTTATCCTATTGTTCTTGCCACTTGCTGAAGCCTGTTTCGTGAAGTCCTGGAAGTCCTCTTTTGTGAGTGTCTGGAAGTCCTCTTTCGTGAGTGTCTTTAGTTGCACTGTCATGGCTGCCTCGATATGTGCCCTTTGAATTTTAACAGTTGGGGTTCAGTCATGTGCCTGTCTGAGAAAAAAACAAACAAACAAAAAAACCCAAAAAACAACCTGGAAAGCTGGAATGTAACGAAAGTTAGGACCCAGGAGTGTTTGAAGTAGTATACGAAAGATTTTGTACAGGTACGATGCTAAATATCCCCTCTTCAGCTACATTTTAGTAATACCTAAATTTTAACATCAGGTTTTTACTTCTAATGAAATGGAACCATGCTCTTGCTTTAAGTCCTCTTCAGGAAATCTACTTCCCGCAGTGACCCATCATGGGGTGGCCCCGGCCCAGACTCCTGGCAGAGCACTTAGCTGAGAATGGTTTTTCCCAGGGAGCGCGCCAGCCATCTGGTCAAGAACTGTCAGAAAACCTTGCTGACATCATGTCAAGATGGAGTAATTAGCATAAGTGCTGCCTCTTCTGGGTCACCCAAGACAGGCATGTCAGAGCAAGATCCTCACAAGAGCTACTTAAGGAGAAATACTGCACTGTTTCCAAACATCTCTTTTTTCTCACAGCCCTTTTACTTTATGCGCCTACCAGCAATGTCTGTTTTATATAAAAAAAGAGTGGGCTCACAGCTTGTTTTAACAACAGGCCTTGTTTGTTCTCATGGAGCGCCTTTTAATTTTCTAACATGAACTTGGAAAGACCATGCACCGTAGGACCTGTGTTATCGTAGGACTGTCACCCCCTCAGGGAACCACCCAGCAGCTCCGCACGATCTGTGGGACTTCGGACAGAGGCTTGAACACAAACGGGCTTGCTTCCGTTTGTTCCTAAGGGAGAATTCCTTAGTTAACTTTGTAGAAGACATTCGTATGTCACCGATCCTTCTGCTTCCTCTCTGTGACGTGGGGATTGAAGGTCGTGCTTGCCTGATTTCTATAGATATTGTCGTTAGGGACTGTATACATTTCCTATTGCTGTGCTAATAATCTACCACAAACTTAGTGACCTAAAACAATGCAAACTTATTCATTTACCGTTCTGGAGGCCAGAAAGCTGACACGGGTCTTACGGGGCCCAGCCAAGGCGTCAGCCACGTTGTGTCCTTTTCAGAGGCTCCAGGGGGAGTCCATTTCCTCCGCTTTCCAAGCTACCAGAGGCCACGTGAGCCTGTGTCCCATCCCTCCAGCTCCAAGGCCATAGTGTAGCATCTTGCAGCCTACCTCTGACACCTGCGTTCTGCCATTACCTCTCCTTCTCTGACTTGGACATGCCTGCTGCCTTCCTGGAAGGTCCTTTGTGATTTTTCTGGGCGCACTCAGTCCCCCATCTGCAGGCCCTTCACCTCGTGGGATCTCCAGGTCCCTTCTGCCATGTGCGTACGGTACCTTCACAGGCCTCAGGGTTAGAACGTGGACGTCTTTGTAGGGGCCCTTATTCTGTGAAGGATGGACGTGAACGTGAGTCTATGAGGTTCCGGGGCTCAGGCCTGGGACCACAGATCTGGGAATTGTCAGCAATAACAGGTACAGACCCACAATTCCAAATCCCAAACGCTCTGAAACTGAAGGTATTTCTGTCTTGAAGTTTCATGAAAATGCATTTGTAAGCAAACCCTGACAGACTGATTTAAACTTTAAAAACCTTTATTTATCCCAGCAGCCTGGTGATGTGCTGTGGAAATGTTAGTGTATTCAATAATGGGGCATCGCCCTAATCCTATCATCGGTGCTAACCATATACAGCATATGCATGGATTGTAGATTTCTAAAAAAGAAAATCTGAATTCTGAGCCATCTGGCCTCACGTGTTTGTGGCCTGTATTTGAAGTCCTGTGAGTGGGGATGGTCCCTGTGAGTGTGACGTATGAGCCCTGTGATGGATTTGGTGAACTGACACTCCACACCCGCTCCAAACTTGCTGCTCTGCAGACATGAACAGTTAGAAACTCCATCTCCTCCTCGGAGGCTGCCATTTAGGATGTCATTTCACAAAACAGATGCATTTGTGCAAGATGTGGAAGATGAAGGCGACAAAACTGCCTAGGGCAAACCCTGAAGGAAGACAATTGATGACACACAGGAACAAAGAGCTTCACCAAGATTAATGGAGTAAACAGAGCTGTGCAAGGGGGGAAAAGTACACTGACACGGCAGGTCATAGGCGGGGCTTGGAGGGCAACTTCACCACCAGCTCCGTGGACAGTAAGGAAAATTCTCTGCCACACTGTTAACAGAGTGAGCACCCTGAAGCCATGAAGGTTTCTTTCTACCCTCCAGGGTTTGTAGTGATTCTATGACAAGAAATGGCCAAAGCACAGAAATCCGGCATCAGGGAACCCTCCTTCTGGAAAAGAGAACTAGGGAGAGAGGCCTGTTCTACCAGAGAGAAGTGAGGCAAGGCAGAGGCTCTAAGAGACACCGGCCCACGTCACCAGCAAGGGCAGGGCAGACCCATGGCTTTGGGAAGCCGCGCTCTTCCATAGTCTCACTGCTCCCCAACCAGCCACAAGAGAAGCCCACTTAGATGTTTTTGGTATTTAGCAAATATGCAGAGCTAAAGAGAGGCTGGCCTCTTGTTTTTACGCTGAACAATTAAAAGACTTCCCGTGACACGTATGTTGCTTTTAACCTGATAGAAACAACTCATAGCTACGTAGGTAGGCCTTGGCACTCCTGCAGATTTCCTTCATCCTCTTCAGCCAGCTCACCTCACGGCACCTTTCTCTCTATTTTTTTTGTTTCCTTCAGGTTGTCATTGTGCTACTGAGAGCTCACTGTATGTATTTCAATGTAAAGCTTCCTCTTTTTTGTTTGTTTTTAGGGACGTATACATTTTCCCTTCCAATCTTTAATATGAATCTTCTAATGATTTCACTTACTTGCTACTTTTGTACCATAGAAATGGCCATTTTTGTCTTGGGTCTTCTTCCAGGGAAGAAGGTGATTCCAGACACCCCGGGTATAAGCTCCTGCACTACCAAAAAGCCTGCGTGTACCCTGCAATATCTCAGAGTCCCCACTTACTAAGATGTAGTGCAGCTGGGACTGTCACAGTCACTGTGGAGTTGACAGATAATTAAGATGGCACATCTTCCACTGTTCCGTATTTCTAGCATTTAGAGTATTATCTGAACCAAAAAGGCACTTGTTAGTTAATTGTTTGACATCCAGATGCCGCCTCTCATGAAGATTCACTTAGCTTCCTTGTCTGTCTTTTCGGCACTGCTAGTTCTTCACTTTCCCAGGACTTGGTGTCACCCTCGAGCCCCGAGGCCTCACGGTCTTGCTGTGTTTTTCTTCTTTTACACAAATGCTTGGTGGAAATGACCCAGATGGAACTGGCAGACCCTGCTATTAACATTACAGCATTTAGAAAATTCTCATTTGTTCCTTTTGTATTCGATTTCTTAGACAATAAGAATCCCTGATTAAAACAGCCCAATGCTGATTTTTAAGGGCCTCAGTTAGGGAAATTTATCAAGTTTTTGAAAGTCTAAATACAATGAATAATCTAGGTTTCACCTGCCCACGCGTGTGTTCTTCAAATCCCTGCTATATTAAAATAATCATTGTGGGGAAATTCCATTGTCACTCATTTATTACTTTAGGTAAGGGAATGACCACTCTATTAACCATAGCACTCACAGAGACAGCGAGGGCACAGGGACAACGTAGCAGGTGCCCCAGTTTGGTGGGTGACAATCAGTTCAGTACCATTGCAGCTGGTAATTCTTCAGGAAGAATAATCCAAAAGTGTGCCATTTTACACAGATTGAGTAGGAACTGCTACACAAATCTACAGAGTTGAGTAGAGTTACTCAAAGGCATAAAATAAAAAATAAAAATAAAAAAGATATTGTTAAACAAAAAAGCCAAATGATAAACTATAACCACTGTACCATTTTGAAATAGCTGTGTGTTTTGATTTTTGAAATGTCTATAAAGATGAGCCTATAAATGCAATGCTCCAGCACTTCTGCTTCGTATTCAGGGGAAGACAAGACAACTTCAAGGATAAGAGGAATTGTTTTTCTATCATTGATAATCAGTGAGGCCATAGGTTTGCATCAGTGAGCCCTCTGTTACTTGTTCCCTCCCTCTCCCTCTCTCTCCCCCCTCCCCCTTCTATCCCCCTCTCCTGTGCAGATGAATTCACGCACATATGACCAACATACTCACACCATCCCCCCCACCCACATAAACACTCTGCCTGTCATTTGATCCCCAAGCCCATCCAGCCAATCCTTGTTGATCATCAATGTGAGTCCCTGTAACTTGGTCATATTTTCTGTCAGGAAATCAAGTGTCCCTTAATTTCCAAAGCTTTCCTAGACCTGAATCACTATGTGTGTGTGAATCAATGTTTTTTTTTTTTTTGTTTTTTTTTAAAGATTTTTATTGGGAATTGGGGGGATGGGAACAGTGCTGGGGAATTGAGGGAAGGGGAACAGACAAGTTGCTGTCATTTTGTTCTTCAGTCTAGTTGTGGAGGACATTGCTTCACTGGCCCAAGTTGGCACCATCATTGTGCTCTTCCTGGGCGAGGCAGATCAGTCGCCGGCTTCTGGACGGCCGCTCACTGTGGCTGCTGGCCGCTCACGCTGGCTGCTGGCTACACACGGTAGCCCATGGCAACCCACTGCAGCAGGGGCTGCAGCCTACAACGGATAACACCGGCAACTCTCAGCATCCCAGCTCCAGGTTGAGCTGTTGTTCAGCATCTTAGCTGTGGAGGGCAGTGTCACTGGCCCTCATATGTGGGATCCGAACCGGGGCCCTCTGGTGTCTCAAGCCAGTTCTTAACCATTGCGCCACTTGGCCGGCCCTGAATCAATGTTTTGAGGCTATGCATGTCGTGTACCCCAGAATCATCTCATTCACCTCAAAAAGGTAGATGTCCCCCAACAACTCTTCGGGAAGCACCACCATGTTCTGTGCGCTCACATCTCTTACATTGTGCCTCGCTGGGAGGTTTAGTGACAGGCAAGGCCCTACCACTGAGCCTGGCATAGCCTTCCAGCCCCGTGCCTGCACTGGCGCCTCGCACATTTCTAGCCATGTGCAGGAAGGGCTCTGATGACCAGCTGACGTGGTAACTGACCCGGCACTAAACAAGCACTCTTCATGGATACTTTCTAATTATTTAGCATATTTTTCAGCTGCTAGAGGAAGCCAAGCAATACAACAACATGGTTAGGCTCAAACAGGATCTTCTTTTAAGAATTGTTCTTCTTTTAGAGATTAGGTTGTATAGCAATTACTGGGTATCTTTTGTTAAAAAAAAAAGCCATTTAAGACCTTCTAATAAACTAATGACACTATTAGATGTCCTTTCAGTGGAAGGCTGGGGTCTCCAGGAGGTTTCTGGTTGTGTGAAGGGCTCTGCATCTCCCCTTGCCTTTGAACTGTCTTCCAGCCCTCTAAGCGGTAGGTAGCTAATAGCAATACAGCAGTTCTTGTAACTGCGTCTGATGGAGTGAGCCGCTTGTGAGTCCATCTGTGAATTCATTCCAACATTCCGTTATGTGTTCTTAGAACAGGCTGCAATACAGGTCTGGTTCCCTCTTTACTTAATGAGTTAAGTAAAATCTTTGATGTGTTCGTTTTACATCCCTGTGAGAGTCATGATTTTATTATTGTCTTTTAAAATTTCTCGTTTAACTCTGTAGTATGGAAATTTGAAATTGAAGTTTAATATTTTACAAGACTTCTACTGGTGTGGGTGTTTTTTTCATCTTAAACTGTAACAATATGAAAATACATATTTACTATCTATATATTTAGCTAATATCTACTTAATACCATTATAGTTATTACTGGGATTAAGCCCTCCCTCCTCCCAACACTGTTTTGACTTGCTGGGAAACAAAAAAGCCCGATTATTACAATATAATGGCGTATAGTGTTTTCTTGAGGAATGTACTGGGTGAAGTGATTCTATCTGTTTTTGTTGCTATCTTATGTGTAGAGCACCTACTCAGAGCCAGCTGTTCCAAGGGTTTCTGCCGCACGAGGTGTCTGTCACACAGTGAAGGCCGCTTAAGGCAGAGCCATGTGGTGGTGAAGTTTAGCTTCACATCATTTTCATGCAGCACCTACTGATGGCCGCCTCTCGCCGAGCAGGGCCCTTTCCTTCCTTCACTGAAGGCACTTCTCCCAGGCTGATAGCTGTCTGCTTAGGAAAAGGGGAAATCAGACAGAGTTTCGGCTTTCAGGATGCATGGACCTGGTTCAAATTCCTGCTGTGTCACAGTGATGTGACTCCCAGGTGACAGGGCGGTGGCCTCCAGAGGAGGGGGCTGGCTACTGTTCACGGGGTGCCAGCTCAGCCTGGGTGCATCCTTCCTCACTCCTCACGCATGACGCTCACAGTTTATCTTGGAGGGCGCAGCACCCAGCCCAGTAAGTGTGGCTTTGTATATGCAAACCTATAGGAAATTCCTGTGAACACTAGAGATTAGAAAACCCTGATGCAGAAGAGAAATGTGCAGGTTTACGATGTGCCGAGTGTGACAGGATCACCTGGTCGGTGACCACCAGGCGATGATGCAGACAGATGGCCCAGGGCCTCCCACCCCACGGCTGGTAGGGGCCTCACGGGATCTCACTTTCTCTCAGGTCTTCAGATGTGGGGCTGTTGGCACACAGACCTCCATCACCCATCCCCCATCTTCACGGCCACCACATGCCTGTCTTATGAAATGGGAGAGTAACAGAGTGGGGTTCCCCACTGGAGCCCCGCTCCGGAGGTGACCTGCTGCTCCCAGCTCAGGCAGACCTCTCCGCATAATGGGAGGACCAGGACCTTGTGCACCTGCAATTTCCTGTCCTGTGATGGTACAGGTACTCCCAGGTCCTCTGCAGGACCTCTGGGAAGTCATCTTTCCGGCTTTAAGGGAAGATCGAATTCCGGGTTTGCTTGCAGTTTTAGCCCAGTCAACATGACTGGCGCCCCTGTTGCCTTCGTACACGTTCAGCTATTTCTTATTATAAGAGCTCAGTGGGATGGCCCATCGGAAGGACAAGTGCAGGGCCCATGCAAAATGTTCAGTAAAGATTGGTTGGCAGTCAAACGAAATCTCTCTATTTATTAGATCCACAAAGCCACAATTTTTTTTTTTTTTTAGCTGAGCCATCCTGCTACCTGTTGGCAGCTCAGCGGCTGCTCAGCTCGGGCTGGACTCGAACCGCTGTTGCTCAGAGCTCAAACTCTTGAGCGAGCTCTTAACCAACTGAGCCCACTCGGCCAGCCCTAAAGCCACAATTTTTTAAAACAGTGGAGTAAAACGACCAAATGCTGCCTGAATTTCCAGCTTGGCCGTTTTCCATCGGCCCCTCTGAGCAGCTGTCAGTCACACAGGCTTGTGCTTCCGTCCTTGAACCCAGCAGACTGCTGTCCAGCCCTTGCTGTGCTCCTTAGCCTGGAAGGTGCTAAACTCCGTGCTGACATGTGCTCCCTGCAGGGCTGTCTGCTCCTCAGTGGAGAGAAAGGCAGGAGCTGGCCGGGGTCCCCTTCCCACCTCGCTCCTTAGGTTAGTGATAAAAGGAGGGACAAAACACAAAAATAAACTGGAAAGAGGCAAAGGTCCAAGGCAGTAATGAGCTGCTAGTGTGTGGAAGTTGGATTCTTCTTCTTTTTTTGAGGCAAAAATACTGGAAACATTCTAAGTTTAAATAATTAACTCAAACACTTCTGACTTTCATAAAACAGTCAAAATATCTCTCAGATGGAGAGAGGAATAGGAAAATATAATTATTGCTGTTTTTAGATAAAAATAACCCAGACTGAGGAATGAAATGTTGTTTTAAAGATGTTTTTGCCTTGACTTTTTGAAAGTTTTCGTATCTTTAAAGCCATGCATAGCAATGAATGAAAAACTGTATTTCCCTGAAGTGTGGGTTAATGTGCTGCTCTTCCCTTGGTCTCCAGCCTCAGGAGAGAGGGTTTGACACACTTCATTTTACTGTTGTGTCTTTGGATTCTCCAGCATACTGAACCGTTAATCACGTTTTATCAAACCTGAGTCCCCTATGTGAGAGAAATCAGAGACGATGTAATCACGGCAGTAAAATTCTCCCCACTGAGCCGACACAAGCCCTGCATTTAATTTCTGATTGCTTTTTTAATAGTCCCCACAGTTTCAAGTACATTGGAAATACAGTGGAACCCTGATTAACAGATCTTTCAGGAATAAAATCTGTTTATCAAAAAGGTTTTAAAAATAGTTGAACTCAACACATCATTTAAGCAAAGATGCAGGCCTGTGGGCTCTGGTAGCTACTCCCAGCTGAGGGTTCACACGTGTGAACTAGACAGAGTTGTAATTTTCAAATTTTATCTTCTATTTGTCCATTTCCTTATCTCAAATTTAAAAAAACAATCATTGTCTGTTTTATGATTTCCTCTACTTTTCTATGGCAAAATAGGGAAGGTTCTGCTACCACTCGTGCAAATACTGGCCTTTAATTCCGTCGCGTGCCTTTCATTTCCAGTTCCGTACAGTGTGCTGGACATCTGCGAGCCAGGAGGAAGGTGTTGTGTCGCACGTGTACATTGGAGAGCCAGTCCCGGGGGGAACAGGGAGCAAAGCGTCTGGGATTTGAAAGTTGGAGCTGTCTTTCCCCACCGCAGTCTTTCCTCCTTCCTTCTGGATTTTTCCCACTTCACCTGTGAGCAGGGAGGCAGCGGGTGAGGTGGGAAGGGCTTTGGGGGCTAGAGCTGGGCTACGAGACTGGGTTTTCTCAGCTGAAAAGAAAAGCGTGCTGTCTGGCTTGAGAGACAGTGAATGTGTGTGAAACCTCTGACGTGTTACAGACACTTGGTAAACGTCAGCTGTTAGAATTGTGCATAACGCAGACTCTCCTTTACTTATTAATGGGACCCACTCCCCCCCCCCCAGGTTTGTCAGCTCAAATGGGCTTTGTTTCCCCACACTTGATATTAATTCAGTATTTCGTGTAACTTTTCTGAACCTCTAGAATGTAGTACAGTCTAGCTGCATTTTACTTCTAGTAGTTAAATTTCTGATCAATAAATGTGCTTTTGAGGCTATCTTTTTCATGAACAGAGGCATGAGTGTTCTCACTCTCCTTAAACATCGATCGGTTATCTGAATTCAGTTAACAATAGATTTTGCTGTCCTGAGCCAGAAAAAGATGGTAAAGTATCTTTTGGGAAGAGGGGTGAGAAGCGGTTCTTTTTCTCTCTTCCTAGACTGGAGAGCTGGAAGAGATATTCTACAAGCACACATTTCCCCAGGTGCAGAAATGCAGGCCCAAGGAGC
The DNA here is from genome assembly GCF_001890085.2 of Hipposideros armiger. Classification (NCBI taxonomy): domain Eukaryota; kingdom Metazoa; phylum Chordata; class Mammalia; order Chiroptera; family Hipposideridae; genus Hipposideros; species Hipposideros armiger. Next base: position 7,095,906 of record NW_017731351.1, read on the forward strand.
TGAGCTGCCTTTGCTTTTGGAACTCGCTGGCACCCGGGTGACCTGACCCTGACTATGGTCCCAGGACCAGGGCCGACCACCGGCAGCACCCTGCCTACTGCACAAGGTTCTTTCCCCTGGTTAGTTGCTGGAAGAAAGTTCCCAGGTGCGACCTAGAGATCAAGGTGGAAGTCATCTGTAGTCCATCTCTGACCCCAATCTTTGTGGAATGCCCCCAAATCCCACATGGTCACCCTTTACCCCTTGGAGAATCGGAGATGAATTTCTCTCTTCAGGAAACCTAAGGACTCACTGGTGTCCTTTTGCTCCCGTAGAGCTATTTGTTTGCACCTTCTGTCATCCCTCGCTGCCTTGCTGCTTCTTTTAGCCAAATGTCACGGCATGTGTGGATGCGTGTGAGTGCGAGAATGTTCTTTCTTCTTGTGGCCGTGAATGGTTATATTTGCTTTAGTGTTTCGATTTTTATCAGTGGGCTGCCAGATCTAAACTGAGCTCACTATTTTCCAGAGAAAGCACAGCTGTTTCTCAGGGCACATGTAGCTGGGTATGTATTTCCCCTTTTACTGTTCACAAAAGGCTAACTGTAAGTCGGCCATCTAGCGTAAGACATCGCAATCTTTGGCATCCACAGAAACATCGAGAACAATGAGAGAAACAGGTTACTATGAGGTGGATGGTCCAGGTTCTAGTCTTATCTTTTTTTCCCATGTAGTATCTGGGTTTAATCAGAGCAAGGTGACTGGACTTGAAAAGTTATTCTCAAACTCGTTCAGACAGCCGAGTTTCTGGAAGTCGGTATAATTTTGTGGCATACGAATCTATTTAATAACAGGTAACGTATTTACAATTAGGTTTTAGAATAATAAATCACAACCACTAAAAGTAGTTTTACTCACCCAATTAGTCATAGGAGAAACACTTACTAGTAATTGAAGAAATAATAACTTGACCAAAGGTTTATGAAGAAAATGTTGGAAAAAAAAGCTTAAAGTTCCAAATATTGTACCCTCTAAGTATTTTCTTTACATTAAGGGAATTGCAGTGCCCAACGCTCAATGTAAACCCCTTTGTTGAGGACTGGGGTTCTAAAGAAGCAGCATGTGAGAACCCTGGGGCTGTCTCTCAAAGCCCTGAAATGTCTACAATGCCTCTTGATCATATTTCACTTGTTCTGATTCTAATCGCTTTGCAGTTTGCAAATACCAAGGAGGTATTTTATGGCTTTCTGTAAAACACTAATTGAAAGCTTTGAATGGAATAACCGCTCAGAGTGGAAATTCAGGTTCAAATTATGCTCTGGGTCAAAGCTTCCGGAACACAGTGCTAACTTCTGTGCTGCTCAGATGTCTCCATGGAAACAGTGCTTCCCGCCCAGGCAGTAAAGGTGCACCCCAGGGTCTAGGTATTCTGAAGCCCATTACAGATGCACGCTATCTTCAAAATTTGTATCCCATCTTTGGGAATTATGTAAAAGTTTATAAAAATTGTATGTTACTTATCACCAGAAGTACCCTGCACATGGAACTGAATTCAGCTGGCTGTGCTCCTCTGAGACCAGGTCCTCTGGGTGGTGGGGGAGGAGCAGCACATCCTCAGACATACCAGCCTCATCGGGGCTCAGGACCCCCTTTTCTCTGGCTAGCACAGACCCGCCATCAAAATAGTGCTGCGAGGACAGAGAATTTCAGTTCACCTCCAATAAGAAAACCAGTAGCTCTGCTACTGACTGATGGTTGGGAGCAGGGAAAATGAAAAATCAAATTTTGATAAACATCAGGTTTTGTGTCCGGATTAAACACGAAGTTGCCTAAGTGACTCATTATGTACATAATATTGGAACCACCGTCTTAGTGGGAGTGGCCTCTGTTTTGTGATGCCTGAGCCCTGGGTGAAAGGTAACTGGTAAAAGACACGGAAAGAGAGAGGTGGGGGGACGGGGCGTGTGTGTGTGGGGGGAGAGTGAATGCTAATTGTGCGTGTTCTCTTTTCTGAGGTAGGACTTACAAGGCAGCCCTAGCCACGACTGAAATACTTTAAACCTGCCGAAAACACAGTAGAACTGGGATAAATGCTATTTACGCAGTTTGTTGATACAATAGTAATCATCATCATAGCTATCCTTTATTAAGTGTTTACTATGTGCTAAGCCGTGTTTTAAATGATATAAAATATGCATATGTAATGTTACTTTTCCATCAGCTTTGAGAAGTAGGCTTCATTTGTAGTTTGCAGGTAAGGAAAAAAACTGAGGATCCGTACCTTATCATCGTCAGAGCCTCAGCCGTCAGATGACTCCACATCTAGGATCTGAGGCACTTCACATTACTTTGGGTTAGGAAACTGTTACAATAGCTTTTGTTGGCAGCACAGAGAGAGATGCTTCTTTTCTATTTACACTTGGGATTTCTGTAACAAAGCCATTGAAGGTCACGGCACCCCTGAAGTTCGTGCTGCTCTCCTTGGCAGGTGACACACAGACAAGATGCCAAAACCCACAAGGAGAAACGAATGTTATGGAGTATTTACATGCCAGGCCTTGTGACAGACATTTACATGCGTGAATTAAGAGGCTCAGGGTACTTAAGTGACACAGCCAAGAACCCATATCTAATAGGCAAGACTAAGATTTGAATCCACATGGCTCTAGTTTTCAAATCTATCCCCTTAACCACAAACTACTTAAATATCCCACCCACTGGAATATTGCTTGTTACCATGGAAAGAGGGAGCTAATTGGTGGGGAACCTATACCTGGTCTTATCCTACCTTCCTAGCTCTGTGTGTAGCTTCCCTAATGTGCCCCGTGATTTAGAGAAATGCCTTACATCTTCCTGCCCGTTACCGTCCTGCTCACCGTCGTTCCCTTTGCTTTAAAATCCTATTTATCCTTGAACCACCAGCGCTAACTCCTGCGTGTCGCCTTCCTTGACCTCTGTCTGTGCGGTGCTCCCTCAGTAGTCCTCGCTGTCTTGCAGATGTTATCCCTTACTGCCTATCACTGGGGTCGTCACCCGTGGCTTTTTTTCATCTCTTGTTCTGGTTTGTATTGTTCCTTAGAGGCAAAGGCTGTCTTCTTCATCTCTATATATTGTCAGCAACAATGTCTTTCATGGAAATGATCATTTGTAGACTTTCAGCTTTGAAAAAAAAATCCTGACTCTTTTATAAGTTGTAATTAAATGTTACCATGCTTCAGCAGACACCTTTCTTACGGGGTTAGCCATTCAGCCTGTGCTTTCAAGAACAGATTTTACCAGCAACTTTCAGATTTGAATGTGCAGAGCAATGCACCATGGGTCTTGTTAAAAATGCAGATTCTGATTCTGGGACTTGAGGTTTTGTATTTTCAACAAACTCAGGTGATGTCAAGGCTGCTAATTTATAGACCACAGTTTGAATAATGAAGGATTTCATCCTAATGAAGCACAATAAATCACTGCTGACAGTGAGGGATACTGCCTTTATCTGACTAGGTAATAAATACCCTACTTCCAGACAAGCTAACCAAATTCCCTTTTATTCCCAAGGTGACCTATACCTAGACAAGGAAAAAACAAACAAACCCAAAACAGGTCATTATTAATCCACTGAGTAGATAGATGTTGAATCACAACCCGGAGGACTTCAATAGGGAAAAAAATTCTTTCTCTCTTGACTTAGCACCTCTTAATTTCTGTGTTCACTATATTTTCATCTTTGGAATAAGAACAATTAATTCAGTTTAGAAAAAATTTTAAATCTTGGATTGAGGTTACTAATTTACTTTTATGAGTATAAAGGATTTGAAATTTTAAAATTTATATAGTGTTTAGTGATAGATACTAGGTATTATATGTTTCTCAATTTTAATGTTCGAAAGGCATAATTGAAGCTTTTAAGAGCTTACTTGGATACTAAAATGCCTTTTCAGACTGGACCCTTTTTCAGGGAGGCTATCCTGGCAAATAGCAACCTTCTCAGGAATCACATAGATTTCTCTTCCCTGGCTTGACCACACTAGTGACTGAGAAAGACTTGGGAGGCATTTTGTGCTATTCAGTGCAATGAAATAAAACACCAGTACAATGCACAACAGTCTAGACAACACTCAGTCAAAATATATCTCTTCTATTATAATTTTCTCTAATTAAAAACAATTATCCCTGGGGGCATCTAAACCCACCATATTCTGGGAATGCTGCACATAATTTTGCCTAGTTCTTAAATGTAAGAGCTTTTAAATATATTTTTAATATATAAAAATGTTTAAGATAGCAATCAAATATCAAATGTGCAATGTTGTAAAAGATATATAGAATTGCAATGTTTCTCTCTCAGATTTGTAACTGAGGGTAAGATAAAATAGGATTAATGGCAGATGCCTAAATTTGAGTCTTCCTCCTTCTCTCTCTCTCATTCTGAGGATAGCCTATAGCCTCGTAAATAGGTCACTTGCAGCATAATTAAGCAAAAATTCTATAAACTTTATTTTCAAAGGGGAAATAGTCATCCAAGAGCAGCAGAGCTGGCTGTGGAGTCAAGTGGGGAATACACAGACGAGAAAATGCCAGGTAACGGGGCCATGGGGGCAGCGGGACACAGAGAGCATCCATTAGGGGTCACCTCCAAACAGGAGACGGTCCACCTCAGGGTGGGAGATACTGGAAACAGATCTAAGCCCTGGTAGGCAAGAAAGGACTGCTCCGGAGTCAACAGGGAGGCGCTTGGGCAGCGCATGGAACCAGAGGCAGCAGCCCCGAGAAGCTCGTCCCCGCACTTGTGGAGGTGGCCATAACAGCTCTCCCAGGCCTCGTGCTTTTTTTTTTTTTTTTAAATGTGACCTTGACATGATGTCCTGAGTCAGCGTTCCCACTGTGACTTACTTGGAGAAACAGAATGTGGAGGAAGTGAAAGTGTGACTCCTGAGGCTGGGCCTGAAGAGACCCTGAAGCGTGCTTTTGTGTCCTGGTGGAGCTGTGACCACCTTGTCGAGAAGTCCACACCCTACTGGGAACTATGTGAAGACAGGAAGGCCCGGAAGTTGGAAGGTCATTGGAGGAGAGAATTCCTGGAAGATGAAGCGTCTCAAGGAGAAAGAGCGCCCAGCATCCCAGTGCCCCTAGCAGGCCATGTTAGGGCTGGTGCGTGATCAGTGATGGTCAGCGCCAGTGAACTGGCTGCTTCTGACGGTCACTCTGCTCTGGTGTGGAAACAGGACTGTGGGAATTTTATACTAAAGAAGCTTAAAGTTCACTGTATGGAGACTCCCCAACAAATTAAAAGTAAAGCTGTCGTACAACCCAGAAACACCACTTCTGCGTACGTATCCTAAGAAAACAAAACTGCTAATTTGAAAAGATATGTGCACCCCTGTGTTCATGCAGCATGATTTACAATAGCCAAGACATGGAAACAACCTGAGTGTCCATCAACAGACGATTGGATAAAAAAGATGTGATATATATATACACACACACACACACACACACACACACACACACACAAAATGGATCATAACTCAGCAATAAAAAGGAATTAAGTCTTGCATTTGTGGCAGCATGGATGGACCTAGAGGGAATTAGGCTAAGTGAAATAACTCAGAGAAAGACAAATACTGTATGATTTCTCTTATATGCGGAATCTAAAACAACAAATGGACAAGCAAAACAGAAACAGACCCCACAGATACAGAGAGCCAACTCATGGTTGCCAAAGGGGAGGGGGGATGGGTTAAAAAAAAAGAAAGAAAGAAAAAAACAAATTTCCATCAGCAGCAAAAAATTAAATACATGCATAATTAAAAATGTGCAGTCCCGGTCTCTGAGTGTTACTCATAGCCAGAAGAGCTCTCCAAATTCTCTTCAATTAGGAGGAGAAAACAAAGTCCAGGTGGACTGTGAAAGGAACTAGGAACTGTTTGCTCCTAAGATATCACCACAGGTGCTCTCGGAAATCCCATCAGGAAGGATGCGTCTGTCTGCAGAGGCACGTGAGCAGGACCAAGCTGCAAAAACAGGTGGACCGGCAAGTCGCCGAACTGCAGGAGTCTCACAGCTCTGCCTCCTGCCCCAAGGTGGCAACGCGTGCCGGGTTCAGAAGTTTCACTCTATATCCAAGTAAACTCTGCAGGCTTCATTCTTTCAGGAAACCTGGAGGCTAATAGAAGTGGGTTCACCGAGGTTGCTTTGAAATGTAACAAACGCTGGAAATGCTTGAAAACTCTCCCATTTCTATGCAGGATTTATTCCCCTTATGCTCATGAAGTGACTCAAAATAATCTTCCCAAACTAGAAATCTACTCTGTCTTCAGAATCAGTTTCAACCATCAACCCGTTTAGATGGCAGTGGAGCCTAGACAAGTTCAGTCCAAGCCACCTGGTCCCTCCTTTGTCTACAGACTCCTTTGGCGGCAGGGAGCCCGTGGAGAGCAGACCTTGTGGGAGCTACAGGGTGTGGACGGTGCTTTACCACTCTGAGAACCCAACAGTGAGCAGCAGAACCAGCCCAGGTGATTCTAAACTCAGGACAACAGGCAGCTAATCGGCGTCACTAGGAAGGACCAGCCTTAGGTGGGAACCTGGAAATGGAGAAGGGAAGAGGGGCGAGGAAGCAGAGTAGCACAGAGCCCTGAGGGCTGTCAGTCACAGGGGGGCTGGGGGCATCCTTAGTGGGTGGAGGTCTCTAGGGCAGAGCATCGTACACCAGACACCAAGAACACCTACAAAATTGGTAAAAAAAAAAAAAAAGCCAGAACAGCAAGAATACATTTTACCTTAACCGAAAGTAAGGTCACTTAATTTCCCCCTGTGTTCTCCTGGCTACTCCCTTCATTAAAAAGGAGTTCAAAAGCCTGGTAATTTTATGAATGAGCATGTGTGTGTGTGTGTGTCTGTCTGTGTGTGTGTGTGTGTGTGTGCGTGCGCGTGCGTGTGTGCGCACACGTATGTGCCCCCACACAAAGGCGTTTTGAGGATCTAAACCTAGTCAGGCCTTGACTGTTCAGCATGGACATCAAAAAACTTGAATTTTTCTACTGACGATTGGTGTTCATCTTGGAGATCATGGGCCTGAACCCAGAACAATTCACAGACAGACACATTGGTGACAGCAAAGACACCAGAAGGCTCGTTGGCGTGGCGGGTTGGGCTGCTGCACCCACCCACCCCCACGTCCTCAAAGAGGAGGTTTTGTTTTAGGTTGGGGGAGTGCGGAGGCAGATAGCAGCCTCAATCTTCTGAAACTATCTGCTTGTTTGGCAGGCTTGGAGAATGGTAGAATTACTATTTTGTATTTAATTGAATTGGCCTCCTAATGTTTGTAATAAAAAATCCAAACTTTATATAGACATATACAATCCAAAGTATAATAAAAGCTTCTCTTTTGCTTCTCATTCCCACTTCTGAGCAGTAAGTGCTAACTTTTATATATAAAGCAATGAGATTTAGAATTTTTTAAAAAGTAGTACATTAAAATTTAGATAAAAGTAGACTGCAGCCACAACTGAGAAAAGAAGTGTAAGTTGGCTTTAAAAACAAGTATATCAATATGGGAGGAAACCAGCATTTGAACTTCGGGGACTCCAAAGATGACAGTGCTATTGCTAGTAAGTCACTCTCTGTGCCTTACTAGCACAGAGAGTGCCACAATCTCAGGTGCCACAATTTCAAATAACAGCAGCTAACATTTGTGGAGCACTCATCCTGTGTCAGGCCCTGAACAAAGACTTCACATGAAATAACTCAATAGCCTATGAGGCAGACACTATTAATTTCCATTTTTGCGATGAGGAGGGAGAGAGGGACAGAGCAATGAAACAACCTGCTCAAATTTCACAGCAAATAAATGACAGCCAAGATTTGAACCCGGCCGATGGGACTTCATACCCTAAGTCTACGCAGCAAAGGTAGAGAGCACCTGACTGGCCCCTGACCCAGCAGATATGAAGACAAAAAGAACAGTGTATATGAAAGCAGTTCAAACATTGAAAGGAAACAACTCAAGTGCCACCGCAGGTGTTGGGGGAGACATGAAGAAGCTAGAAATTGCAGTGAATGCTGAAAATGAGTGCTGCTTGATCACTGTGTTCCAAAATACCCTGGGAGAATCAAGACTTATTTTAAAACTTAAGCCGATGTACATATATTTTCATTAAATATACGTATTTGCATAATGCCTAGAAGCTAATAACTCCGTACTATTTTACACATGTATTTCTTAGCTGCTCTGTAAAGTGAAATATAAACTTAGGATAAAAAGCATCTTCTAGTGCAAATATTTTCCACTGTATTATTTCAGTTTCACATAAACAAACTGGTGTCCTCTAAAGAATAGGAGCTTGTAATTTAGGATGATGATGGCTTATTTGGGAGTCAGGGGCAGGGCTGGGAGCATAATATAAAAACGAATGCGTTGTATCTTCCTCTTGGATTAATGACTACCCCAGGCAAGAAAACCGACAGTGGTAATGACCTAGCGGGAAATGCTGTTTGCCTAACCCACCCCATTAAGTTTAATTTTCTGCAGTCCGCAAGCACAGCCTCCAATACACCTGAGTCCACAGAAACGTTCCGACCACTTTGGGGTAACTCAGTGGACTGCGGGCATGGCCGTCCTGAAAGCCGCCAGGGCCTCATTCACAGCTCAGACTTGAAAAGTCACTGGTGGTTAATAAAATAAGGTGAAAGTTTGAGCTGTTTTATTAGTATAATTTCCATTTTCCAAATGACTTTTAAACACATCTACCCTGCAAATCTAGCTGGGAAGAGCAGAGCAGTGGGAGGGAAGGGGGTGCAGTCTGCAGCAGTGGGCTTCCAGGCCAAAGTCTTCTGGAAAGGTCCCTAGAAACCCTGAGATCTGTGTTGACTTGGCTCCCTGGGGCACTCATATACGTTAAAAAGGATGAAAACTTAAGCCTCGTGGGAGAGTGCCATCTGCTTATGACACCAGAATCCATGGTGCTGTGTGCGTGCGTGCATTCCTTTGCCACCTCTCCAGGCAGGTGTGGCCGGAGGGGCTGAGAGACATCTTCCGACCATGATGGTCCTCAGACATTTCTTAGGGACGATGTCAATAGTGTCCTTCCACTAACCCTGCTGAGATGGTCACTCGCCCACCTGAGACAGGTTTGTAGCCAGTTAGCCAGAGCACTTTGAGGTTGCAGTGTCGCCTGGGGAGTTCTGTGGACCCTTATGCCTCAAGCTGCAGACCCAGGTGAATTTGGGCTTCCACTTATATGTGATACAGAAATACTGGCCCCTAGGACTATGAGGCCCCTGTCACAGTTGATCTTTTTTGGTGGAGAGTGGCCAGGACCCCTAGCTGACAGAGCTGCCTTTGCCCTGAGCATGGCCAAGCTGAGAAAACTGTGAGAAGCTCTGGCTTCTGCAATTTCATGCCTCTTCTCCAGCCTGTAAAAAAGCTGACCTCAAAAACCACAAGCAAATTAGCAAACCAACCAACAAGCCAAACACGTGTGAACACCAGAGAGTGAGGATGAAAGGGTGGCTCTCAAGTGCCGTGTGGGGCTCTAGAAACCCAAGAGAGGTTATTTACAGCCTATTTCCTGATGTGAGAGTAACAGGCAAACGGTGCCTTAAACTGCCACAGTCACCCCGACACCCTCTGACTGGCTGCTGTAGCACCATCGTCATTCGGGTAGGGGGGATCCTGGCAAAACGTGCTTCTAAAGGAAGCACTGCTTATCTCTTCTCTGCTTCTGAATGTCGGGGCGGGGCTGGTTCCCAGGCCGGACGTTCCTGGCTCAGGGGGCTACACAAAGTCAGAAGGGCGCTGCCAAGAGCAGGCGGGATGGATTTCCTTATTGACGGGCATTTCTGTAGCAGTGGGAAGGCGTGCTCCCAGAGGGCCTGCAAACCTGGATTTTCTGAGAGAAGAGACTTTGAAGGTCTGTCTTTGACAGAGGAGGACATTTTCCCCAGCGGGCACGTGGCAGACCAGGCCTGACTCCTGGGCAGTTGCATGGATCATGCTTGCTCGTCTGCTGCCCCTCGCGTGGATGGGAGACTGACTGCAAACACCTTCTGTGCTGGGGATGAGCCATTCAGTCAGACACGTGATGCACAGGTCACACGGCGGGTGTGGCCGGCCTCTACCTCCTCGATGGGGAATGGCCTGTCTCTGACCAGTGCTGCTGAAGGACTGAAGGACTGTTCAGACTGTCCCCTCATGACAGTGCCTGTCCCACGCCCTCCAGCATCCCCGACACAAATCATGGAGAACTTCTCTGCCTCCGTTCATTGTGCCACTGCCCCTTTGGTCTTTAAGCAGCGTGCAATCCATTTCTTCAGAAAATGTTGCTTCCTTCCAAAACCCTGCACAAAATGCCTGCTGCATGCCATGTCACCACCTCAGGAACTCTGCAGCCCCCAACCCTCTCATCTGGACGTCCGCATGGGCATGCTGTTTCACGTCTGTGGTCTCCCTGCAACCATCGGCGTCTGCTGTGCTAACGAGCAATGCGAACGCTTTCATCTCCCTTCGGCCCAAAGAATAATTTGCTACTCAGACCCTGAAACTGGTTTCCCATTTCATGACAGTCTGGCATTTCCTGGAAAATGCAGCGTCAGTAACTGTTTTTGTAGAAGCACCTCAGAAGTGGCCCTGGGGTCGGGGGTTAGGGGGGCGGGTGTTACACCAGGAGCAAGTCCTACGCTTACACAGGAGCATCTGCAGCTACGTGTGACCTTCTTCATAAAGCAACCCGCACCAATAACAGGGCCTCTGAGTGCAGGCGCACCAGACACAGCACGTCCCCCTCCGGGCTCCCCCGCCAAAGCCTCTGCTCAACTGATCCCTCCTTTCATCCATCTGGCAATCGTTTAATGGTCGGCATGGTTTGCATGGTCAGTCCCCTATATGAGGACCCATGAAACAAGCATTATGGACTCAAACCTATCACCCCCCAAATCTGGGTCACAGAGCTGCTTCTCTGCAGTTAGCTCTATATCTGCAGTTGGATTAGCTGTTATTAGTGCATAGATTCGATTCATTTATTATAAAAATGACCTAGCTAACTAAACGAAACTATTATTTGAAGCAGGGGAGTGATGATTTGCATTAGTGATTCTCAAGCTTGATTATGTATTGGTCCCCCAGGGGCGTTCACCCTACCTGATGCCCAGGCTAGACATTTGGAGAAAGTGATAATTAGACCCTATCTCATTTTATTAATACAAAGTCCAAATGGATCAAAAGTTAAATGTAAAATGAAATTATAAAATGACTAGAATAAAACAAGGCTGAATATTTTCTAACCCAAAACTCATACATAATAGACTAAACTCCTTTTTTTTAAATTTGCCATAGAGGATGCCATTAACATAAAAAAATACATAAACCAGAAAAAATTTCTCATAAGATATGGCAAGTATAAATAACCCTCATATATAAGGGTTCCATAAATCATTAAAAATAATATGAGCAGAATTTTTTAATGAAAAATATAGAAAATTGAACTTTTTAATATATTTCAAATGTTAAAATATAGATTAATAGCCATATAAAAATCATACATACTAATAAGAAAATACAAATTAAGAGAGCAAGGGATACATTTTACTTCTCTACCTGGCATATATTAAAAAGACTGGCAATGCCTAGTGTGGACTAGGCTGTGGTAAAACAGTTACTCTTATTTATTTTTTTGGTTAAACTGTAAATTTGTATCATAGTCTAGAAGACAAATTGACAGTATCTGTCTAAAAGTTGTTATCTCTAAGGTGTGAATCACTTTGTAAATGAGAATCTGACTCAGGAAGATTTAGGTTTCTGTTCTTTTATGTGAAAGCCAAAAGGCTCTGCCACCAGAAGTGCTCTGGTTTATCATAGCATTCCTACACATCACATAGCCTGGCACATCCTGGGAACAGTGTGTGTGAGGAATGCACAGATGGGTACTCTGGTACTCTTTTTCCTAGGGCTGGAGGCTAGGATTCCTGCCTACCAAAGCCGATTGGCTAGAAATGTAAACAGATACATTCCTAGCGTGTTCACATCCAATTATAAAATTTTAGATTTTGACATTCCTGATCACTCTACTTTTTAAGATATTTTGCTATTTTGTATACATGTATTGTAGGAAAAAATAGAGAATACTTCTCACTAAAACACGTGTACTTACACCACCCAGGAATGACTACTGTTGCCCCGTCATCTCCTCATTTACTATGCACCGGCCTTCTTGCATATATGAAATTGAATCACACTTGACTCAATAAGTAAAATTGTGTGAAATCTTAGTTTTATTAGAACACTTGTAGACAAGTCAGCTGCACATCAGGGAGGTTCAAACTAAAAGTTCCTTAGAGGGACCCTAAAACCTTTCTAATATTCAGCTACAGTATCACCCTGGTGCTCCATCAGTGGTTGAATCCTTAATTACAATTTGTATTTGAAAGAATGAACCCTAGAAAACCATGAAATAGAGAAAATTACTCTCCAGTGACTACATATAGGGACAAAAAAGAAAGAAGCTTAACAAAAATGAGAATATTTCCTGAGGGTTTTGAGCCTTCAACTCCTAACGTTCTTTTAAACCTATGCTTGCTGTTTTATTTTGACAGGAGAAAGTTGTAATAACTAATGTTGATCAACCACTTTTCGTTGGGCACGGTGCTAAACAATTTGCATGAATGATTATAATTATTCTTTTACTGCTCACAATAAAACCATTAAGTAGGTATTACAGTCCCAGGTTATAGTCACGGAAACGGACGCTTAGACAGGTGAAGAAAGTCAGTTGGGTCTGCACTGAGTGAGTGGCACAGCTGGGGCTCATGGGTAAACAGGTTATTTCCTGACCACAGTGTCCTGCTGTTACTCTAGCAACACTTGTTTTTTTTTTTTAAGATTTTTTTTTTATTGGGGAATTGGGGGATGGGAACAGTGCTGGGGAATTGGGGGAAGGGGAACAGACAAGTCTTTTTGTTCTTTAGTTTTAGTTGTGGAAGATGTTGCTTCACTGGCCCAAGTTGGCACCATCATTGCGCTCTTCCCTGGCGAGGCAGATCAGTCGCCGGCTTCTGGACGGCCGCTCACGGCGGCTGC
>NW_017731351.1:7109046-7162588 GCF_001890085.2 Hipposideros armiger
GAGCTGTTGTTCAGCATCTTAGCTGTGGAAGGCAGTGTCACTGGCCCTCATATGTGGGATCCAAACCGGGGCCCTCTGGCGTCCCAAGCCAGTTCTTAACCATCGCGCCACTCGGCCGGCCCTCTAGCAACACTTTTTAAAAATGTAGTGCTGTGACAAAACTTGTTCTTACTAAAAACCTGTGCTGAAAATCTCCCTTTCTTTATGGAGTCACTCTAGAATTTTACTGGCGCTGGCCCCCATGTTCCATCTTGAGGAAATTGAGAATTAGCCCATGTCTAGTCTACACTGTTTTTCTTGTCTTCTGAATTTTTAAAGATTTTCAGTGGTGGCTCTTCAGGCACGTTGGTTAAGCTAGTCCTCCTTCTTTGCGGTGCCACCATCTGTTGCTGACCTGGTCTGACCTGGAGGGTCCGCTGGACAGTAGACAGTGCAGCTGAGTCCCTGAACTAGCTGGTGGACACGCTGTGTCCAGAACACACAGCACCAGCGGAAATGCCCTCATTTATCTCAGTTTAGAGCCACTTCCTATACAGCTCCTGCTCAAAGACTGCCAAAGACCCTTGGGGTTCGGGGCTGGTCATTTTGGGGATGTAAGTGGTTCTATCTTCCCTAAGCCTCTCTTACCAAGTCAAATCACTGGAAAGCAGCACGCCTGCATTTTACACTCTATTATTGTGGCTCTTCTTACAGATCATGTCATAGAACTGCGACATGAATTTTGCCATCAGCTTGCATCCAGTTTGCCATGACGAATGACTGTGTGTGATTAATGTCCCTTGCGATTAAAGACACCACGTTCATGTACTTCAGTGTTTCTCATAAAAACGCTAGGAACCATCCTGTGTATGTCTTGCTGTGCCTGGTTTGTTTCACTGAGCAAGGTGTCCTCAAGGCGCATCCATGTTGTAGCCTGTGTCAGCATTTCCTTCCTTTTTAAGGCTGAGTATATACCATGGTGTGGACAGACCCCATTTTGTTCAGTCATCCGCGATGGACATGAGTCGTTGCTGCCTTTCGGCTGCTGTGAATACACTGCCGTGAACGTGGATGTGGAGCGATTCTGTGCGTCCTTATGGTATCTCTGCCTGCTTCTTTCTGTCTCTTCTGTTTATGAGACTCGCCTACTGTGTGTGAGAAATTTAAATTTTAGAGCTTTCCAACCCTCTTTTGCCAGCTTCTGTTTTAGAAACTCAGGCCAAGAGATGATGTGGCCTTTTCTAAACATCACCACCTTGCTTTCTTGAAGTTGAACATGCCTGTCTGACTGTAGGTACCATGTCTGACCTCAGCTCACACTCAGAGTTGCCAACCATCTTCTCAAATTTCCTGTCTCTCCCACTGCACCATCAGCTCTTTCCACGCTGTTCAGAATTAAAAACAGAATACCAGTTCTACCAGATACTCCTTCCTCTGAGTGACCAAAACATTTACCACTTATTATGCTTAGATTCCTTACACCTCCAGCCAATGTCTAGTTAACCCCTTGTCATCTTTTCTAAGGAAGACTTGATTATTACGCACTCTGACTGGCAAGATAAACTCTAGAGCATTCCCGTAAGAGTACCGCTTGCCTCTTCTTTGATGTTTATCCGAACACTTTGTCCCATATTGCTACCCTCCAGGATGGCGAGCTCCCCAGTGCTTCTTCACTCACTTGGCTTGTTTCTTTTGGAAAAGCGACGCTCTCTCCCTGCTGTCCTGTAATCACAAGTGTGGACAACAAGTATCAGAAGCCAATCCTGTCTTCCCCACTTTGTATTTCCCAGCATTCCTAGCACAGTCGTTGCGACCTCTGTGCCTCCATGTGAGATAAGTGGCCTTTTTTTCACCTCTACCCTTCCTTTGAGGCCCGAGTCATGCTCTGCTTTCTCTACGCAGCATTTGTGGATCTGTCTTTGCTTGCATTTCTAGAACATGTCTTTTCTGTGTATGGAAGTGGCACTTACCACCCTGCTTTGGTCTGTGGATATTTGGGTCCATTCTGCTTCTCCAAATAGGTCAGGGGTTGGCAAGCTTTTTCTGCACGGGATCAGATAGTAAATATTTTCTGCTTTGAGGGTCACACAGCGTCTGTTGCCAACATACAACTCTGCCATTGCAGCGTCCAAGCAGTCATAACACCATGTAAACAAATGAGCATGATGCTGTTCCAATCCAGCTTATTTTCATAGACACTGAAATTTGAATTTCACCCAATTTCCGTATGTCACACAGCATAGCCTTCTTATGATTATTCTTCAACCATTTGAAAATGTAGAAGCCATTCTTTGCTCCCTGGCTGTACAGAAACAAGGAGTGGATCATTTTTGGCCAGGCTGTGGGTTGCTGACCCCTGGATAAGATAACGTGCTGCCCCAAGCTGAGCTGTGCTCTGTGCCCGTGAGTGCATGCCACAGTGCTCTGTCCACCAGGTAGGGCCTCTCACAGGCAGGGCTGTGGCATGCAACTGCCCTCTTCTCAAATGACATGATCGTCTATGTAGAAAATCCCAAGAAATCTACAACAACAACAACAAAATGCCAAACTCCTCTTAAAACTAATAAGTGAATTCTGCAACATTGTAGGTTTCAAGATCAACATACAAAATAAATCACATTTCTACATACTAGCAGTGAACATGTGGACCTGAAAATTAGAGATACAATACCATGCATACATGCTAAAAAAAAAAAGGTAACACTTAGTAAGTGCAGATCTAACAAAACATACAGGACTTGTGTGCTGAAAACTACAAAATGCTGATGAAAGAAATCAAAGATCTCAACCTATGGTGAATATATGCACAGATTGGAAGACTCAACATAGTGAAAATGTCTATTCCTATCAAAATCCCAGCAAGGCTTTTTGTAGACATATAAACTTTTATTATAAGGTTTATCCAAATAGGCACAGGCCCTAGAATATCTAAAATAACTTTGAAAAAGGAGACTAAAGTAGGAGAAATCTCTCTACCTGATTTCAAGACTTACAATGCTGAGTGGTATTGGAGGACAAACAGACACACAGATCAATGGAACGGAATAGAGAGATCAAAACGTCAAATGTAAAACCACAAAACTTTAGAAAAAGACACAGGAGAAAATTTGGGGAACGTAGGATTTGCTGAAGAGTTAGACTGGACATCAAAAGTATAATCAATAAAAGGAAAAACTGATATATAGGACTTCATTGAAATTAGAAACTTTGATCTGTGAGAAATACTTTAAGAGGATAAATAACAAGGTAACAGAAGAAAATATTTGCAAACCACTTAAAGGACTTGGTATCTGGCATATAAAACCCCTCAAAACTCAACAGCATATAAACCAAACAATTCAATTAGAAAATGGGCAAAATACATGGAAAGACATCTGGAATGGCCAATGAGCACATGAGAAGGTGGTCAACATCTTAGCTCTTAGGGAAATGGAAGTTAAGGCTCCGTGAGGTATCACTACACACTTACTTTCTAAAAACCCAAACAGAACAAAGCAGTGACATTACCAAATGCTGCAAGGACCGGGAGGAACAGAGCCTCATACATGGCTGGTGGAAATGTGAAATGGTGCAACCACGCTGGGGAGCAGCTTGACGGCTTCCTAAAAACCTCAATAAACAAACCATAGACTCAACCACCAAACTTCTTGGCATGTCCCAGAGAAATGAAAATATATGTGCACATGAAAACCTGGACGTGATTCTTCTTAGCAGCGTTGTGTTATCCCCAAACTGGAGATAACCATCGCGTCTGAGCTGTGCATGGCTGAACCAACTGCGTCTCGTCCTCAGCAGAAAAGGAACTGCTGCTGTACCTAAGCTCTTGGGTGGATCTGAAGGGAGTCATGCGGAGTGCAAAAAACCCAACATCCAATGGTTATTTACTGTATGATTCCATTTATATAACCGCCTGTCAACAGTATGGGGACGGAAGACAGATTAGGGATTGGCAGGGTTTAGCGGTGGGGGGTGACTGTTAAGGGGTAGCAGGCTGGAGACGGTGGCGATAGAGAGTTTTTACCTTGATTTTGGTGGTGGTGACGGAATCAGCCCCTGGGATCAAATGACACAGCCCCCCCCCACCCCACACCCACCCACCCGCACACTGTACCAGGTCAAGTTCCCGGCTTTGCATTACACTGCGGTGAAGATGGACTCAGTGGGAGACTAGGCGAGGGACCGCGGGACCGCGCTGTACTATCTTTGCAATTTCCTGAGCGTTACAATTAATTTTTAAATCACAGAAAAGTGGCTCACGTTATTGCGTAAGAGGAGAAGCCGAGAGACGGCGGACAAGCCCCCTGCTCGGTTTCGCGCGTCCGCACGACCTGGGGCGAGAGCGCGATCCAGGTGGCGCCGCGCGGGAGGCGCGTCTCGCGTGGAGCGCAGCCCACCCTCGCGGCGCGGGGCAGAGCCCGGGGAGCCGGCCCTGCGGGCGGAGGAGCCGCACTTGCTCGGCGTCGCGGGCGTCCGGTCCGCGGGGCGGCCCCGGGGTGCGGCTCCCCGCGCGTCTTGGGCGCGGGTTTGTCGGCTCCGCGCCGCGGCCGCTTCCGCTGCCCGCGCCCGAGCCGGAGCCCGGGTCGCCCCCGTGGCGCGGGGCGCCATGCAGCCTCTGAACATCACCCCGGCGCGGCTGTCCCGGCTGCTGCGGGAGCACAACCTGACGCGGGAGCAGTTCATCGCGCTGTACGGGCTGCGGCCGCTGGTGTCGGCGCCTGAGCTGCCCGCGCGCGCCAAGCTGGCCTTCGCGCTGGCCGGCGGGCTCCTCTTCGCGCTGGCGCTCTTCGGCAACGCGCTGGTGGTCTACGTGGTGGCCCGCAGCAAGGCCATGCGCACCGCCACCAACGTCTTCATCGGCTCGCTGGCGCTCAGCGACCTGCTCATCACCTTCTTCTGCATCCCGGTGACCATGCTGCAGAACATCTGGGACAACTGGCTGGGGGGTGAGTGCGCCCACCCCCGGGGCCCCCCGGAGCGCCCCCAGCCCTCCTCGCACCCCGCTCCCGGCTTCCCGATGCCCCTTCTCCCGCCGAGGCGCCCGGCGCCCCGAGCGCTTCCTCGCCCGCGCTCACGGGGAGAGAAGTTCTTGGCCGCTTGCGGTTCTTCTCGGAGAAGCTCGGGAAAGCTCCGGGGCCCGGTCAGCGGGGGGGAGTCGCGCCGCGCTCGTGATTTCAGCTCCCTTTCCCGTAATTACCAGGATGTTTTTCTATTTTTATATAAAAGTGAGGCAAGAAATATTTCAGCCCATAAAAGCCCCAACGTCCCCTTCACTGCCTCCAGGGCCAGGCTCACGCCCCAGGTGCAGGCGAGGCTTCCAGTTATCTGTAGTCCAGGCACATGCATGGACTTAAAACTTTTCAAAAACACATATAATACATTTGCAGAAAAAAAATGTCTTGGACCCGTCCTTTTAAAAAATTGGGTAACAGCGTCACGCAGGGAGAAGGAATCAGAAAGAACTTGCCCTCCTGACTGGCAAAGAGGAGAGTAATTTCTCCTTCCTTCCTTGGAAGGCGAGCAGGGCCGGAGGGAAGACACTTGGAGTCACTGAGTTAGTGACTGGGTGGCAGGCGGTTGGAGAGAACAGACACTGCTCTTCCCCAAATGACCCAGTCCTTCCACAGACAGCGAGAGAGCTTGTCCCCGTCACCCATAAACTGGAGTACAATGTAATCTCACCACTGCCTGCCGTGTACTTTGGGGAAGACGCATGGGGGTACCTGCACTTTCATGGGTGGGTGTGTTCTTGTGGCCACATCAAAATTCTTAGAAAGTGGTTGGCAATATAGAGAAAATCTGAGAAAAAGGGATCATTATGCCTCCAAACCCTGCCCTTCCCTCCTCTTTACTAATTCCGTTTAATGTCATAGAAAGTGCTTCTTTCATCCCGCCATTACCAATCTGAGATCTTCAGTTTATCTCCCTGTCATTACATTTCCGCCCAGTAATCTGCACTGGGTTTATTATTAGTGGGTCAGGATGCTAAAACCTTTGATTCACAGCTCTTCTATAATGTAAATATTTCCCCAAACGCATAAAACATTAGTGTACATAGCATTGACTTGAAAGTGACACATCATGCAGAGAGGTGTAAATTGATTTATGGATTGTAAACTTTCTCATGCGTGCTGATGCAATCATTGTACTCAGGCATTTTACAGTTGCCCAGTGCCACCAAGTCCATAAAATTTATGGGAAAACTTTTGATCATCCTATGTAACTTATTTTTTGAGGAAAAGGCACAGGAATTATTTCTAAATATTTGTGAAGACAGATTTAGGAAGCATACTTATATTGCTGGATGATTATAGCTCCATATTTAAAGGAAAACATCATTAAGTAAAGGGGGATCTTAAGCTGGAAATCAAAAGACCGGGATTCCTACTTTGGCTCTAATACATGTTAATTCAACATGTCTGGACCTCAGGTTTTCAATAAAATATTAGGGATTCTAGAAGCTTGGAAGCAGAAAGACACGTATCTTTAGCCCCTGGCCGTGCATGGTGGGCTGTGCTGCCCGAGGACTCAGGTGGGCACTGCAGAGGTTTTTCTCAAACTTTGTTTCCTTGCTTCCTAGTTCATGGAGGACAGACATTTCACTTTAGCTTCTAAATGCTGAAAAAGGGTAATGCATTGCTTATGCATTTTACAGGGTTAGTGTGAGGATAGACTATGTTAGTAAAAGTGCTTTGAAAAAAAATGGGTCATTCCATGAAAATGAAAGCTATTAATTCTGTTAAGGAGTGTTTAATTAGAGATGGCCTGTGTTTTTATCTGGAACCATATTTATAGAATAAATAGTCTTATATATAAGTCGGGTAGGCAACACCAAAATTGAAGTTCGGCGGAGAGGGGAGAGCTTGCAGAGGTACTGGAGATAGTGATGCAAAGGGAATTAGCCTGTACTTTATAGGATCCGAAAATAATTGCAAATCTGCCTCAATAAATTAACAAAAGAAAGTTCAAGGCAATGTAGTGTGAGTTGAAAATGAATTTGCGGTTCCTTATTTCAGGAAGCCACTGAGGATCTCCTTTATGGAAAAGCATTCTACGTTGGGAATCCAAAAATGAATAAAGCTCATCTATGCCTTTGTGGGCCTCAGAGAGTAGGGAATACCCGCAAAATGAGCAACAGTAGGACTTGATGGGAGAGAAACCACCTGGTGTGGGAGCGTGAATGGTGCAAAAGGCTTCACCAGGGTGGGGTGTTCAAGCTGGATCGTGAAGAATGATTCAGATCATTTCCAGCAGAGACAGGATGACGGAGTGTGTTCCAGGAACAGGGGTCAACCCACAGTTTGGAGGAGAGAAAGAAGATGACTCATTTTAAGAACATCGTGTAAGGCATTTCAAGTATATACTGTTTATATGTGAGGAATGGTGGGAAGTGAGACAGAAAGGTAGGTTCATGCATCGGGGAAAGGAAAAGTACTTTAAAAGTTAGATAAAACCTAAAATATGAATTCCCCTCAAATTCCTTCAGGGAGGCAGGGAGCATAAACAGAGCAGGTGGGAGACCCCTGGGAGGCACCAGTCGCAGGAGGACTCCGGGGCAGGACTGCCGCAGGTGGGGGTGTGCCCAGTACTGTCACTTCTTTTGTCATTGTTATTGCTGTTATTATCTTTTCCAGGGATTAGAGGAATACAGATTTTCATGAGGTTGGCATTTAATTCACATTTTAAAAGTACAGTGCGGTTGGGTGAAAGCAAACTTCTCTGAGTTTGTCCATAAATAAGTCATGGACCTCGTTGGTGACTTCCCAACAAAGTGTCTCTCTCAACGATTCGGACATTTCTGACAATGGCCGGGCTGAGAATGACCATATGACTTGCTTTTTTCCTCCTTTTTTGGGGCCACTCACCTGCCTTGCTAGGGACCAACAGCACCATGAGTCAGAGCCTGTGCTTCGACAGGGTCCCCCCAACACGAAAGCCTGATACGCACAGCTGTCAGTAATGGTTCTCAGACCTGGCTGCACAGACTGTCCTGAGAGGCTTCTAGAAATGACCCGTGCCAGCCCCAGACCACTGACTAGTCAGACTAGTTCCATCTGACTCTGTAGCCAGCTCGCACCGACTGGCAGAGCCCGCCGCGCACTGTCTCCCTGCACAGTTCCTCGTTCAGGGACATCGTGCTGCGGGCCTGAAATACGTCGTGTGGGAGTTCGCACCGTGGAAATCGGCAGCTACAAATTAGGCCTTTAAAAAAACCCAAAAACCGAGACCGTTGGTTTCCAGCTTCCTGCTCAGCGAAGAAATTGGGCTTCCTTTTGTACCGTGATGGCACCAGGGGAAACCAAGTGTATCATAAACATTTAGCTTTTCCACAAGGAGATAAAGGGTCCCCAGCAGCTAAGTTGCCCCGCACGGAGGCCAGCTGCCTCACAGGCGCTTTTACACACCTGTGTTGCCGGCCTAATCTCTACCTGTGGCCCACCGGCGGGCTCCCTTCCACACTACCCCCCAGAACTTGCTTCAGTATGGAGCTAGCAGGAGAGGGGCTCTTTGCCCCAAGAATAATGAATAGCATTTGCTTATGACTTTTATCACTCATGTGAGGAGGGCGCTGTGTTCCCAGCGCAGTTGCGAGTCCGGCCCGGACGCTCTGTGCCCGTCTGCCCTCTGATCTACTTGGTCCGACTCCAGCAGTGGACTTGCCCATCGTGCCCTTGTTCCGTGGAATTCCTCTGTCCTTCTGCAGGCTGCTCCTCCTTCTTTTATCTCTTTCTTCACAATATCTAGCAGTTCCTCCAAATT
Source organism: Hipposideros armiger (assembly GCF_001890085.2). Classification (NCBI taxonomy): domain Eukaryota; kingdom Metazoa; phylum Chordata; class Mammalia; order Chiroptera; family Hipposideridae; genus Hipposideros; species Hipposideros armiger. Next base: position 7,117,783 of record NW_017731351.1, read on the forward strand.
CACTGACAGAACATGCTTTGTTTTTTCTAGGTCAATTCAGTAACCATAGGTTAAGTTTCTGAAAACACTCCAGACACTTCGCTCCCTTCTCGAGGATTCCATAAACATCTCTTTTCCTTCTTTCTTCATGTCTCCATCTCTTTCTTTATGCTCTGCCTTTGATGGTTCTCACACTTCTGGTTACTTTTAAGAGGGTACCCTCCGAAGACTAGTATGCAATCTCTTCTCTCTCCTCATTCATTTCTGCAGTCTCATTCAAGGCTGCAGGCAGGACTCTCACCTCTTTGCTGATGATTCTGAAATCAGTGTCTAATCATTATTGGAGGCCACAGTCTCTCCCTGATCTGAAGACGAGGCATTTATTTGCATGTGGATATCTTATCAGCATCCAACACTGTCCCCTCAGCCCAGGCTCTACACCAGCAGTTCTCAACCTGTGGGTCACGACCCCTTTGGGGGGTCGAACGACCCTTTCACAGGGGTCGCCTAAGACCATCGGAAAACAAAAAGATATTTACATTACGATTCATGACAGTAGCAAAATTACAGTTATAGAGTAGCAACGAAAATAATTTTATGATTGGGGGTCACCACAACATGAGGAACTGTATTAAGGGGTCGCAGCATTAGGAAGGTTGAGAACCGCTACTCTACACTATTATTAGTAGTCCTCCAAGTGGCTCTTACATTCGGTATTTCCGGGCATCTGCTGTGTGCATGGGCTATCATAGGTGTGGAGAAAGTTGTGTCTTTGTGGAATAGACAGGTGTCAGAGCAAGAAAGGGAAGGAAGCATTTGAAGAAAAGAAAAGGAAGCATCTGAAGAAAAGCAGGGGTTCTAGACTGCACAGTGGGGACACAGTGGAAGTGTGGTGAGTGGGGTCTTGAATAAGATTGGAGGATGTGTCAGAGCCCAGATTGTTCAGGTCCGGGGTAGGGGGGGTCCAGCAGCATGGGACTGAGGCCGACTGAGGTAATGTGAACTTCAGGCGCGGGGTTGCGGGGGGTACATTCTGACGACCTCCCAGAAGGAGGCAGAAAGCCAGCTCAAACCCCAGCCTCCTCCTGGCCCTCAGCATCAATAGCATGAGATGGGGAGTGTGTGGGAGAAGGGTGGATGACGGCCTGGTAGGAACCCCCCCAGACTCTGAGCCCACCTCCATCCTGCTGTGGGTGTGGTCACAGCCAGGGGACGCGATGATATCCCCATGTCCCTTGCAATCCCGCCGAGGGCAGTGAAAAGAATTTTCTACTGGTGGCTGGCAAACTGGCTAAAGCAATCCCAAAAAAGGAATTCCAAAAATGCCCCAAGTATTGGTGGTGTCACTGGGAGACGCACGCATCCACACACACTTACCACACTCACCTGAAGACGACTCTTGGGTAAGAAAATGTAAAATTCATGTTCTCTGCAGCTGATATGAAAATTCCTCGTAGGGCCATGATGCTCGATCGTGGCTCGTGGCAGCACCCGCGAATCACCTGGGAAGTTTTCAAAACCATGCCTGGTTCCTACCCCTAGAGATTCTGCATTAATTCGTCTGAGTGTGATACCCAGCTATCAGATTCTCAGAAGAAAAGATCATTTGCAGCCAAGGTTGAGAACCACTGATGTCGTGCGAATGCTGACAGCACTGAGGCTTGGGCTGTAATGAAGGTTAAAAGAAATAATGGATGTCAAGTGCTCAAATAGCAGTGTGCCTGCCACATATACCAGTGAAATATTGTTATTATATTTTTTTATAAACAGGTACTGAAGTCAGAATGCTTGTAAAATGCAGAAGTAGGTTGCACAAATGGAGTCCAACGTAGAACGCTGAAACAATTCTTTCATTGTACGCTGCCAATTACACGTTTACTGAAGCCCTTTCTCATTTTGGAGTCTTTCAAGATGGATATGGAAAAAACTCAAAAATGATGACAAGATGGGGATATAAGATGTACAAAGGAAGGCAAAAAGAACTATTCTCTCGCCTGGAGAATAGAAGCCTAGTTCTAAATTAGCACACCCCATAACAAGGTTTTGCCCAGAGTCTAGTGCCTGGGGAGGGTGGGAGACGGGCAGCGTGGCCCAGGCTTCATCAGAGCAGGTCCCTTCTCTCTTTTGAGCAGATAGAGTTTGCATAAGTTTTCATATAAAAAAAATAAAAAATAAGGATTTTCCTAGGAGGAGGAACCGGAGTGGGAGAGGGAGGAAAAGAAAGAGCAGTCACTGTACACAGCATGAAAGATTTAGGTGAGTTTATATAGAGATTTCGAGCTGGCACATTGTGAAATGGGCTATGAAAGAAGTTGGCAAACTGTTATTTGGGGAAAAGATCTGAATTCTTTGGGCCAGTGAAGAGCAGAGGGAACAGACTGTAACTTCTATTTTATTATTTGATTAGGGGTTAGACATTTTCACTTATGCTTGCTATAATGATTTTCTATGACATGTCAGAAACTTTAGGGTTTCTGGGAAATTTTCAATATAGTGAAGTTAACAAATAAAAAATCGACAGTATTGGGGGCTTAAAAAATGTTTTACCAGGAATGTTAGAAATTATTGGCAAAGAAAACTTTCATTAAAGCAGAGACGTATAGTAAAAAAAAAAAAAAAAGGAAGAAGAAGAAAGAAATCAAAGGGAGGCCCAACAGCAACAGTAGTTTGGAAGTAAAACAAAAAGCTATCCCATGGGGCTAGCCCCTGGGTGATGTTCCCTAAAATCAGTTATGTACACACTTTGAGAAGAAAAGATGCCATAGGTCAAAAAAATTACTGAATTTTCTCCAGAGGTGGGAGGGTGGCAGCAACAGCGAAAGGATTTATATAAAGAGTCTGTCTACATAGGACAAGTGCATTTTACAGTTAAAATCGGGGTAAGAAAGGATTTAGCAATGAGAATGTTTGAAACATGTCACTGTGTGCCTCAGTGGCATAGAAAGAATGTCCTTTTAAATCTGCTTTCTCCAGAGTCCAGCTCAGTTCTTTACCCAGTGGTCGGCTTGCTAGGATTCCTGCTTGCAAGCAGAGAAGGCCGACATAAACTAGCTCAGGAAGACGGGGGGTATTCTGCCTTGTGGAACTGCAGGGCTCAGGGTTAGGGCTAGCTTCAGGCATGGCTGGATCTAAGCTCTCCAACAGCGAGCCCAGGCTTTGCCGTCCTCCATGTCTGCTCGGCTCACTTCTTTCTGTCCTGTGGTTTCGTTCCTGGGCTGTCTTCTCAGGTGGTGTGAGAAATGCTCCCCGGAGCTAGAGGCGCACATGTTCTTTAAACCTCCCTACCTCAACTCAAGTGACTATCCACAGACGGATGGATAAGCAAAATGTGATGTAGATACACAACAGAATAACATTCACCCATAGAAAAGAAAGAAGTTACGATATTAAGCATTATGCTAAGTGAAATAAGCCAGATACAAAAAGACAAATTTTATGATTCCACCATGGAATATCTAGAATAGGCAAATTCATAGGGACAGAAAGTAGATTAGCCATTACCAGGGGCTGAAGGAAAAGAGAGAGGCTCCTTCCTGGTAGCTCTGGAAAATTCTGGAGGCTTCCTGCCGGCTTGTCCCTGTTCTCTCACCCATAGAGCCAGTCATTGTGGCCTTAGCTGTGAAATCCTCTGCTCAGGCCTCAGTCATGTGCCCCAGGCTGGTGGGAGGGTGGCGGTGGGGTGGTCTGGGTCATCCCCTCCTGAATTACTTGGCCTGAGTAGAATCACCAGGGGGAAATTCAGGGGGACGGCTCCACCATGCTGGTCTCCCCATAGGCTTCACCCCCGTCTGACAGCCTTAGCGGAAGGCCTGGCGACCCTGCCTGGCAGAGGGGGAAAGGCCGGTGAGTAGCCAGCACCAGGCGGGTTCTTGCCCGGTCTCCTGGGAGACTGGCTGTCTCTCCTCCGTCTCCCTGGTGTGGCTTCAGCTGAGCACAGGACTTCCCACTGTGCTGCCACTGAAGGTCCAGCCACCGGCTTTTGTGTAAATCTGTAAAATCGCTCGGCTGTCGTTTATGGCGGGTTCCTCCTCTCAGAGTGACCTGTTGCCCTCACTGTGATCATCTGGCCCCTCGGGTTTGGCGGCTTCCTAGGGGACTAGGGACACAGAGAGCTGATACCATACCGATCTTGCTTTGCTGTCTGTGTAATGAACCTCATTGTCTCCGAGCCGGCTGAATCTGGAAGTGTGACAGGCCAGCCTAGCAACTGCAGTAGGAATGCTTGCGGCCCCGTTAGCGACCGTGCTGCTGCTTGGTGATGCCCCACACTTCACAGGAAGTGCTCCTGGAGGAAGGCACGCAGGGCAGATAAACATGTTCGGTAGAGCTGCCCACTGAGGTCTGCTGGACCGAGTTCAACCCCAGGGGGACTGGAAGCTCCGGAACCTATGTTGTCTTTGAAATCTTTGGTGTCCTCCCACGGGGCCTGAGCCCTTGAGTAGGGTACTCGGGATCAAGCTGAACCAGCGTTCTGAATAGCTTGTCCTGTCCACCTCTTCTGTCTGGGGTGGGTGTGGCCGTTTCCCTCCTCGCCCACATCGTCCGCAGTGGCCCAGCCTGCGTGCTGCTGTCCTTGGTGCTGGACGTTTGCCATCTCCCCTCTGCTAAGGAGTTAGTGAGGGGCGGCGAACGTGGTCCTAAAACTTCATCTCAGCAGTTCCCTCTCAGTCTGTGTCTCTAAAAATGATTCAGCAGAGCTGAACTTCTTGTTTCTTTTCCTGTCTTAAAACTAACGATTTCAGATAATGATTTGGAAGTGCTCAAGTGTTTATTGTTTTTAATCTATGCAAAACGAAATTTGGCTGGGATTCTGAGAAATACATCACCCAGTGTACAAGAAAGACTTCAGATCATTAAGGACTAATGGAAATCTCCTTAAAAGATAACATGTCTTGATATGCTAGGAGAAACAGTTTGGTGCAGTGAAAATGAACATGTACTTGAGAGTCAGACAGTCTTGGTTCTAATCCTGCTCCAACATTTATGAGCTGCTGTATTAACCGCATTATATCTGCCCCTGTTTGCAGACAAAGCAGAGAAGCTGTCCAGCAGTGCTGCTGCTGCCCCATAGTGGTGGGGGAACAGCAGAAAATGCAACAGAGATGCCGCTTTACATCATGCTGTATTTTAACAAAAATATGAACGCATATCCAGTTCTGACGACTTCACTAGGAAGCATATATGTACATATTTCCCTACAAAACCCTCCCATCTCTAAAACTTGAAAGACCCTTTCAATACATGTATGAAAAAAACATTAACATTATTTAAAAAAAAAACGTTTCCTTGTGAAATTGAGATGCATTTAATAATACCTGCAATTGGTACAGGTTGGCAAACACAGTGTTTGATATTGAGACAATTATTTAATTTCTCTTTGCCATGGCTTCTTCATCTGTAAGCTTGGGAAAATCTACATCCACTTTACAGGGCTACTGTGAGAATGGCCGATCCCTGTGTAAAGGACCCGACACTTAGTGGGTACCCAGTGAAAAGAAACGTGTTCACAGCTGTGAAAATTACTATTTAAAAAGTTAGACACATTTGTGGGTAGAATAGATTTATAGCTAATAAGGATTTTAGAGTTTTTTTTAAAAGACTGTAATTATAGTATTAGTTATGTCTTAAATACTTATGATATACATTTGTTAAAACAATGGTAAATAATCATATCCAGTTATAGGTTATTTTTAGTTAATGAAATCTTCAGTAATTACCCTGAAAGTATTTCCTTCTGTAGTCAAACTAAGAAAATTCCAGCCATTCATTTGTGCTCAGAAATAGATGAGTGCTTGCTTTCATTTGCCTCAGAAGCAGTAACACATCCCCAGAGGAGAATTAAGTGGTAAAACACTCATTGGGGCTGATAGAGGTTCTGGAATTCCTTGCAAGGCTCATGTGTCTTTCTAGGTCACCCAAGACTGGAGGCGCAATGTTATTAGTATTAGTACACAGCCGTCCCATGGCCCGCGCCCCTTCTTGTAATGCAGAACCTCAAGGTCCCTAACTTCTTTGTGCCAAACTCCCCATCCCACCTCACCCCAACAGAACCTCCCCCTATTATATGCCACCAAGTAGTTTTGGATATTCTTGCTGTCTAGCTCATGGGCTGAAGAGGTGCATGAGGGCACCTCACTTTGGTCACTGGGGTCGGGGCCACTGTGAGATAGTGACATCATTTCTGTGACTGCTGTCCTTTGAGCTTCCCATGTTGCTGGCACAGATTTGCTGGGATCTGGGCAATTCTAGGTGCTCTGCACCAAAGAGAAGGAGGAATAACAACAATGAAATGAATGCCAAACTCTTCATAAAGAGCTTACATGTGACACACATATTATTATCCCTATTTTACAGAGGATAAAATGGAGGCACAAAGAGATGGTGTCTGTGACTCTTACCTGTTCTACTACTCAAAACGTTGTGGATCAGAGACCACTGTTTTGTTTGCTCACAATTCAGTGGGTCAACAATTGGCTAAACTGGGCATTTCTTTTGCTGGTCTCACCTGGGGTCACTCATGAGACTACATTCATCTGGTGGCCTGATAGAGGCTCGTGATTTTAGATGACCTGAGCAGGGACAGGTGAACTCTGTCCCAAGTGGTTTCCCTTCCCGAGACCCAAGGTCGGAAGTTGCATAAATGTCACTTCTATGATAAAGCTTCTATGATCACTGGCCCTAAGATTGGGGAAATAGACTCCTACACTTGACGAGAGAAGTGGCAAAGTCACATTGAAAAGGTGGGTGGGAGGGCACTTGATAGGAGAAATTTGCAGCCCCCACCTGCTTCTGCCCCATTTGTGCAGTGTCACCTAGCCAGTTTGAGAGCTGCAGGACACATTTCTGAAATGAAAAGCCATGGTCTTTTCCTCAGAAACCTTCATGAAAATGGACTCCTACACATGGACTCAGTGGCTTTGCCCCGCTGTGCAGTAACGCTTGGGCCCCGAACACACACATGTTCATACACACACATGTACACACATGTATGTACTGAATCAGCTGTAGGAGTAGCTGTCAAGCTAGTCTACAGATGAAGCAACATGCTTGGCTGTTAAATTTTTCCTCTGTCGCAATATCCACAGCACAATAAAGGGCTTATTCTTATGAGAAAGAATTTTATTGCATCAAAATCTAATCCAAGTATCCATTTGAATCTGATCCAAGCAGTGATTACCTTGATGGGTTCTGAGGAAGAAACAGTGGTAATGAGTTTGAAAAGAACAGTTTTACTTTTCTGAAGAGCAGAGTGATGGAGCCTTGGAGATTAGCTGGGGGCTAGTGCTTAGAACAAATTAAGTGAGGACTTACTGAAATAGGACCACACTGTGGGCAAGGTGTGCGTCCTGCTAAAAATGTCTATCACCTACAAATAGACTCTCTAGATATAAAATGCAGATGTTCACTGTGTTAGCAAGATGCTAAGGCAGCTGGTGAAACCAGCGAGTAGATTATTCAAATTAGATTTTCACTGGTGGGGAAATAAAACAGCCCAAAGAGGGGAGTACCCAGCAAGCATTTCCCTTAGTGAAGGGGTAAGGGTGGAGGAAAGAAATAAGCTAGAAAACGCATACATTAATACACCTCATCCCTGTTACATTTGTCTTTAGCTTTTCTACTTTCTCATAAGCCTGGTGGCCCCCACTCTTACTTGTGGCTTTTCTGTATGTCCTGTGGCTTCATCTCACACTGTGCCCTGATTCTGTTTCCTAGGTCTTAGCCCAAAAAGGAGGCATCTGACTGGCCCAGACTTTGGGTCCAGTCAGCAAAGGGCTGGGGGAGGGGTGGGGTCACAGGACCCACCAGGGCAGACTCTGTGAGAAAGGGCTGCCTTACCTTAGGCTGAGGGGATGGGCCCAGGAATGGAGATGTACTTTTGGGTCCTTCCTTAGAAAAGTGTTAGGGGCTGTGAAACGCAGAAGGCTTGCATAGACTTTGAGAAGTTCTAATTTGTTTCTTTCAAATGTATCTGTGAAATTCTCAAGTTTTTTGGAAGAACAGTTCTCATATATATTTGCAAAGTTATTTCAATAGCAATGATGAGAATTTCATGTCAGGTAAGTGTAAACCTTGCTTAGTTATCTAAACTGGATTTGCTTTTTATCCTGGGCAGACTTTATTTTACACGGTCTTTCTTATAGTAAACATGCCAAAGAAAGACTTTTTCTGTAGTTAAAGTAACTCTATACACATACCGTTCTTTTTTCTTCTTCCTGGAAAAGGGTATATAGCAAACAAAACCCTCTTTAGAAACAGGAGAAAACTGGAAGAAAAACACCCACAATTTTCTATTATTGTCAGAAAACCTTGACTTACAGATGTTACCGACAGATGGGAAAGCTGCCGATAAGAAAGGGATTTGATTATCTTCCATTAAAACCCTTAAAGGAATCTCAACCAGAAAAAAAAAAAATTACGTGGGAGGTGTATGACCCAGAATTGCGTACTGAGCGGTTTGGCTCTGCACGGCCTTTACATCTCTTTACAACATGCCTCACTTCTAAGAGTGGCTGGCAATGCAGAGAATTGCAGACAATTGAAGTTATTATGCTTCTTTAAAGTTTCTGATGCAAAGAGGTAAATAAAAATTAGCTGCTTCCCTGGTAAGTAGAAGATACTTTATTTTGGAACAAACAGCATTGATTCCTTCTGAGTCCAGACGGGAAGGGGAACACAGCGTCGGGGAAGCAGAGGCCGCTTTGGCGAAAACATTCTTCCGCCAGCACTTCAGGTCAGGCGGTCGTAGGACCCACTCGGGGCCTGGTTACCTTGGTAACAAAAATATTTGAGTTAGGCACTAATGTTCCCTTGGAGCAAAATAGAAAGTCTTCAATATATTGTGCACTTTTTCTTGTTACTTGGAGCCAGTCCATGGACTGGCAACGTCAGCTGACCTGGAGCCTTGATAGAAAGACAGGCCCCTCCCAGACAGAGTTCCCGATGTGGTCCATCTGCACGAGACAGTTTGAGACCCACTCTGAGAGATTCTGTTTATGGAGTATGAGTGGAGCCTTAGGATTTAAACAGGTTCCCAGGAGATTTTAACAGACAGCCAAGTTTAATCACTGCTGCGCTGGAGATTGGATTCTAGAGCGAGCTTTCACTTGCTATGTATGGACTTTTAGCCTCCCATATATGTTTAAAAACAAGTTTGTCAACTTCCTAAAAAATCCCCCTGGACTTTTGATTGGTATTGTATTCAATTTAAATATTGTTTTGGAGATAGCTGATATTTTGCAATGTTAAATCACTGTGCGATATTAAGTCATATTAATTGTGTGTAGATAAGACAGAATAATAGCCACTTACAGATGTTCGTTCACATCCTGATCTCCACGACCTGTGATTATGTCACTTTGGAGGGAGGGAGGTGATCCTGGATTATCTCCGGGGGGGTCCAGTGAATCACAAGAGTACTTATAGGAGGGGGTCCTCAGTCAGAGGCCAAGAGGATGTGACCATTGTGTCAGAGGTCAGAGCCATGTGGGACTCTGAGCCCAGGAACGCTGGCTGCAGTCCCTAGAAGCCGGAAAAGGCAAGGAAAGGGTCTCCTAGAGCCTTCGAAGGAGCACGGCCCTGCCCAACCCTTGGAACCTACTTCTAGAGCTGTAAGGTATACGGGAGTGTTGTTTTCAGCCCGAAGGTCCTGCAGTTTGTTACATGGCAACAGGAAACCAGTAGTCACCTGGGCACGTAGGACAAGCCTCCACGTATTTAGTCTTGATGGACGCTAAGGGAAACCTGACATCTTCAAGTGCTGGGTGGGCGTGTTCTCTAGGGACGGTCAGGACCCCGTCTCAGCTCTAGGTCTTGGATTTCATTCATTTAGGCCAGTATTTGAAATTTCACTCTCCTTGTAATGATGAGTTTCAAAACGGGCATGCAGCCCATTTTGGCCATGGGCTCTGAGGTTTTCCTCACTTCGATAAGGGTCTTGAGGAAAGTATATACCCGCATACCTTCTATTTTGGGGCTCTGCTTTGTTACGCTGTGCAGATATTGCATTTTTTACAAATTGAAGGTTTGCAGTAACCCTGCATCAAGTAAGTCTTATTGGCACCATTTTTCCAACAGGCCGAGGTGATGGTGAGCATTTTTTAGCAGTAAAGTACTTTTTAAGTAAGGAATGTACATTATTTTTTTAGACGTAATGCTTTTCACACTTAATAGATTACAGTATAGGGTAAACATAATTTTTATATGCACTGGGCAAACAGAACAGTTTTTGTGTGGTTCACTTTATCGTGACACTGTTTTTTTTGCTGTGGTCTGGAGCCGAACACCCAGTATCTCTGAGGTATGCCTGTACTTCCCTTTCCTCTTTTGGTCTTTGAATGCTGTTAGAGATGCAGTGTTTGCAATCCTATTTGCACAAAGGGACAATCCTAAGAACAAAAGTAAACCCAGGAGATGCCCCCCACCCCCACCCCATCCTGGTGAAATCACTGGCTGTGGAATGTACCACCCTCTTATCGCCCAACCCTGGAATTCCTTTGTGTGAAATAATACACCTCCCTTATTGTGTCAGCCTCTTGAGTTGAATTTTCCTTTACTTGCAGTCCAAAACATCCTACTTAATATGTAGAACAAATAAATATAAAGAAAATAAAAACTATATTTTCCAACATCCAAAGATAATTACGATGAGCATCTTAAGTGTTACATTTTAGTTTTTTCCTACTTTATTATTTTTTTTTTTTAGGAAAATAGAAACCTTTTCGTGCTTGGGAATGTGAGTGTGTGTATGTGTGTGTATATCTGTATATCATTTGTTTGCTGCTTGGTTTGTTTTCTGTTTCATTTTAAATGAAAGATGATTTAATAATTTATGTTATATTGACATATTATAATTTATTTAGCCTTTCTGCTATTTTTTGGACATCAGTTTATTCAAGTTCAAGTTTATTATATGTTTGGTGAGCAAATGAGCACATAAATATTTTTAAAATTTTATTAAGTATTTCTCGGGAAGGACACTTGAAAATGCATTTGGTTAACTGATAACCTTCACATTCAAGAATTTTTTTCTAATGCCAAACCTGACCTTTGACACTTCTTCCCCAGTACACAAAAAAAATCCCTCCTCTATGACTTGACATTGAGTTATTTTAACATTTTGGACATAGTGAAACAACATCATTGCTGCTTTCTTCTTTCTTACCCTAATGTTTAACCTGAGGTTATTCTATTTTTTGAAAGTCTAATTATTGCCATTATTGGAGAGTAAAAAACCAACTCAGTTACTTTTCTAAAACAATATTTGTAGCTATTGGAATAATGAAAAGTATAAGAAAACACCAGAAAAAAATGTAATTTCACTTGGCTAAACTTGTTTTCTCGCAGTAATGTATACCCAGGAGGCTCTTCTTATAAAGCTACTGAAGGACGCACTCTGAGGAAAACTACAGAATCAGTGTGAGCTTTGGCTCCACAGGGAAAATTCTCAGATTTGCACTTGGTAGGGCCCACGGTGGAGGCCCCCTCATCCTAAGGTCCTTCTGGGGACAACTCCAGCCCATGTACACTCAGAAGCCACATGTCTGTCATGTTTCCCCATTCTTACATATGTGAAGACAACCAAGGATTACCAGACAGTCAAAGAAAGTTTGCAGAACGAAAGGGAAAAAGACAAACTCATAAACGAAACCTGTAAGACATGGATTATTTATAAATTAATTTAGAAATAGACTCTAAGAAATGTTTTCAGATTTATGGAATATCCTGAAGAATATCTCCTGATATTGTCCCAGTGAAATTCCTATTGGTTCTTAAGTCTCAAACTTCTACAATAAATGTATCACTCAACACAACAATTTTTTTAGCTGATGTTTACATTTAAAAAAATTGTCTCTAAACGTAATAAAACATCCTAAACAAAATGATATATAGGAAGAGTCCCGAACCGTATTCCAAATACAGTTGATACAACGTCAAAATCACAAGTAGGTGTTTTGAAAAGCTGGCCTGTGTCCACCAAGGACTGTGTGCTAAACGGTGCTGCTGCGGAGAGAAGCATCACTTCATTCACTCATTCTGTGCAGCTGCTGCTCCGGCAAAGGAGACTGACTCTGAGAACAGGTCATTGAAACGGATGGTGGAGATTGTAAATGTCACGCCGAGAAAGTACGAAGTACTCAAGTTGTTCAGATAACAGTCTGAGAAAAGTCAATCACAGTGATAACCTGGAAAGCATTCCATCAAACCACTGGATCACTTGGTGAAATAGGCTATGGGCTGCACAGAGGCAGCGATAAACATTCTCCTTGAACTTGGTGGCGATATTGTTGCTGATATTTCTTATAGCACCGTGCCAAGAATTCTATAAGCATAAATAGTTAAGTGCTCTCCAGTTTTTCATCTTTAAGTGCCAACTACCTCCCGTGAAGATACACTCAGGAGTCCTTACCCAGAATGAAAGTGACAATCTCAGCTAGTTTGTCAGTTTCGTAGTTTGCCTGAAATGGCCCTTTTGTAACCCAGCTCACCCATGATATAACTTCCTACAACCACCTTCAGCCCACCTCCCCTCTCAACTTTCTACCAGTTTCCAGTCTGCTGCTTTCTTAATGGTGACAGCTCATCCCAGGTAATTGCCTAGGTTTTGTTGCAGATTTTATCTGTGTTTTCTAACATATTTATTAATTTCTGTGTGCCGGTTGCTGTGCCATGTTAGAAAAAAAATTTTCATGATCCACCATGAAAACACAGCATACAGAGCAGTGTGCATACAAACAATTCATAACAATCAATCTAATTGTTTTGCAATTGGGAGCAATATTTTAAAGCAGGTTGCATACTCGATAGTGGCCTCACTGTGTTTTAATTACACTTAAGGAATTCTGATGCGAGTTTAATTTGGCATTTTAAATAATGGGAAATAGGCTACCAGTGCACATTTTCACACAGAATGTCGCATTTTCATGAATGAGTTACTGATGTTAAGTGGGAGATGTCTGGGTTTAAGAAGACACTGACTTCATAAATCAAGAGCAAGCTTCTCAGAAAAGAAACATTTTCACAATAAGGAAAAGCTCTTAAAGGTGAAAATATGATTGCTGAACTTATAAATGATAAGAGCTGGAAGACAAAGACAAGAGAATTTCCATAATGTGGAGCAAGTAGACAAAGAGAATTTATAAAGTAGAAAAATATATAAACAAAGATATAAACACAGGAGGATCAATCCAGGAATTCCAACAGCTGACTAATAGGAGATCCACAAAACACTCTTTTCCCCTAAGACCAGCAAGACTTCTGGAGAAAAAGAGCTCATCTTCCTTGCTGTCAGTTTTCTACTGCAGTCTCTCTACCGAGTCTTCCTCTTGGCACCGGGCGGCTCTAGAACGTTCCCCGCCCCTCCACTCTGCAGGAACTAGGCCTTTTCCGCCTCCTCCTCGCCTCTCTGTTGTCCCAGCCAGGAGTCTCCCGGGCTCAGTTCTTCCCTCTTTCCTGCTATACAAATGCAACATTAGCAGAAAGGTCACAAATCGTAGCATTGTTAGTGATTGTGCTAAATAGGCCTAATTATCAGGAGAGCTGAGATTCTAGGAGAGAAGAAGCACATTATCTCTTTTTAAATATTTAGCAACTATAGTTCTTCTCAGTCTATACAGTAAAAATCGGCAGGGTGTTCCAGTGTGTGTTGTGTAAGTCCATTCTGGGGTATAACTGCTTCTTTAAAATTGCAGATGCCTTATATGCTAGAACCCCAACAAATGAAGCTAGATATGGTTGGAGCTGCTCCAGCTGATGGAGGGCTGGGGCTTGGCGCCCCCTCTCCTCCCTGCTGGGGCTGGGCCTGCCCCTTGCCTTCTGGGGCACCTCCTAGAGCAGCCCTGCAGAAACACGGGGCTCCGAGGGACATTGGTGGAAAGCCCGTGGCTGGGGTCATCTTTTGGGGGGAGCCTTCCTGCTGGGGAGGCCCATGGCTCTGATCCTGTGTTCTCGGCCACAGCTGGTACAACAGTTTTGATTTTGACTGATTTGTTCCCCACTCTTCTACTCTAAGGATGTGGTTGAGGGGAATGAGGTGGAATTCAAGATTTGGTACATTTGGTCATTAGCAGCTGCTGAAGGAGCGTGCTGGACAAAGTTAGAAACTTCCAGAGTAATTTGGGACAGGATGCATCAGCTGTTTAACTATGGCTTGTTTTTTTGGTACAGGAAGTTAAGGTAATTTAATTAGGTGCCAGATTGTTCAATAATATATTAAACCATCATGTAGTGGTTGTACAAAGTAGCCTTTCCTTTATAAAACTGCAAATGTCCTTTCACGTTTTTGGTTTGTTCGTTTGTTTTACCAACCTTGGAACAAATTCTTCACAGAGTGTTTATCATCATTAGTTACTTTTATGCAATTATAGCTCATCATACCATTTTCTAAATAAAAGAATGCTTTCAGTCTTTTGTACATATGAATACTCTGTTCTTTTTACTCTGACCTTTACACCTGGATCCTTTTGAAAGTCACTGTTCCACTAGGGTGAAAACAAATACTGGCCAAATTGTTTTCAATTTCCAAGCATCATATTTAGGAATAATGAGGTCTTGTTTCCATTTGAATCACGGAGACCTGCACTGTGTGTGATAAGTGGTGAAGGTGGGGGTTAGCTAGGACAGTGGACACCATTCGTGTCCAAACCAAGGAGTTCACATTATGAGAAATAAAACTGTATAAACAAGCCAAGGTTGGAAGGAGAAGCAATGATATTAAACCAAAGCATTTATTTGGAATCCAGTGGGCAAAAGAGAATTATTGTAGTTTTCTGTGCAGGAGTCAGATGTAGTGGCAATGGAAGCAGTGATGGAGGCAAACTGTAGGGCAGGATTTGGGCTGTGTCACCTTAGAGTTCACAGGACACACAGAAGAGACAGTGATCAGCGTTCCTACATTTTAGGAAATCTACCTTCCAGAGAAAAGGTGATAAAAGAGAAATGTCAAGTACATTTACTTGGTTATGAGCGACGTTGGTGGTTGAATAGCCTAAGAGAAGGAAATGTTCTGGAAGGACGTTGGAGGCTCGCAGGATCAGTGTGAAGCTGGAGGAACAGGCAGGCACCAGGGGTGCTCAGAGGTCAGCAGCAGTGACCACTGTGGTCTGTCGACACTCAGAGTCTAGTGAGCACGGGGCCGCAGGCACCAGCTCCAAGCTCCCTTCCATCCTCGCTGCGCCCTCCCCACACTGGAAGGCCTGGCCCTGGCCCTGCCTTGTCTTCCCTAGCAGGAGGGGCTCTCACCTCACCTGCCCACATGGGGGAAATTGTGTTGCTGGTAGGAGATGCAGGTGGATGATGGACAATCAAAATGAGAAATGGCCGTTTCAGGCAGACTCTGAAAAACACAACCCTCACATTAAAACAGATACACCCATAGAGGAAAAGGGAAGGATATCTCAAGAAAACAGAATCCAAGAATTCTAGGATTATCCCAGTTTTGAATTTTCATTCATGGGAAAAAATGTCACAAAGCGCACATTCTTGCAAAATAGCTTAGACCTGTACAGTTCACACTGGGCTGGCTAAAGTGTGGAAGGAGAGTTATAAGAGAGATTGCCAGAACAAGGAGCTAAAAACAGAGGAGTGGGGATAGAAATTTAGTAAAGGGCAGAGAAAAAACCCAAACTCTTCAATGCCTGTTTTGCTTCAGTCTCTTAGACCTTGAAAAGTGATCTCCGTAATTAAAAGCACAAAGCAAAGATGGTTAGAATGAAAACAAAGATCCACAATAAGTGAGTAGAGAGCAAAAGAACACCTACCAATTTTTAAAAGAACTCAGATCCTCAGCTCAGATAGAATTACATGCCATAATAGTGACGAAACTTGGAGATGTGATCAAGGAAACACTTAGGAGTTTCTTAGAAAGTTGGCTGGAGAAATAAATGTCAGAAGTAATGAACTAGGCGAATGCTGCCTGGTTGCATACAAAGGGCGAGGTAACTGATTATAGAACTGTGGTTTGGTGCAACATTCCTAAGAGGATTATTCCCAAGTGGATTATTACACAGGCGATTCATGAGCATGTAGACAAGGAGACTGCCACACCGCATGGGTCCATCAAGACAAGTGAGGCTGAGGCAGTGGAAAGAGCTGGAGTCAGATGACCTGGGCTCATGGCCTCATTCTGTTAGGACACAGCTGTGTGGATGTGAGCAAATCACTTAACGCCTTTGAGCTGCAGTATCTTTACCTAGGACACCAGGTTATAGAACTGGATGTCCTTTATGGGCACTTTAACCACAAACAATCTATTAGCTTCAAATGTACCAAATTCCCCTCAGTTCTTTTAATCAGGCTGTCCAATGAGACAATAGCTGACATTTGTAAAGAACACACGCCATTCTGGGTGCTATGTTCTTGTGTGAACTGCTCATGTGACAGGTGGGCACTGTTAACCCCTCTTCACAAATGATGAAACTGAGGTTCCAAGTGGCCAACTAGTAGATCAGAAGAATCAGGATCAGGGGTGTCTTATATCCGGGAAACAGGTGAGCAATCTCCCATACTATGATCATACATAGGGTCAATTCAATATACTTAGGATGGATAACGCTACAAGGAGAACACCACAATGAGCACACAATAAGAATTCTGATTTGTTTGGATAGTTACGCCTAAAATGTGTTGATAATGGATCCATGTCCATTTCATGAAAGTTTCGTCTGGGTTTCCTTTAACCTTAGCCTGTGCAACTGTAAACAATTTGGTTGAAAGAACAGAAGAAATTCTGATCAAATTTTCAAGGAAAAGAACTACCCAGATGAATAATTTATTCACATATTTATTTATGCAAGTATCACATCCTGAGGTAAGCTAATTCATTCACAGTATGATCAATATTCAAACTGAAATACTGGGGGTGCCAAAAAAATGTACACAAGTGGACACTTTGGTCAGCATTGCTCAAGAAGTAGTTCGCCGTCATCAGAAGTGCCTGGGCGCTGATGGGAACCACTTTGAGCACCTCTTGTAATTGCAGAAGTCAAATGTGACTTGTATTCATCTTTTGTTATCGGTATATATGGAGTATTACAATTTTAATAGTTTTTTCCTTTCTTAAAACATGTGTGCTCTTTTTGGCCCCCTCTGTATATTAGTATTGAAAGCAAACCCCCCCACTTGGCGTCTAAACTATCTTCTGAACTAGGAAGGGCCTTGACTCTGAACGGGTTGAGTTTGGTGGAAGTAGAACAGAGGATAGGAGTGGGTGTGACTGGCTCTGGGGTTGCTTCTTGGAACTTCCAAGGACAACTGGAAAGGGAATATCTAGAGCGATAGCTACGTACTTTTCCCCCCTTAGTCATAGGAATCTTGGATGAACAGAAATTTTCTATTAAATGGACCCGTTCATTTCAAGTTCAACAGAAATCAACCATTTGAAAATTCTACCACAAAATACTGATGTAAGTTTCAGTTGCAGTCACAGAAGAGGGTGTGCAGACCCCAGCAGACAATACAGTCCTATGGTGCTTGCCTCAGCCAGACCACATCCTGAGCATGGTGGGTTGGCACTGGACCATGACCAGTGAGGGACACTTGAAAAGACTTAGCATGACACGAAAGCTTCTTTCAAATATATGAAGAGCTGCTGTTTGGAAAAGATCGTTGGTTAGTTCTGAAACTCTGTGAAAGGAAAGCTAGAGGAAGTGGGTGGAATTATTGAAAAGTGCTTTTTCCAGTGACAGCGTCTCAGAGTTGAATGGAGGCACCTTTAGAGGTTAAGAACCTCTTTCCTTGTCACTCGTTCCCTTTGATTAAATGACAATCGAGAGCCTTCCGTGTGCCACTGCAAATGCGTGGGGTACGTCAGTGCCAAAAGCAGACAAAAACTCTTGCTCTTGTGGTATTTACATTCTGGTAGGTGTAGGGAAACTGTCAATCAACAATCAAACAGACAAGTCAGTAAATTAGATTGTATGTTGGAAAGTGAAAGAGTTATAAGAGTAAAATGAGCGAGATGAGGAATGACAGGAGGTGGAAAGGAAAGGGGGATGGCTGCAGGGACAAATACGTTTGTTGAGTAAGTTGGCCTTGTTGAGAAGGTGCCGTCTGAGAGAGGCTTCAGGGAAGGAGGTGAGGGGGTTGCTTGGGGGAGACCATTCCAAGCAGAGGAAAAGCCACGCGAAGGCCTGAGGTGGGGAAGGGAGCCTTGTCCGCAGAGCTTGGTGGAACATTTGGGAGAGAAGGTGAAGGGAGGATTTCCGTTTTGGCGACAGCTTGGACTACATGACCTCTGAGGTCTCTGCCACCTTTTTATATTCCCTGAGCTAATGATTCTCAAAGAGTTCAAATCAAGTGTAATAATTCGGTAGCCGTGAGGAGGATGGATTCTAGAGCAGAGATGTCAGACCAGAGCTCACAGATACTCGTGCAGATGGTGAAGGTGCAAGTCAGATCGTATAAACGTTGAAAAATATTGGCAGTGCGTTCAGACAGTTAAAAAATACGACGCTGACCGCATCTTGGCTAGGGCTTAAGAGCGGAATGGTGTAATCCCAATGTAAAGTCTTAGACAGGAAGTCCAAGGAGAATAAAAGATAAAAGAAGAAATGTGGGCGTCTTTGATGAGAATCACTCCTTTGTTATCACTGGACAGGGAACCAAAAGGGAAGGAATTAAAAGATTACCCTGTAGTTTAGATCCCAGGAGCCCTGTTCACACTGACTTTGCTTTTTCTCAGTCGAGGGTCTCATTGATTTTTTTTCCTGCTTCTTATCAATGGCCAGATGCTTACTTGTGCTTTCATTGTGCTGTTATACATAATTATATGTACTTCAGGAACTCAGAATCCACTCGGAGAGAAACTACCAGCCAACGCAACTTCTCAATTATTTTGTGTCTAAAGGTAATTAAAGACATAAAACTTTAGAACTCAGAATTAATTAACTGTGATAATTACGAAGAGACTGATAGAATATTCTTGTTCTTTCGGATGCATAAGTTGTCCTGTTTCCTTGCTGCAGGTCCCTTCATTTGCAAGATGGTGCCATTTGTCCAGTCTACTGCCGTTGTGACCGAAATCCTCACTATGACCTGCATTGCTGTGGAAAGGCACCAGGGACTCGTGCATCCTTTTAAGATGAAGTGGCAGTACACGCCCCGGAGGGCTTTCACCATGCTGGGTGAGGATGTGCCCTCAGCAGGAAGGGTGCCGCTCTTCAGGACAGAGCAGAGCATTCATGCACAGTGAAGCACACTGATACACTGGGGAGTAGCTTCTGGTCTAGCTGGTGCTGGGGTGTAATTTGAAGGGTCCAGCTCTCCCCCCATTTACCCCCACCATCAGCCCATGTCCCCTTCCGGCCCACCCCAGCACTGAAATTCTCTCATTTCAGACTTACTTCTTCAACTTAAGTCTTAAGCTTTTAAGCATGCATTTCAGCTGATCTAAGGTAGCCCATCGGTGGCATTGCCACAGTGACATTTATTAGCTCAGAGACCTCTAAGCCAAGATGCCCTTTTTAGGGGAGGCAGACTTTGATAGGGGGCAAGAAAGGTGTTCTTAGAAAAATGGAGAACGGAGGTGACCCTGGGGGTGAGTTCACGATGGCAGGCGGCCACAGGGCCCATGAGCACACTGGGTGCCGAGGTGCCTGACAGACACGTCCCATCCTCTTAGCAGTTTTGCTTCAGGCATTCCTGAGTCCTCAGCTGCTGGAATCGGTCCTGATGAGCACGTACCTTGTGATAAATGCTAAACTTGAAGCAGCATCCTAGGGCCCAGCACAGTAAAACGGAACAATTTCTCTGTTTATAATTATAATCAAGCCATTTAAAAACTTCAATGTGCCTCACCTTGATGTGAATGTCTTACAGCTAAACAGTCAGAGGTTTTGGAAGCAACTCATGCAATAATAACAAAGAACAATTTTTACTAACATCTCATTGAGAGCAACGAGTAAACATGTCTCTCTGCTGTAACAATTTAGCCAGCATGGGATCGTAAAATGACAGGATGAACTCCCGAAGGCCTTGTGATGCCAGACTCATTTAAAATACTTGGACATGAATAGATAAACCAGTTGGGAGGAGGGCGGGGGAGGGCACGGTCAGTTTTAGTTAGCTTCAAATTCATGTCACATCCTTCCTACAAAGAATTCAAAGACCTCTTGGCTTTTAATAATTGACCACCTTCTACCATCAAAACATCTGAAAACAGCGTGTGATTGTAGAAGGAGGGCGAGGGAAGGAGTGCTTGATGGAAGGGAGTTATTAAAAAATAAGAAAGAGAAGCAGAAGGGGTCCCCACAACTGAAAGCCAAGTTGAGAATAGGCAGTCAAGGCAGTTCATACTCAAAGAAGTCATAGGAGACAGGCAGGATTTTAAATCAAATAGACATCTCCCATGGGGCTTCTGTGCAGCGCCGCCTGATGTGTCCCTGAAGCTGTCACACTGAACGGCGTGTCTGTCACACCCAGCAACTCCTTCCAGCGGAGACTGCCTGCCCCCGGGCCCCAGCCAGCAAGACCTGCTAGACTGCCGTGCCCAGCGGTGACCACAGGTCCTATCAGTAATGTTCACCCACCTGAGCCCTTCTTTCCTTGAACGGGCAGTGGGCCCCGGAGGATTGGCAGTGAGCTAAGCCAGTTAGACTCAACTCCAGAATTTCTACTAAAGACTAGACAAATGACTGGACATAAGGTAACCCAGTAAGATCATTATCTTACTGGGCTAGAATAGATGTACATGGCAATGGAGAGAGAGACATTTGGGAGCCTTAGAATTATCCTGCATCACTGAATCATAAAGACTTTCTATAGGCAGTGCCAGTTCATGTGTTTCTTTATAATAAACCCCAAGTTGTGGCTTAAGTGAGTCTTAGTTCCTTGAAACCCAAGGCAACGCATTGTCTTCTTAATGGTTCCACTCAGTATAGAAAGAACAAGCCGAGATTGAGCTGGGAATTTTTTTCCTCCAAATCAGTGTTGGGGCTCTTGGTTCTGGCCGCATCCTAGGCTGTGAGGATTCTCTCTTGTTCCTTGCTAATGACACGTTATTAGAGCAATTCCCTCAACAAACTCTCTGGCTTCTGATATTGTGTTTGCTTTGTAAGTGAGAAAGTAATGCCCATATTATGGTGGTTAAAATGGATGTAGTTTCAATTTTAAGAAGAAATTTTAGAGGGTGATCTATATCATGTTTAAGTTACTCATTCATTCAACAAACACATTTTTGCTGATCAAGCACCTACTGAGGGCCAGGAATTTTCCTGGGAAAATTCAGGTGGTCAGTTTTATCTGGAAAGGGTGTGTGCCTCGAAAGCTCTCCTAGAGAAGGTGACTGCTGAGCCAAGCCCTGAAAAACGAGGCCACAGGTAGACCCTGGGGAAAGGGTGCCAATGCAGGGTATCAACTTGGAGGCAGGGAGCAGCACAATGTGCTCTGGGGTATGGGCACTGAAACCAACTCTGTAAGGTCCTCAGTAGAGGACTCAGCATGAAGAACTTGGATTGAAATATACAAGGGGCGAGAGAGGCAAGTGGGCTTGTAGAGAGCCTCAGGGACCGCGACAGGGTGTTGGGTTTTATCTTACAGGCAACGGAACACTATGAAAGAGTTTTAAACATTTAGAGCATGTTTTAGGAAGACATTTCAGCAGCAATTTTGAGGATAGTGAGAAGGTGGAGGCAAGAACACATAAGGAGACGATTGCACTGTCCCAGCGGGGAGGGGACGGGATACACTGGCTATAAGGAGCCCGTATGGTTAGTGAATTAAGCAGGGATGTATTTTGCTTAACTCAGTCATATTCTGATGATGTTAACATTTTACAGGTGTGGTCTGGCTGGTGGCGGTCATCGTAGGATCCCCCATGTTGCACGTGCAACGACTTGAGGTACATTTGGGGATTGATCATTGTAATATTGAAATGTCTTCATTAGTTAGGTTTTTTTCTTGATTGTTTTTTTTTTCCTTCCTGCAAGAGGATGACAGCAAATTTGCATGATTTCTGTTATTTCATTGGAGGTTTGTCAAGTGGAATCAAATAATTTGTTTTAAGACTTTTTTCCCCTCTGTTTTATGTAGCACTTACTTGATCTTCTGTTATTTTACTGACTTTAATGATTAAAATATGGTTTACCAGGGTTCCTTTGTACATTTTCCTGCCAATTGAATATGGCTTTCCTAGCATTCTCCAGTGTCTTGATACATTGTAAGGGTCCAGTGGTTGCTCCAAACTTTCTTTTAAGTCACATGAAAAAAATCTGTAATTGAGTGTCTACTCATCTGTCCCTTGCGACCTATAAAAATGCCATCTGAGAACTTCCCAGCCCTCTGATGAAATGCCACGGGGGAAGCCTTGAGTGGGACTAGAACTCTTCCAGCCACTCAGATAAGTAACTCCTCTGGTACTTCTCTAGTCACGAGAGCAGCCGCATGTCACAGTCACCTAAGTGTGTATTCTCAATTTAAAATGTCTCCCGTCCTCAGCTCGAGCTGTTTTTAGGTCTGAAATCCAGCCGTATGGAGAGGGGGTGTGATCCCCGTCCCCTCTGCTTCCTCACTCTGTGTTTCTGTCTCTCCCCATCCAACTGGCTGCCTCTGGCTCCGTGGGAGCTGGTGAGGAGAGTGGGAGAGGCTGGGCAGGTGTCCTTGGTCCTCATGTCTTGTGTGTGTGACTTTGGCCAGTGATGGATTCTTTACTTGATGGGTTTTTCAAAGATAACACCACTGAGGTCCTGCCTGCTGCCTCTTCTCCAGCCCGCTGCTCATAAAGACCCTCCCACTTCCACACACAACTCTTGGTGACCAGCCCTTCCCGGAGGCTGCCCTGTCCTCCAGCAGGAAACCCACACTGATGGGGCCCTTTTAGAAACGACCCAACCCTGTTTCCGTGTGTGGGTCCAATTCAGGCCCACAGAACACAAGGAGATTTGTCTGTTTTTTAAAAATAAAATTACTTTATCATATGCTCTAAATATATTTTCAGTACATAACTCATTTAGTTGGTAGGAAATGCCTATAATCTAATTGGCAAGGCCAGTCCTCACGGTCAGATCAGCCAAATCAGATTTGTTTTGTGTCAGAAAAAAGTACAAGTTCATTTTTCAAATCAAATCCATGTATTCAGATGCATCCCACGGCTACCTCCTCGTTCCGAAATTCTGTTAGAGCCGGTGCGTGCGAGTGTGACCGGTGCCTGCATTTCCCACCTGGTGAAACAAAACACTGCCGACGTCTCTGTCCCGGCCCGCGGCCTCTGCGCTCTGCTCTCACTGGGCGCTCTCTCAGAAGGAGTCTATTTGACAATTTTCAGGGGGTAGAAGCAACGGGGTGGTTAAATTAAAGTTGCCATCACTTCTGTCCCTTCACTGCATGAAAAATGTGAATTCACCACATCTCAACACCTGTCAAAATACCTTTTTTCTAATGCCAAGCTCCCTTGAATAGAAATGTATTCAGTACAAAGCCCTCTCTGGGTTTATGGGGCCTTGCTCAGGTGGCTCCACTGGCATCAGTAATTGGAACCAAGTCTTTCTTAGGTCTCCCCATAGCGAGATTTTAGTTGGGGGAGGCTCGGACTTGTGTGGACGGGGAGAAGGGTGATTGATTAGGAGAGAGGAACCGGGATGGTGGACCCGGCATGATGCTTCGATCTCATCCGCTCCCTTAGGCAGGGAGCTGAAGAGAAGTGCATGTACGGAAATCGGAGTTCTGAAGCTGGTTTTCACAAAACCATCTGAGCGTGATCTCAGAGAGCCTGCTGTCCCCAGGACACGGGCACCTCTTTGGAAATGGCCAGTCCAGCCTTGTGTTTTAGGATGTGTCACTATGTGCCCCCCCCGCCGCCCCCCCCACACCCATGGTCTTGGCCCTTAGTGGGCTGTCTACATGGAGTCAGAATGAATTTCACTTTCATATCCTGTTCCCAGGGAGTCTGTGTCTTGAAATTATTATTCACTGAGTGTTTTCATTCCTAGTTGTATCTGTAAATAACCCCTAGATCAGAACTTGAAGTATACCAAAAAGCGCCCCCCGCCCCATTCAATTGGCATTGAAGATTGGTGATAAAATCTGCTGGGATTGGAGGCAGAAATATGACTAAGACCTAAATATTCTTCATCTGTGGCGTGACTAAAATGACAATAGTTTTATAGATTCTCCAACTTTTATTCCTATAATCTAGAGAAACAACTTTTGAATATACTTTAAATGTCTAGTTTGTCCCTTATTAACATTTGCTATTTTTATTAATATTGTTATTAATAATATAGTTGAACTCATGAGTCTGTTAGAAATAATATTAATAAATATAAAATATTAAAATATATATACCTCCAAGGCTTATAATAGAGCCTGAATATTTGTGTATTAGCAATAGTTTGAATCCCAATTTCTCATTCATCTCAGAATCTAAAAGCTGCTGGTTGCCTTTCTGAAATCTCTGCTAGTGGCTTGATCATCGCAATCTGAAATAGCAAAATACAGCCTGGTTCTTAGCCATTGGGAGAAGGCTGATGACTAGTCAAACCTGTCACAACGATTGAGGAAGCATTAAACTAACCAGCACGAAGTACAAAATACTATTTTCGTAATACTTTGGTCATTGAGGTGCTCTTT
Source organism: Hipposideros armiger (assembly GCF_001890085.2). NCBI lineage: Eukaryota > Metazoa > Chordata > Mammalia > Chiroptera > Hipposideridae > Hipposideros > Hipposideros armiger. Next base: position 7,142,320 of record NW_017731351.1, read on the forward strand.
TGCCCGACTGAAAACTTAAGACTATAGTGTAAAAAGGTGAGAAAGGTAAGTGAGCAGGCCTTGGACCCCAATTCCATTTAAAACAGAAAAGAAAGTATAAAACCCTGAAAAGTTTAAACAATAAGATTAAAAAGCATACTCTTCACAACAAAAGAACAATCAAAATTGGATGTTATTTGAAGTAGGTACCCGTGGAAAATGCGTTAGGATGTCAAAACGGCTGCATGACCGCAGTACCCGGCTGCTTTCTGTACCGTGATGCTGACTGCCGGCTCTCCTAACAGAATCCTTCTTATTTTAAAGATTAAGTATGACTTCCTGTATGAAAAAGAGCACGTCTGCTGCCTGGAAGAGTGGGCCAGCCCTGCGCACCAGAAAACCTACACCACCTTCATCCTTGTCACCCTCTTCCTCCTGCCCCTCGTGGTGATGCTCAGCCTGTACAGTAAAATCGGTTATGAACTCTGGGTCAACAAGAGAGTGGGGGACAGCTCCGTGCTCCGAACCATTCACGGAAAAGAAATGTCAAAAATAGCCAGGTTGGTTTAATGAAACAGTCACCTCTGTTCAAAATATTTTTAATTTGCTGGAAGGGACGGTTACCAGGGATCTCAGAAGGCCTGGGTAACTTAGCATCATTTGTCGTTCACAGGTAGGGAGTGGGCTGTCTTTAGCCTTTTGAGATGATAGGTATGGCAGGAAGAAAGAGCACGATCACCAGCTCCCAAATCAAAGGGGGAAGCCACAGTCATAGACAGAAACTTACACGGAATTTAGAAATTGCTTGGTTTTCATCTACGTATCATTCCGATATGGTGGGAGGAGCTGTGGGCTCTCTCCTGCCTGCCAATCACCAGCCACGTGATGTGGGCCAAGCTCCCGCCCACAGCCCTGCATTCATCATGTACCAGGGAGCAAGCAACATCCGTCTGTCCTTCCTCCTCCGGCCCGAGAATGATGCTAAATACGTGAGATGATGTGTTGGAAAACCCTCTGGAAACCAGAGCATGCCGTTTGCTCTAAATTATTCATTATCGATAGAGTTCATTTTCACCCGAGGGCTCTGCTTTCTGACCGCACTCATTAATAGAGAATTTAAAACACAATTTACTGCTATGGTACTTGTAGTTCACATGGCTGATTTTATAATCTGTTTGGAGCAACCATGAAAAACAAAACTAAATCTGAGAAGTTCAGTGGTTTGAGATTTTATCATGATTTCTTCAAGTGGGCAGCGACCCCTAGTGCCCAGTGTGTATAAAGACGTCCCCGTTCTCTGCCCAGCGCCTTGGAACTTCGCTGCCCTCGGACTTCCTCAGGAGAAAGGGCTGCCATGGTTAAATAAGAAATAATGAACATGACTTTTGATACATGTAAAGCACCATGCAAATGTGTAGCTCCCTTACAGATGTAATGTCCTTCACAGGAGGAATGGAGAAAACTAGTTTGAAATCCTGGTTAATCATGTTATTTAGAGATACGATAAAGGATTACATTTTAATTATATCCTGTAAATACAGGGCTTCCCATAGCTCATAAATATTGATCTTTTTCTATCACAGGCATGCATGCTCTTCAGTATAAAATGAGTAAGAGTTTAGGCGCTGAAGTTAGACTGCCTCGTTTCAATCCAAACTAGCCCTGATTAGTTTAAATCCCTCACTAGCTACCTGACTTTGCAAGTTACTTAAGCTTCTCTGTGCCTCGGCTTCTGCGTTTGCCAAACGGCTTGCTGGGAAGATCACTGGCATGAGCCGGGCCAAGCACCCAGCACAGTGCCGGGTCCACAGCGGGCACACATCACGGGGGTGTTCATAATGTGAGGAATACGGGGCTGCGGCAATAGCGATGGGAAGGTGACAGACAGCCCATGTCTGACCGATCACGGACTTCACCAATATTTGAAAAATTATGGTTATGAGGTCTAGGCTCAAAGTTTATTATTGAATAGCTTTGCCATCGATTTGACACTCTTGGCAAGGAGAAGTTCCCTAACACACTGACTGTATCCTTGTGAGTCCAGGAAGAAGAAGCGAGCTGTCATCATGATGGTGACAGTGGTGGCTCTGTTCGCCGTGTGCTGGGCACCTTTCCACATCGTTCACATGATGATTGAATACAGTGAGTGCCTGTCATTCTCATTTGACGGAAGTTCTAGTTTATTTCCTGCCATAACGGACAATGAACCATTGACATTTGTTGCCATTCACTTGGGTAATCAAATACGAACTTGTAGGTTTCTTTCACGTTTTTGACACCACTAGGTCATTCCATGGTAGATAATTACGTATGATTATGACTAAATCTTTAATAATTACAGAAGAGCAAGAGAAGCTCCTGAGATTCTTATTGCATGCCATGCCTCTGTTCTCCTTAAGTTATTTCAATATGGGAGAGCTGTGACATCCTACGAGCATTCCCCACTGAGAACCCTGACTTGAACCACGTGAATTTAATAACGCTTAGCATTTCAGCCAGTCCCTCCGTGAATGCTCTCTAATCATCTGAGGCGTCATGTGGTTCTCAGGTAACTGTGTTTCTACAATATAACACAAATGAACACCTGAAGAGTCACTCCTGCTCCCAGTTTACAGGAAGCTTGGAATCAGGTTGAAGGGCTGGAGTCCCCCCATATGTGCTGGGTGCCGGGCTGGGCTTGTGCGCCTCAGTTGTCTAAGAAGGAAGACTCGTCACAAAGTTATTTGTCTTTGGACATCCATGGCTCTCCCCAAAATCGTCTTGAGAATTTTTCTCACCTTTAATCACTTGTCCAATCACCAATCGTGTGGTAAAGATGGATGATAAACAGAAATTCAGTTTTATGCTCATCAAAACAAATATGCATTCTCAAGTATTTCTCTTTATTTCAGGCAATTTTGAAAAGGAACATGACGATGTCACGATCAAGATGACTTTCGCCATAGTGCAAATAATTGGGTTTTCCAATTCCATCTGTAATCCCATTGTTTATGCCTTTTTGAATGAAAACTTCAAAAAAAACTTCCTATCTGCAGTTTGTTATTGCATAGTCAAGGAACCCTTCTCTCCAGCACGAAGACGTAGGAATTCAGGAATGACAATGACGCAGAAGAAAGCAGTGCTTTGCTGGAGAGAGAACCCCGTGGAGGAGACCAGAGGAGAGGCGTTCAGCGAGGGCAACATCGAAGTCAGGCTGTGTGAACAGCCTGGGAAGAAAAAGCATCTCAAGTGACAGCTTTCCCCGTTCATTTTGAACGTCTACGAATTCTGTTTCAGGCCGTGGGCGTTCATTATAACATCTCTCTATAATTAATGCCATTCCATGGCCTAAGCTGAAAATTATTTTGAGGAAAGGTCAAAGACTTTTTATTTGTAGAATGAGGAAAAGAAGGACTCAAGTCATTTTCCATAAAAATATGACATTATACATGAGGTTACAATTTTGAAAAATTAGTGAACCATCCTTGTAGATTATAAAAGTGGAGTTTTAAAAAGTCTTGTACAGAAATAAATGTTCTTGGCTAGTTTTTCCCCTTAGCCAGTCAATTGTACTGTGGCTTATTGTGTATTGTTAAATTGGATGAGAAAATAAGTTAAAAACTATATCGTCTTCCTTGAATAAGTTTAATAGTTGAACGCTGTAACGTAATTTTTAGTGTACTGCTGAAGCTTGGTGATGAATTCTCTTGCAAACGAAGTTTTCCAATGATTCTGAAGTCCAGTAAGATGCAGAAGCAGCAAAATGACATGTGTGGGATGTACAGGCAGATGCCGGCCTCGGCCTGAGCTTCTCATAGGCCTGTCAGTTACCAGCGCTGGGACCACTGGCCACCCCTGAACCCCTTTAAGCCTCCATTCCTTCCTGTGTAAACTGCGCAGTACCTCTATCCAGAGTCACTGCTGGAGAACAGATGCGCCCGGAGCAGGAAGGCCTGTTACTCCAGCGCCCCCTCGAGTTCCTGAGCATCATCGGAGTCCTCTCGTCTCAGACCTCCCCATCTGTTCCCTTTTTCCTTTCCCAGGCTTGTCCTCAACCCTACCCAACCTTCAGTTTGTGCTTATTTTGTAACTGGTTCCTCCACTCAAAATAAGAAAGATTCTGGGATCCTCATTTACAGGTTGAGTGGAATAAATAGACCAATCTATCTCAAATATTTCTATTTTTAAGCTCTGCATTTTCACTAGTGGGCTGAAGCCCTTTGGGTATGTAAAAGGGCTTTTTGGTGCAGTTAGATGAGAGCATCACCTCCAAGCCCATGAACTTTCACTGACCCCCACGAGAGATGGGACAGGAAGAGCAGGATCACTCCCCACGCCTGTTCCTCACCTGCACCTCCCTCCAGCTCAGCGCCTCGCCTCTCAGTCTTCTCCTCTTACCCCCTAATGTCATGGACCCGGCAGCCACCGAGCCAGCACTCTGTTGCTTCCCCGTCAGCACCTGAGATTCCCAAAGGCCAGACACAGCCTCCTGGCCAGTGTTTCTTCTGCCTCCAGTTTCCCAGCCAGGAATCAGAAAGAAAGGAGCTCAGATTATTTTACTCATAAAGCTTTAAGGTTTGGGACCAGAGAACTCAGAACACAGGGGTCTGTCAAGATACAAACATTTCATTGTACATGTTTGTTAATATAAGCGAGGAAGGAAAAAAGATGAAACAGTATTAGGAAAAAAATGTCTACATGACACAGGAAAATTAACAAAGTTGAGAGAGGAAAACTGATGATTTGCTTTGTGTTGCAATGGACTCATTATGGCTTATTTACGTCCCCTGTCCTGTTATGCCTAGTTAACCTGTAGCAAAACAATGATTGTCATTAAACATTAAAAACGAATCACATCCACCGATTTTGCTTATTATTTAATCAGCAAATATCCATATAACTCTTTCTAAATTTGATGTATACATGCTCCAAATGTGACTTAATGAGAAACAGATGGGTCAACACTGCTACTAACCATTTAATTATCAAGATTAGGGTTTTTAAAAATTCTTAACGGGCTGGCCGAGTGGCTCAGTTGGTTAAGCGCTCACAGTAAGTTTTCCCAAGGTAGTGGTCAACCTAGGCGGCATGGCCTTAGAACATTCTCTAACAACACCATAGAGTAAGTGGGGCTGTCTGGGAAATTCACATCATCAGAGAAGGTGAACACAAAAGAAACTAAAATAAGAGGTGTTTCCCTGAAAATGGTACAGCTGTCCTATTTTCAATCTTGCAAAAAATGATGAGAAAACAGAAGGAAATACATTGTGAGGAGGAGGAGCTGATTTGGGCAGTAGATACAGAGGGTTATCGCTCCTTCGCGAGGCACAGAGACTAGGGCTGCATACAGGAGGAGGTTAGCCGTGTGCCTGTGGCACAGAAAACATTGGTGGGGCAGACTTGCGAACAGGTGATTGCGGGTTGTGTGATCGCATTGTTCCGGTTGATAATTTGAGGTGCTTGAGCCTCTGGACACCACCTTTTCCTCATCATCCCCTGGGTGGAGGAGGGGAGGATGTTACTGTCCTTTGGGGCTCCGGCCTTGCTCATAGTGGAATCTCATTAAGAATGCTAGCTCCTAACACTGCCCAGGAACTGACAACAACCTTGTGTTTCCGTGGTTATAGATAACATCCTTCCCCATTTGTAAATGCATCTCAGGAGAGACAGGGTAACAATATATGGCAGAATCACTTCCAAGACGTTACTACTTACTAGGGGGATAAAAGCAAGTAAAAGCTCATATTTTTCTGTTTCCTGTGTCATCTTCTGATGTGAAGGACAGAATATTGTCTGCATTTGTCCCTGAAGAGCTCGGCCTGAGCTGACCTGTCTCCTCCCAGCTCTGAAGGCACTTTCGCCTGTAGCACTTGCCTCTGCAGTGAGTCCTGCTCTGCCTTCTGTTGTCTTAGATCTTGTTAGTTTTTGCATCCTCATTTAACCTGTATGTACATACAGACAGATTTCTGTAAAAGTGAGGAGTGGGTGGGCTGCTCATCTGGTTTGGCCCACTCTGGACACCAGAGTCTGAATGACTACACATATATGATTGTATGTGGCAGTGTTTTTCAACAAGTCAAATTTTCAGTCAGTCGCTGGTCACCCTGTCCATGGTGGGTAAGGAAATGCGTTCTGTGCTGGGCCACGTGGCTCTGGCCTCATGACTTCATCCGATCAGGCTTCTTAGTCTTGTTTTGATACCTTTATGTGTCGGTTTGGGGCTTTAATTTATTTGTTCTAAATACTGATTTCTGCGTGTTAATACCCTGCCCTAACCCTGCCACCCACATCGAAGGGCTAAGATGTATGCTATAGTTCTCTGTTATCTGAGGACACCATTTCCACAAGCTTTTCTGTAGATGTCAGTATTTTTCTGCTCTGGTGACAGCAATAACCGAAAGGCATCAGAGCCCCGCAGTGGGCATCTGTTGTTGGTTGTTTTTGCCATACTGAAAACATTCTTCCTTTTTATGACAAAAGTTTCCTTTGGGAACTCGCCCCTCCGCCAACTTAGACTAGGATGTTTAACCGGAATTGTCTATACTGCCAACTCCAGGAATGGTCTGTGATTAGTGTAAGCCACAGTGATTGGTCTAGGAGTGGGCACATGGCCCAGTCTGGCCAATGAGAGTCAGGCCCGGGACATTTTGCCAACTTAGGAATAGAAAAGCTCCGATTTTCTTGCTGGACTCAGGACACGTGCTGAGGCAGCCATCTTGTGACTCATGTCAAGTGGTGACTTGAGAAGCAGGCGTCTGATGAAGAAGTCAGGTGCACAGTGGAGGAAGAGAAACAAGGCCATGGTCAGGCGTCACTGACGGGCCGTCACTGAGGGAAGTCCTGTCTTAGAATGCTCAAATGCGTGTGCCAATTAATCCAAGTTTGCTTAAGCCGCTTGACTTCTTTTTTTTTTTTTCACTTGCAATTGAAAAAAATATAAGCCATTGGACAAATAAAGCTGCTTTAGACATCTGTGTGCAGGGTTTTGGATGAACATAAGTTTTCAGAAACCACTGAATGAATATGTTACTGACTGCTTGGCGTTGAAAATGAAAATGGATCCCTGAGTTATTACTGCCCTGACAGGTGCTGTGTATTTACTCATCCATTTATTCAATCCACTTATTGAGGGCATAGTCTGTATCAGAAATTTTGTTAGATTCTTAGAATTAAATAGTGAGAGAAAAAAAAAGATATAGTCTCTGATTAGTGGAGCTTAATGTCCACTGGGAAGGGTAGACATTATTAAAGAGAGGCACACATCAAAAATCAAGATGGGAAGAATGAAAGAGATTGACGAGATACTTAGCAGATATGTACAGGGTTTGCTGGGCATTGGCTATGGGGAGTGGGTGTGGCAGGACCAACCCCAGGTTCTCAGGCAATTGGAGGGTAGACGGAGGCATCATTAACTGAGGTGGGAGGCCCTGTAGAGGAGCACGAGGTCTCCTCTTACACAAGTTGAGTTGTTTTATCTTTGAAACTTCCAAGAGATCTCAAAAAGCCAGTTGAATACAAGTATACAGCACACAAAGAGCAGTGCTTTTGTACTTCATAGGGGTAAAATGCTTATTTGTTGATGAGTTGACAAGTATCCTTATTTTATCCTCAAGGGTCACACGAGTTGATTCTCGTTGTGTATTTATCAACAACTTGAGTCATATGGACCCGGGGAAGCACAGCAGTTCTAAAGGGCACACAATGCTTATGAAAGACAAGACTGCCAGGTAGTAGCACATGATTCGAGCACATAAGCCATGATGCTGAATCACTGCTTTTGAGAACTGTATACTAAGCTCTCTTATCTAGCATTTATGTCCTTTGATTATGGAATTTCCTGAAAATTCTGATCGGAGGTGTCAGATCTTCCATTAAGGAAACCCTTGTGTTGGCCAGAGCAGGAGGCCGAGTGTAGACTGTAGTCTGACAGGGTGTGAGGGGAGTGATAGAGGACGGTTAACCCACTGCTTGTCACCGGGACTTGACCCAGGGACGGGAGGCACCGGGGGCCTGGGCTGAGGCTGCCACAGGAAAGCCGAGTGCCTCGCGATCACCCTCCTGGCAACCTCCAGGTTTCTGCCCACCCTGGTTTTAGTCTATGTCTAGGTATTCCTGCTAGGGCACACTCGGGCTTCCTAACATTTTATTATAACTTATTTTCTTCACCATAACTTGAGCCACCTAGAAATACAAGCAATCCTTAACAGTAATTTTCTCTTAGATAAAAATATCTGTTTCCAACGATACCTTTTTAAATGTGTTCTTTGCTCCTTTCCGCTTTCATGTATATTTTAAGAGACTTTCTATTGTATATTCTTCTTCGCATCCTTGTGTTTACATAGCTGCTAGGGTTGCATATTATTTTGAGTTACAGTTTATTTCAATTCCCTCTCTATATCATCATAACACATTTCTGAGATGAAAAGTTCTTATATTTTCTAAGTATTTGAAAGAAGAACACCTGCATTTAAAATGTCTATGACTCTGATGATATAATGCTGGAAACATATTTACTTGAAGCTAAAAGGAAGAAAAAAAACAAATTACCTGACAAGGTGTGAAAACTATTATAAAAAAAGAAACTATAATCTTCCTTCAAATCAGTGGGGAAAAAAGCCAGTTTAGTAGACTGACTGAAGGGTGATTTTCAAGTTTTTCTTTTGACTGGAATCCATTTGTTATGGAGTCTCTTCTTAGACTTGGAAACAACAGTCTGTAATGAGACTCCCAAAACTCAGCTGTATAAATCTTTCTTATTCTCTTCATTCTACCTGAATACTTTCTCTGCATTCATTGTCCATCTTTCTGTAAAAATATCTTGTCTCTGGCTTAACCCATCCATGTCCAAGTTTATTTGAATGAACTCTCCTGGGAGTTCTCTCCTTTTATTGTAAGCTTTTTCTTGGAGGACACCATAGAAAGAGAAAAGTACACAAATCATAAGCGTAAAGCTTGAAGAATGAAAGTGATTTTAGCGGTTTTTTTATACTGATGGTAATATTGGCTTTGTTATAAACTGCGCCCATGTTTTCTTATTGAGTGAAATGCCAGCATACCCACTGGAAATACTTAAATACCTCACATTTCACAGAGATCAGTTACTATAGTAGGACCTTGGGAAGTTAGAAAACATCTAACAGCTTATTATTTTTGAAGCCAGGGGGTGACCGACCTGGCCAGCAGTTACATGCATTGTGCCCGGGCCCTCCTGGGAAGGTACAGGTGGGAGCTTAGTGAGGCTGGTGGAGACAGAGCGGGGTCAGGCCTAACCCCAAAGCCCACACTTCGTCCATGCTCCCGGTGCTCAGGGGGGCACGCAGGATGAATTTGTGGTGGGGTACTGTTGAACATTTTAAAACTTAAATGCCATATCTGCATCTTAATGTGTCCTAGGAAAAATATAATGGTTACAACCTTAGGATTTCTTAGGTGAACTTCCTGAAAAAATGCCTAAGTTAAAATATTCAGTAGATTTTAAAAAATAGTAAACAAGTATTAGGCTTGAGTGTGGTATAAGGGAGGACCAGGGCGTCTGCGAACACTGAACTACCAGCTGCCCTCACTAAACAAAACTCCTGAAATGAGAACAGCGGAGTTTGGCGAATCGCAGAAAGAGCTTCTGGCTGAAACCCTGTGTGGCTGGTACTGAGGACTGGCTTTCTCCCTCCACCCCACTGGCACGGAACGGGCCTTACTGGCCACTGCAGCCTGGACGCTAATGGCGACATCCCCAGACGCCCTCAGGGGTCTGGCTCCACCTGACCTAGCGTCAGCCTGAGGTCTCACACCTGCCTACCTGCTTTATAACTGTCACTGCATAATCATTTAAGAGCCCAGATGATGCCCAGGAGGCCCTACTCACGCTGCTCAAGCTGCCTCCGCCTAGGCACTCAGTCTCCTGTGGGAGCTGCAGCTAAAGACCCCGACTCACGCCTTACTGCCACCTGCCACGTTTCACTTCTATGTCATCCTACAGGGTGAGGCTGAAGGCACAGAACACCCTCGAGTCAGTTTATGCAAAAAAAAAAGGCTAATTAGCAGTTTTGGGGGGACTCCCAACACTTTTAAGAGAGCTGAAGCAGTAGGCTCTAGGCTGGGTCTGCAGGAATTATTCTCGTGAGGCGTAATTGTTGACACTAGATGACCAGCAGCTGTTTCTATAGCTACAGTCTAATTGAGAAGCTGAGGAATCGAGAGGCCAGCTCCACAATTCCCGGCGCAGGACCCACCTCATTCCCACGACCCATGCACGACACGGACTGTAATTTGTTCCTTCCAAATCTACTACCGTGCTTCCCCGAAAATAAGACCTAACTGGAAAATAAGCCCTCGCATGATTTTTCAGGATACTTGTAATATAAGCCCTACCCTAAACATAAGCCCCAGTTAAGATCGTCAGCCAGACTTGACTGTTTGCACAAATGTAGATTTTTGTACATGAATAAATGAATAAATGTGGATTGTTGGAGCAAAAATTAAAATAATAAGACCCGGTCTTATTTTCAGGGAAACATGGTAGTTTCTCTATTTTATTTTTGTTCGCCTTCTCGTCCACTTTCCAAATAAAAATAAAATGTTGATAGTGAAAAAATAGAGCCTCCCTTTAAATGTAAACATGACACCTTACCAGATGCCTATAGGAAATGCACTGTAAACTGCTACACTTCACAAAAATTATGTTAGTCCACTGCCTCCCCCACATCTGACCGCCAGCTCCCAGGCTCACAGTGTCTGTAGGTGGCGGCATTGCCCCACTGTGGGAGGGGGGAGGCCTGCGCATTGGCCTTCAGGAGGACTCAGCAGCTGAAGTTGAAAGAACATCTGGAGCCCTGGCACATGCTGGGTCAGAGCTCAGCATTCTCAAGTCTGGCCTGTGGTTAGACGTTGGCCCCACTGTCTGGCACGTGGAAGTCGCAGGGCCCGTGGGTTTGTCAGACAGTGAGTACCTTGGCATTTAGTGGGGTGCTCCAGTGAGCCCGGCTCAGCTCGTTTTGCAACTTCAGGGCTCACCTGGGCTCGTGTAAGAATGTGCCACTCTGCTCAAGAGACCGTGATAGCCCGTGGGAAGGTGGGCTGGGGAGCTGGCTGGGAAGGGACGCCGTGGCCGTGAGGGAGGCGTTGCGTTTCCTCGCCCAGATGACCTTTCTGATCTTAGCAGCAAAACACTGTGTCTCTTCTGGTCTTTGGCTTTATGGAATTGATCATTCCCTCAGAACTTTATTTTTGGAAGAAACATGTCTGGGATATGAATATGAGCGTAAAGCCCAGCTACAGACGAGCTCTGACACTCGTTACCCTACTCAGAAAGGCAGACATGGACTGACAAGCACTACTGCTACTGTGCATCCCTTCAACTCTGCCACCCTGTCGTGAATTTGGACATAGGCGGAGGGCTAACAATTGCTAGGAAAGCTGACTCACTTAGAAACGGACCTGACTCTCGTGTCTGTGCAAGCATGCAGCTGCGTTAATGACGCTCCCAGACTGATAACAGCCCTGTGACACAGACATGCAGAGCAGAGATCCGCCCAGCCAGGACTCTGGGCTCATCTGTGAGATCTGTGATCTTTCCAATGCTAGGAAGAGCTCAGTGCTTCAAAGAAACCATTCTATAGCTATTGCGCGAGTACATTTCCAGTAGGTAAAAGATTTTGTTTGTTTGTGCCTAAACAAACAACCAACCAACCCAGCATAGTCTGGAAGCGTGGTTTTTGTATCTTAAAACAGAAACTTCACAAGCCCTGCCTGCAGCGGTTATGATGCAGTTATGAGGCAAGCCTTGAGAATCTGAATTTCTGAATGCTCTATAAATCACTCCAAGATAAGTTTTGGAAGGCTGTCCTGTAGAGAAGGAATACGGAAATTGATGCTAGAAACCAGAAAGAATATGGCTACCCTCCCAGCACCTGTGGTACAATTTTAAAATCACGGCATTTACAAAATTGGAAACGAATAAAGGGGTGGGCTGAGGGTGAGAAGTGGACATTTGGATTTCGAAACTATGGAATCTGAACCCCTTTACTGCCTTGGGTGAAACCTCAATCAGCACTGCTTTCTGTCCCTTTTTTCTTTGTGTCTTAAGAGAAGACGCACACTCCCCTTCTGATGACATGTAGCAGAGGAGTAGGGTATACTTTTGGCGGAAAATAATCCGTGTGCTGGCCTGATTCTTGGTGAGATGGCCTCTTTGGCTATTGCACATGCTGCCTCCTTATGTGTCTTGGTGTCGTAAACTTGACAACATACAGTGTCATGTGAACTGAGCAGGCGGTGGAATGTAGTGTGCACCAGTGGAAAACTCAAATCCACTTAGAGAGGACAGTAGTCCCTGGTTGTGGGCATCCTGGTGTGGACTGGGAAAGAGAACGGAGACTGATCACGTCGTGGTTTTTCTAAGAGCATATTAAATAAGGCGAAAAACCCAAAGGAGAAGCTTGAGTTCAAATAGTTCAAACTTGTATTTGTAGAACACATAATCCTTTTATTCTTTGCTAAGGATACTACTTTTTTCTTTGCATTAATAAATCATACTTTATTATTGGATTTTTTATCCTCTATTAGCTTTTTTTGTTATATATTTTTGTAACACTATTTTAGAGGCTAACCTAGAAATTAAAAACTGCAACCATGACTAGTCCACTTTTCCTGTGTGCTAAAGGCCGCAAGGAGATTATAATAGTCTAACTCCATTTACTCCTGACTATTTTTTCTTGCTATAGTTGTCACATTTTTTGCTCCTACAAAAGTTATAAAGTCTTGAATTTCTGTTCCTGTACTTCTGTTTTTTGTTTGTTTGTTTGTTTTTGTTTTTGTTTTTTTGGTTGTTTTTCAATTGGGACCATTTTCCTTTGAAATGAAAAACATCCTTTGGTATTTCTTGTATTGCAGATCAACTAGCAGCAATTCTTTTAGCTTTGGTTACCTGAAAAAGTCTTTATTTTGTCTTCATTTTTTGAAGGGTATTTTCACTCTTTATAGAATCCTGCGTTGGATGGTTTTATTTTGTATTTCTTTTTCAGTTCTTTGACAATGTCTTCTAGCATATAGTTTTGGTTGTTGGTACTTCTGTTATTTTTCTGAAGATAATGTGTGTTTTCCCTCTGTTTTAAAGATTTTTTCTCTTATGACTAGTTTTTAGAATAATAAAAGCTGAAGTTCTCCTTGTGCTTATCTTGTGTGGGGTCCACAATTTCTTGAATCTGTGGGTTATTTTACATCAGATTTGAAAAACCTTTGGCCATTCAAATAGCCCTTTTATATTAATCTCTCTCCCCTTCTTTTGGGACTCCAGTTATGTGTATGTTAGACATTTTAATCATGTCTCATATCTCTTACATGTTATATTTTGTTCCTTCCATTTTGTTTTGCTATATGTGCTTCTAAAATACTTTCTAGTGACCCATTTTGAGTCTACACATCCTGTCTTAGATGTTCAGGTTGCTCTTGAACCCATCAAAAGATTTCTTAATTTCAGATTCTGTATTTTGCCTTTCTAAAATGTATGATTCTTTTTCATAAAATCTAATTCTGTATTGTAACCCTCCATCTTTTTGTCCTTTTTGTCCATATTTCCCTCTACTTTCTTTAACTTATTAATCATGGTTCCTTAAAGTCGAATCTACTAACTGCAACTTCTGGGTGATCTCTAAGCTTGTACTATCGGCTGTTTTATCTCATGTCCCCTTTGGATACACCACTTTATTTTGTGTTTTTATAGTATTTCAGCTTCTTTTCAGTTTCATATACCATTTATTTCTTCTGAGGTCTGTGGGTCCACCACTTTATTTGGGATTTTTAATAGTGTTTCAGATTCTCTTCTGTTTTCTCTACCATCTATTTCTTATGAAGTCTGTGTTGGAAAAGAACTTTTTTTTTTTTGTAGCATAGCTTTAAATACCAGTTGCAGAGAATTCAAAATTCTTTCTACTGTAAGTTTTGAAAAGTCACACCTTAAGAATAGCGTTTGGAGAAATTGCGTTTTTATATTTTGATCATTGCATGGAAGCATGGAATGCTGGAATCTGTGGACTGTCCTTGCTTCATATTCTGCAAACAGCTGTCTACAGCTTAATCGTTAGGAGTAGCTTCATTTCTCCAAGCCTATGTTTCTCTTGGTGACATTATTGATAGTAGCAAGAAGAATATTTATTTTACTGTTTACTTTCAAAAAAGGGAAAGAAAAGCTTCCAGGTTTGTTCCAAAATGAAAAAGGTTCTCTTTTTTTCCCCAAGATGGTAGCTCATATAGAATATATTTCCTTCCCCAATTCATCAATTCCACTCATGTTTTAACTGTTATTATTTTTTTATTATTTAGCCACTTCATAGCCATATGAGCTACTCAAATATTATTCATAGACCAACATCAGAGTGGTTCGTTTTAGTAATGAACTGAATTTTCTCTGGAACAGCGTGTATGTTACACGTAAGGTTTGTACTTGCAGATACTCCATCCAACATTATTTGAGACCCACTTAATTCTAAGTCAGAAAGGGAGCTAAATCTAGGTTATTCATGAGAATGCGATCCCTGAGTCCATTTCAGACCAGCTCCATACATTTTAAAGTAGACTTGTTTTCTTCGTTTTCTATCAGACCGTAAGAAGCCTGTGCTATCAGGAATGACTCATAAGGAATATGTCTTCATTATACAGATTTCCCGTCTTCTGTTAGGGCCACCATGACTGAACAGCATTCTTTGGAACTTCTGGGAGATGATAGCCCCAGATTAATTTGTCCTTTATATCCCTTTTCGGGTACACTATAAATTTGTTTTAGATTGTGAGCCTGTTAAATTATTAGCAACTGGAAGCCAAGTATTGGAAAATGTACCCTTTGGTGATGAAATGAGTCTATGGCCATCCCAGTAGATGACAGAAAACTCTTGGGATTTCAGGGTAGAAATAGTTCATTGGACTCTTTCAATCTGAGGTATTGCTCAAAACAATTAGCCTCTCGATGGGGGTGGACACGTTAGAGAACAGCTGTAGCTTAAAGGATTTACTTTGCCTCTCAGGTGTCAGAAGCTCAGGCTCAGATGAGGGACCCACCCTTACATCTGGTCTATGGAGCTGCCCTGCTATCTTTAGAGCCTGTCAAAATTAACCCACTCTGGATTACACTGGCAGTTGATCCTTTTTATTGGCATACATAGAAAATGTGGGACAACAAGGGGTAGGAACTAATCAAAAGTTCTGATTCTCCTTTGATTACCCCATCAGATGTAACACCATATAAGTGGAGGGGGTTCCTTTTTAATACCAACATTCTGGGCCCCAGCGGGCGTCACATGCTTGTCACTAGGTGAGAACCCAAATGGATCCTTCACTCCACTAGAGACTGAGGCCAGTCCCTTGTGGGGATAACTGGGGACTGTTCTTCCAAATGGGTGGAGATGGTCAGCTTCTGACCTCTTCAAATTCCTTACCACATCGTGGACCCCTGCTGAGATCCGGTCACTCCCCCCCCCCTGTCATATTTGGGCTACACAGGGGAAATTATTTAACTTTTTGTTTTCTATAAAACAAAATTCCTGGCAAGCAAAATTTATAAGCAAAATAAAGTTTAAGTAGATTTGCAGAAATTATTTGCTCATTTCTTTCAGGTAATAAAAGACTTTGTTTTTGTTTTTCTTTTACTCTTGAAAAAATATGGATAGTTTTGGCACACCTTACTTAACAATTGATAAAAGTCATAGCCCGTTGAACCCAGTTTGTTCCTTTGGAAGGAAAAAACCAGACATGGCAGTATCAAGAGAGCCTTAGACCCATGGAGGGGATTTTTCTGAGAGTTTCCAGTAATATCCACCCACCTTCTTAAACTCTGGTTCTCTGCCTTGACATATAATTTACACTTAATACTATATACAATTTTCCTTTGATTGATATTTCAGTCATCAGATTGAGATTCAAAAAATTTTTAACAAGTCAGCCTCTCTGCTATCATCTTACAGAGTTTGGAAGAAGACAACCTTGTCAGCATACCCCACCTATTATCATCCCATACCTCTACCTTCTGACCAACACAAATAATTTATCATCTCCATATACAGTGACTCACATTCAGGAGCCTATTCCCCAGCTCTGGAGAAGAGAGTCATTAGGATATCCCATTGGAAAATCCACAAAAAATCATCAGGAGTTATCACTGGTTACATAGGCTGAAAAGTCCCACCAGTGTGGCCCCACAGTGTCCCTTTAGCACATCTGATGCAGGGTTGCTCTGGGTTCAGTGCTTCACATCGAGTGTTCAGTGTGATGCCCTGCTTTCAGAGAACTCAATCAGGTTTAGCTGTTATTAATATCAGACAGCAGGGCTTTTCCAACACAATACATAGCCATCTCTCCCTTGAAATAGGAGTCGCCCAGAATTCTGTTGTAAATAAAACATGGGCCATCGCTGAAAAGCCACCTTTTTCCAAAGGATGACTAAGTTGTACACAATCGTTCAATCATATCAGTGAAGCGAAATCTTGTACTCTCTTGAATATTTGATTTATCCTTGATTGAAACAAAAGTTTCAAATTTGTCTTTCACCGGAATGGCTTCTTTTTTTGGACAAAGGTGGAACTAGCTACTAATTTCATCATTATATGGATAAATGTGCAGCCCCTTGATTGAACATGCTATGCTATGCCTGCAGAAATGCTCAGGTGTGTGTGTGCGCGTGTGTGTAAGGCTGTGATGGACGGTGGGGAATAGAGCAGGTCACACTTGCATTCTAGCAGAAAGATTGCTTTAATTTCCTCACGAAGAAATTCAACTGAATGGTCTATTATTTTGAACCAATTCTCTACTGTCAGAAGCTCACCATTTTTTTTCTATAAGGAATCAAGGAAGTTTAGCAAGGCTCATTTCATTCATTTTCCTTCTTTCACAGGTCAGATAAGTTCTAGAAAGATGAGTGAATATGTCAATCACTCCGTTCCATATGCAATTAAGAGGGCCACTCTACAGCAGCACGGAGAGGTAAGGGGTAGGATTTTAACCGCACATGGACAGAACACGTATTCAGTGCCTAAATGAGGCAGGTTGTGTAATTTATTATGTAAATTGGAACCTTAGAGAGTGAGATGAGGTTCTGTTCATAAAGACAGCAGAACCAGCATGAGCTGTGACTGTCCCCAGTTAATGGGGGTGTATGGTCACTCTAACCCTTACCCTCCTAGGAGCTTGGAAAAGCACTGGCAGTCATGAGATGTCTTTTGTTTCCTGGTAAAGTATCCCATAGATCTATATGAGCCCTGGTCAAAGTGTAGCTTTCATAGTTAAGTGATGGCCTTCAATATCAGTTGGACAGGTGTAACGTATCATATAGATAATGAACCTGACAGAGGAGCAGAATGAATTTACCAGCAGGACGGGGGACACTGCATTTTCTTCAGGAACTCCCGGAATGGCTGAGCCTGCCTGGGACTCAGTTTCTGCCAGGAGTTTCCATGTCAGGACCCAGTTCACATTCCCCAGGTGTTCTGGGGTCAGGCCTTGATTACAGGCCAACTGTGCATCCATCGTCACCAGAGTAAGCACCAGGGCTGGCAGGGCCATGGAGGAAAGGAAGGCCTGGAGAATCATGGCCCGAAAGTGAAAAAGATGTGGGTGCAGAAGTTGTAGAAGAGAAATCAGTCCACAGGAAGAACCTCAGGAGACCCTGGACTTACAAAGTCTACAGAAAAGGCTTGCATTTCTGCCCCAAATGAACATATACATCCAAGGGGCTGGCTTGAGCCTCTGAGGAGCCCAGGCCGGGGGGGGGGGTGCTTTGGTTCAATGAGACCAAGAGGTGAATGAGGCAGAGACAGGAAGTAGACATCTCAGCTGGGAGGAAAGGAACCCTCAAGCAGTCGGTGCCATCTACGCTCCTCATTCAGAGGTGCTGAGAGAGTGTGGCTGCATGGTTCCTGGCATGTGTTAGGGCAAAAGATAGAAGTACCGGGGAGAACGGCAGTAAGTAGACAGTAAAAAAGCCTGGGCTTCAGTATGGAATGTTTCCATGTGTCTGAAAATACCTAGGAAGTCCCCGTATCTCCTTCTCAGCTCTAGGGAGCCAACAGCCCCCAAAGTTGAAGGGTCATGGTGGTCCAGGTAGTTCTGTGTTTGTAAGTCTGACCCAAAGAATGAGAGGAAGACGGGTTGATGGACCTCAAATAATGACTGTATAAACGTGACCAGAAGTTCTTGGACTTCACTTTTCTAGGAAACTTTGGGAAGCCATGAGGTCATAGAGCCATAAACGATCCTGGAGGCCAGTGATTCGAGTCACCAACCTTGATAGATGAGGCTAATGAGACCCACACAGCCAATAAGTTGTCCAAAGTGGTCACACAGCCAGACAGTGGCAGAGCTAGATTTAAAACTCCGTTGTCCTGACCCCCCCCATTCAAGGTAGTGGAGGGAGAGTGAGGGGGACATGTTTAGGGAGAAAAGTAACCTGGGATGTACAAAATGGGAGATAGTGAGGTGGACTTCAAAAGTAAATTTTTAAATGTGGGCATGGAGTTAGAAGAAAGCTGAGACGTGGAAGACGAAAGCATGTGATTAGAAAGTAAGGGTAGGTACCTGGGCAGGAAGGAAGGGGACAAAAGGAAAGTTCTAAAGGCAACAAACACATGTCACTTGCCACCAACGAGGGCCAGTCTTGACAGGCACCATGGCCACCTGGACTATTTTTCTGACGTTGCAGTTTTAGGGGAACTTCCCTGACACTCTTTGTTCCCCACAACCTACAGCGTGATTTTTGTGTGTCGCTAAGAATACCATGTAGATTAGTCACAGTGGTCAGCTGGGGCTGGGGTGATTGCACGGGACCAGACCTGGCCTCTGAACTTTACGTGCAAGTTGTCCAGCACGCAATCTCTGGTTCGCGGACACAGACGGCATTTCAGGCAATCTAGGGTATGGCTTACCTATTTCTCACTATCAGTCCGTAACACCATCCACAATGTGCATGATCATTTCTGCATCACTCTTCTCTTAGACTCTGAACTCTTTGAAGGCTGGAATTAGAGTCTGTTAACCTCTGCAGGTCCATTTCCTACCACCTGCCTCGGGCTCAGTGGGTGCTCAGCACCTGGTCTTGTGAGTCCATGAAGGGATAGGTGAGTGAAAAGCAACCACCAAGTACATGACACAGTGATGTTAAATCTCCTAGTGCATCTCATTCAGAGGGGACCCCGCTAGTTACTTATTGGGACAAAGAAAAGAAGAAAAACGGCATGTTACATTTTATACGTACAAAAAAATGGCATGTTAAAATTTATACGTACAATTTTACTCATACAAGAAGCCCTGATTAAGTGTAATAACCAGGCAATTACTGGGGTGTGTCCTCCCCCTAAATAATTTTCCAAACATCTGAGCATTTTTCATGACTCAACTCTTCATACCTTGTAATAACCAACTACAGAAATGAACACCTTATAGGGCTGTATTTAATCTATGCCCTTCACCTTGTTTCATTCCTCAACCAACCAAAGTCAAACGAAAACTGCCTGAAGGATCTAAATTCTAATAAAACACAATTTTAGATAAAAATCTAAACGGCAAGCACATTCTGGCAATGTGACCAAGTGGATCAGGGTTTCTGTTTTCATACTACAGAATTAAGAGTCACAGCAGCAGGGAGCCACGGCACAAAGAGCCAACCACAACCCTAAAGTTCCCCAGGTGGCAGGGCTGCAGGTGGTGTCACCGGCTAGCCACCACCTGGAAGGGCAGCTTCCTCAGCCCCAGCAGGCTTCCTCCCTGCCCACACATTAGCCCGCAGTGGGAGTGGTAATATCAGCTCCCACCAGAAAAGGAGCCAAAGACGATATTTTAAAGGCTCTGCGTTGTTTTGACTGAAGACGCAGTGGAGAGCTAGTAGTGATCCTTTTCTCCTAGTACATCCAGCTCTTTTGCAAACAGGATGCCCCCCAAAGGGAAAGAAATTTAGAGCCTATGAAAGGAAGAGCAGCCAATCATGATGGTCCCCCCATCACCTTCGCCAGGGAAATGGGCACCTCAAACCACCAGGTGGGGGGACATGACAGCATGCAGCCAGAAACATCCTTTTCATGCTTTTCTTGCCTCTGTCATCAAACCAGGAACATGATGTTGTAAACTCATTTCTTACTGACGTGCAGAAAGTCCAGTGTTTTTTTGTGCAGTTTGACAGAAGTGAGTGGTATACAAATTAATAATAATAGTAATTACAGCTCTCCTAATGAATGGCGTGTGGCTTGCTTCAGTGCCTTTTCTTGGCGAAGGGCTTCACTGAGCTCCCAGGTGAAGAGATATTGGGGACACAGTCCTTGCTTTGTACATCTACCCCCCC
>NW_017731351.1:7162973-7201185 GCF_001890085.2 Hipposideros armiger
CATCCACTACCCCCCCACCCCCGATATCATACATATCTATTACAATTCAATTGACTCCACTCTCCACACTGTACTCCACATCCCGTGACTATATATGTATTAAATTATAGTTGACATATAGTATTATTCAATGACAGCTTCAGGTGTACAGTGCAGTGGTCAGGCCTCTACACTGTCCATGAAGTGGTCTCCCTAACAAGACATGAGTCCATCTGGCCCCCTAAAAAATATTTACACCATTATTGATTA
Source organism: Hipposideros armiger (assembly GCF_001890085.2). Taxonomy (NCBI): domain Eukaryota; kingdom Metazoa; phylum Chordata; class Mammalia; order Chiroptera; family Hipposideridae; genus Hipposideros; species Hipposideros armiger. The sequence goes on from NW_017731351.1 coordinate 7,163,223, forward strand.
TATTCCCCAAACTGCCTTTCCTATCCCTGAGGCCATCTTGTAGTTATCAAGTTATATTGTCTCATCCCTTCCCCTTCTCTCTCATCCCCACCCACTCCCAACTAGCACCCCTCAGTATTTCCTCTGTGTCTCTGAGACTATTTCTGTTTACATTGTTCATTTATTCAGTTCTTTGGATTCCACATATAAGTGAGATCATATGGTATTTGTCTTTCTCTGACTGATTTATTTCACCTAGAATAATGTTCTCTAGGCCCATCCATATCATTGCAAATGGTACGATTTCATTCTTCTTTATAGTGGAGTAATACTCCATTGTGTAAATGTACCACAGTTTCTTAATCCAGTTGTCTACCTATGGGCATTTCGGTTGTTTCCAAGTCTTGGCTATTGTAAATAGCACTGCACTGCACATAGGAGTGCATATATTTTTTCGAATTAGCATCTTGGGTTTCTCTGGATAGATACCCAAGAGTGGAATTGCTGGGTCATACGGTAGTTCCATTTACAGTTTTTTGAGATACGTCCATACTGGTTTCCATAGTGGCTGCACCAGTCTGCAGTCCCACCAACAGTGCAGCAGGGTTCCCTTTTCTCCGTATCCTCGCCAGCACTTGTTGTTTGTTGATTTATTGATGATAGCCATTCTGACCGGAGTGAGGTGGTATCTCATTATGGTTTTTATTTGTATTTCCCTAATAATTAGTGAGGTTGAACATTTTTTCATATGCCTGTTGGCCATCTGTATGTCCTCTTTAAGAGAAATGCCTCTTCATATCCTCTGCCCATTTTTTAATTGGATAGTTTGTTTTTTTGGTGTTGAGATGAATGCGTGTTTTATAAATTTTGAATATTAATCCCTTATCAGATATATCGTTGACAAATATCTTCTCCCATTCAGTTGGCTTCCTTTTCGTTTTATTGATGTTTTCCTTTGCTATGAAACAAATTTTTTTTTAAAGATTTTTATTGGGGATTTGGGGGATGGGAACAGCGCTGGGGAATTGGGGGAAGGGGAACAGACAAGTTGCTATCCTTTTTGTTCTTCAGTCTAGCTGTGGAGGATGTTGCTTCACTGGCCCAAGTTGGCACCATCATTGCACTCTTCCCGGGCGAGACAGATCAGTTGCCGGCTTCTGGACAGCCGCTCACAACGGCTGCTGGCCGCTCACGCTGGCTGCTGGCTACACACGGTAGCCCATGGCAACCCACTGCCACAGGGGCTGCAGCCTACGCCGTCACCGGCGACTCACGGCAGCCCAGCTCCAGGTTGAGCTGTTGTTCAGCATCTTAGCTGTAGAGGGCAGTGTCACTGGCCCTCATATGTGGGATCCGAACTGGGGCCCTCTGGCGTCCCAAGCCAGCTCTTAACCACCGCGCCACTCAGCCGGCCCGAAAGAAATTTTAAGTTTGATGTAATCCCATATGTTCATTTTTTCTTTTACTTCCCTTGCCCTAGGGATATATCAGTAAAAATATTGCTTAGGGTAATGTCTGCAAATTTACTCCCTATGTTTTCTTCTAGGAGTTTTATGGTTTCAGTTCTTACATTTAAGTCTTTAATCCATTTTGAATTTGTCCTTGTGTATAGTGTAAGGAGGTGGTCCAGTTTCATTTTTTTTAAAGGCTGCTGTTAACAATCCCTGTAGAGGCGACCGTGGTGACCAGAGCTCCTCTGATGGACGGCTGCTGGGAGGGAGGGAGACAATGCTCTGAGTTGCCAGTCAACAAGCCGGCCCTTGGAGGGTGTGGTTCAGATTCTGGGTTCTTTGTTTAGCACTATTTTTAATGTACCGTGGCCTTTGGGGTGCTAAGCTTAGGGAAGGGGTGGATAAATTTGCATAAGGAGCCCAGAAACCTTCTGGGAAGGAAGAGACAGAGACAGCCCCTGTCTCGCCCCACCCATCTCTGCTCTTTGCAACTTGCAGTGAGGGAAACAGGCCATGGCAGAAGGAGGCTGCCCTAAGCAGGAGCTGAGGGCTGGGAAGAACATCTTTGTGTCCTTAAAGGAAAGAGAAATGATGTGAGCTGATGACTCAAAGGTCATGGCCGGGGCTCGCCCTTGCACGAGGCTTGTTCGGGACGGGAAGCCCCTCTGGACTCAGCTCAAGGAGGGCGCTTGGGAACAGCGACTAAGTTTGCAGGCCTGACCTTGGAGCACAGCATGGGCGACCTTGAGGTGTCCTGGGGATCTGGGCCAGCAAGGACCCTGGCTGAGGCAGGAGCAGCTACCAGAGCATGCAGGTTCTGAGAACGTGCAGGGTCACTGCCTGGGCTTGGGGAGTGGAGCTGACTCCTTCCAGGAGACAGAAGCCTCCAGGGGCAGATGGGAGGAGCCCCGATTAGCTGCACACAACTGCACACCTGTGTGAGCATTTCTGCACCCTGAGTTGGTGAATGCGTGCACCAGGTCACCAATCAAACCACCACCAAGGTTTAGTGAACTACCAGGCAGCTCATCTAGCCTCGGAGCTTTAGGAGCACAAGGAAGCTTAGACCATGGTGCCTGAACATGTGGGGTTACTGCTGGCAGCTGGAGAGCCAACTGCAGTTAAAGAATCAGGGCGCGTTGTCGGCATTCATTATGTGGAAACAGCAGCAATGCGTACACAGAGCTTCCCAGGTACCAGAGCCCGTCCTTAGTGCTCACGGCTAGTAACTCACACCTCACAGCAATCCTATCATCTTCATTACACAGTTGAGGACACTAAGCACAGAGAATCTAAGCGACTTTTCTAAGGTCACACAGCAGTACATGGAGGAGGCGAGACTTAAATCTGTAGTCCCGTTCCAGAGTTTGTGCTCCTAACTCACCATCCAGTCACTGGGCATGAGGGTGCAGGGGTTCAGAGAACAACAGTGAAACTCAGGAACCGCAGGAAAATGCACAAGACTAATCTAACATTTAGCATCACAGCAAAAGTTACCCTCTACAGAGAAGCAAAGTAAAAAGATATAGTAAGAGCAGCTTACGTGGGTGTTGTTTAGGCAAAGTTGGATTGGCCTCTGAGCTGCCCCTTGTAAGCCACAAGGTAAAGAACTTTGATAAAAGCCATCAGGCTGGTGAATATTATGTTCTCCTTCTCAGAGGATAACCAAAGGAGCTTAACTTGATTTTCATACATTTAGCTTATCAATCTTTGTATTCTACCCTCACATTTATATCCATTCTGCAACTGCTTAATAAGCCCTGGAGATTCGGTAATAAATACATATCCCGCCTGCCTTCAAGGAATTTACAGATTAACAGGGATGATAACAAAGGATCAAGCAAAGTAATCAAAACAGCGTGAAGAGCGCGGTGCTTCAGAGAGCTGGGGCGCCCCAGGTGGGGACTGGCTCTCTCGGGGGTGGGAGTCAGGAAAGGGGTGCCTAAGGAGGTGATATCTGAGCTGATGTAGCAAGGGGTAGGGTGTGGAAGACAAAGGAAGTGGTGCATTTAATGTCCTGGCAAGAGAACGTCTGATGCCATTTGGGGAAATGAAAGCCATTTAGTGTGTTGGGAGAGGTTGATTCTATGTGGGAAACAGCTCCGCAGTGTCTGACATGGCATTGATGAGCACAGGGGGCACATTTGAGCTGTCATGAGGGTCTTTTCTACTAAGTTAAGACTTGTTGATTCTATTGTGAGGACAATAGAGAACTATGGAAAGGCTTAATATAGGGATGTGAATCAAATCAGATTTTTATTAAAGAAGCGAGTCCTAGTTGTAACACAGACAGTGGTTTTGGGGCGGCTGAGACTGGGGGTGAGCTGATCACTTACTGCTGCAGCAGTACGTCAGGTGAGAGATGATGATAGCCTGTCCTTAGGGAATGGCCGTCACAAAAAGATATAGATCAAGTCAAGATGTTAAAGAAAGAAAGTCAATTAATCATCATTTGGAAATAACGGACAAAGGAGCCGAGAAGGGTTTCCACATCCCTGACTTGGTCAGAGGCGTGATGGTGCTGTCGCTGTGTGTGGTGAGGAGTAAGCTGAGTTTGAGCTTCTTTGGGAACCACTATGTAGATATGTCTGGTTGGCTGTGACTACACTCAGCTGGAGCTGGGGGTCCGGGGGACTGGCATGGAGCGTGTCTTGGCTGCCATGATGAATTTGGGCTCATGTTGTGGAGAAAAGTCTTAGCGGAGCGAGGGCCTGAGCCACATGGCTGAGGAACGCTGACCCCAGAGAGGGCCAGGTTTTGGCGATTCTGATGAAAGCAGATTCAGCGCAGTCAAGGTGGTGGGGATTGGACCCAGGTGGGCTGAGAAATGAATGACAGGCCAAGACGAAAAGACACGAAAAGCAAGCCAACCCTGGCTAGAAATGTGGAGATTTAGGGGCGGTAAAGGTAGCATTTCTTTCAATGGGAAAGACAAAAATTTAACCCCAAATTAAAACGGGACTTTGATGGGTAACCTGAACTCTTCTTCTGAGGTCTTTCTTGGCCTCTGGTCCTAAGAGAAAACTTTGTAGGTTTAAGGATGGTGGAAAAATCCACTGAAACTCTAATCCAGAGGATTATAGGAAATTAATTTCCCTCAGTCTTTTTCCTCCTTTGCTGGACCTGGGAGACAGGGAGAGAAAAATAAGTCTTGTGAAGAACAAAGAATTTAGAGGAATTTGATATTTTAATTTTTAGTTTCTTTTGATTCAATAATCTTTTCTCCATCTTGTATAATCCATTTTAGCTTAATGAAACATGTTAAATAATTACTTGCTGAAAAAGCAGAAATCATAATATTCACAAAAAAGGGTTTGAGTAAACATTGGTAATTGCATTCATGTGCAGATATATTATGGACTGTTGAAAACATTAGTTATATGAATTAAAATAAATTTCCACAAATTTATTTAACCCCATCTTATAAATAAACACTATGCAATCTTTCAGAGATCCTTTTAAGTATGTTGCATTATCTATAGAAACATATCACCAATGTCCCCTTTTCTTTTTTCGGCAGACTGATATTTTTTTAAAAAGTGACTATTTCCCCCTTTAAAGGGCTTCACAAATTGTTGTCATAAATACCGTCTCGGGACTATTTTTCATTTGAGGTTTCCTCCTCCTAACAGCCCCTCACCACACTTTTCCTGTGCGAGCGCCTCCTGGTCCCGCCCACGTGCACGAGTCCACCCACCGCACGTGAAGCCAGCCCTGAGCGTTCCCACATGCTCACAGAAACCCAAGCACGCTGTCCCAACAAGTGCGTGCCTTGCCTATCTTTATTTTATGTTTTCAAAGACAGATGGGTAATGAGAGGCGCTCTTCTCCATATGAACTTGAGTTAATGAGCTACAACTTGTTTTTCTATTTGTGGCTGAGGGTTTCCATGACCCATTTAAACTCTTTAAACTCATTTATGCTCTTTAACTTAATGTACTTAGTGAATAAATGAAATAATGCAACAACCATGTATTAATGTGTGCCAGGGTCTGTGATAACCCTTAAAAACAAAGATGGATGAAATGAGATTGTACCATCTAATAGACAAAGACAGACATTTAAAGGAGGAAGTTTACCAAGTATTTTAAGATGCTGTTATAAAATTACATGGAGCGGGTCCACAAAGGAAGGAGAGGCCTTCTGTTGAGGGAGGGGCATTAGGGAAAGCCTGAGTGAAGGTAATTAGGACCAATCAGATTACAGTTCCCGCCCTCAGCCCCTCTCTGTGATAGAATTATGCATCCAGGAGACTTGGCTGTGACTCTGACTTTTGACTAAACACAATAGACTTATCTGGCCCGTTGATGTTGTACTTGGCCATGGGCCTTGCATGGAGCAATGGGATATTAAAGAACTTGAAATCTGCCTTTGTGGACTGGCTGCTTTTCTTGACCTGCCATCCACCAGGAGGAAAATGGGCCTGGGTCGCCACAGGTCCCACAGTGAGAGACATGAGGAGCAGGTAGAAACCGGACCCACAGCCGGAAGCAGCAGCCGCAGCTGACCTGCACACCTAGGTGCATGAGATAGGTGAGGATGGCTGTAATCCATCGAAACAGGGATTATTTATTAACTTGCTTACAACAACTGAATTGGATTAGTGAGGCCTAATCCAATGATCCTTAAAGCAAGGAAGACGGAGGGAGGTACTAGAGGACAGGGTCTGAAGGGCATTTCAAGTGTGTGGAACAGCAAGCAGGTCCAGGAAGGCTCGCCATGTGCTGCAGGTTGTTCGGTAGATGTGATGTTGGGTGTTGAGTGGCCACAGGATTAGACCAGAGTCATCAGGAGCCAGTGTCATGGGGAGTTTATTGCCACACTACAAGGGTTTAGCTTTTACCCTACAGGTATTAAGAAACTGTTGGAGGCCAGCCGAGTGGCTCAGTTGGTTAAGAGCTCACTCAAGAGTTTGAGCTCTGAGCAACAGCGCTTCGATTCCCAGCCCGAGCTGAGTTGCCACTGAGCTGCCACCAGGTGGCAGGATGGCTCAGCTAAAAAAAAGAAGAAAAAAACCGTTGGAATAGTTTAGGCAGATAAGAGATATAGTTAGGTCTGCATTTGAGAAAGAAGAAATGTAGCAGGAATGTGGGGATGGCTTGGAGGGGGGTCTCCGTGAGCGAGGCTGAGGGCACAGAGGGGGATGCAGGCCCCAGAGAGGTCAGGAGTGAGGACTGCCATTGACAGCATTGTCACTTGTCCCAAAGCCAACCTTCTACAATACTTTTCAAAGTGAGCTCAGGGGAGTTCTCCAAAAGTCAACTTACTGAGCACCGATTCTCAGAAAAAGCCACGCTCTGAGAGATCAGTTCACTGAAAATCAGTGAGCCAAAGTCATGCTCATTCAAAGCCAATTGGTTGAATAGGTCGTCAGACAATAGTATAGAGTGAGTACAGGACGCTGAAGATGCAGATGACGGAGACGCAGGGGCAGAGGCAGGGGTGGAGTGGGGAGGGGAGAGGAGGCACTGATCTTTGGTGAGTTGCTGTTATCAGCTGGGGCCTTCAGGAAGGAAACAGCACAGTCATGGGGCAGAACTGGGCAGCCGTCAATGTAGGGGCATCTAGAGAGAGTGGGCTGAGCGAACACCAACGAGGTCTGATGGGTCGGTCACCCAGGGACAAATAGCAGTGAAAACGCTTCTCCACTTTGGCCTGGAGACACAGCTGGGAGCATTCCTGGCATTGGGAGCAGCTGGTGATCCTCCTGATAAAACTGCCCGGGGCCCTGTTGACAGTGTGTTCCGTGAAGCCTGACATGCTTGCCGCAGAGGTGCAGAAAGGGCGAGCGCGTGCCCGCGTGCGCGCGTGCGCGCAGGTATGTGAAAAAAGGGGCGTGCACCTCTACCTCTGCTCCCATAGGACGCCCCCTACTTCTCTGTGCTACATACGTATTAGAGTTCCTTATAACAACCACAAAATGGGAAAAGATTCATCGGGTTAGAGACCTTGTGTTATGCACACAATAGAAAATACAAAGCAGTAAGAAATGGTTTCAGCTCCAAGGCACCTCTAATTCAGATGGGGAGCCAGCATGCACGAGAAGATAGGTAACTGCACAGCTCATACCCAGTAAATGCCAGTTGAGGGCACTAGGCCATCGGGGCCGCAGAAGTTTGGAAGAAAGGTAGGCTTAAAATTAGGGGCAGTGATTCTCTCTAGTTCATCTTTTAGATTTTGTGACTCTTGCAGTTGAAAATGTTTTTATTTCAGAGCAACACTCGAGTTCCAGCCGTAGGCAGTATACTGAGCTTCGTGACAGGCATTTTAAGAATATAAACTTTATCCTTGGCTCCACTTTGTAATACAGTCTTTGTTTTCTCTTTGCTCTATTTTTCTCACATAAGTCTAATTTAGTTATTTTCATGGACTGGAATCAGAAGACTGATTCAAATTCTGATGCTGTCATTTATTAGCTGAATGACCACAGAAAAATTATTAACCACGTTTCCTCATTTGCCAGAGCTCAACCTACCACAGTTCTGTGAGAACTGATACTCAGTGTAGTTTAATCTGAAATCCCTTGTGGTGGCTGAAGATTCGGCTGAAGGCTCAGAGTTGAGGACAGGGGGCGTTGTGTCCTCGTGCCAAAAAGTAACTTCTATTAGAGGCTCTAGGAGGCCACTACAGCTCCCCGATGGGGCCTTTCTGGAAATTTGAGGGGGGATGTTGACTGTCACAGTGAGGAGGGAGTGGGTGCTGCCTCTGACATTTAATAGGAGGAGGCGGGGATGCGTGACATCCTGCGGCGGCAACGGCCAGTCCCACACAACAGAGAAACCTCCCACTTCCCCATAACCTTCGAAAGCCCCCCCCCACCCCCCACCCCCCATTGCAACACCTGTCTGTAATTCCCTGAAGCCAGAACTCCATTGTCCATGTGAACACCCAGTGTTTGGGGCACCATTTTAACACAGGCTGAGCGTTCAGGAACGCAGCCAGTGAGACAGTGAAGGGAAGGCTGTACTTGCCTTGTTGGAAACGAACCCACAGTTATTTGCCATTTGAGAAAGCTGCACAGGAAGCCCGCCAAGGAAACTCACAAATGCACTCTCAGGGCGGCTGGCTCTGCCGGCCTCCCAAGAGGCCACCGGCCATCTGGCCACAGCTGTGCCCCTCAGAGGCAGCTCTGGAGCTGAGCCTCCTCCACCCCCACCTCCTGGCTGCAACACACCCAAAAAGGAGCAAGACGGGGACGCGGCAGAGCTGGAAAGGCAACGGCGAACAGGCCATCCCTCCTGCCCCCTGAAGTGCCCCTGCCAAGCGCCGCGAGGGACAGCGTAAGATCAGACCATAAGACCAGGAGACTGAAGTTTCGCACTGTGCTGGAGCAGGAAGTTTTAAGGCCTGAAAACAAATCCCAATTGCTGGAAAGAGGCATGACCAAAAACTACGGGGCCTAAGGCAATTTCAAGGGGATGTCTGACATTGGCCATGTGTCAAGGCTGTGATGAGAGAACACGAGTCCATTCCTGACTGTTCTTCCTTGGAGATAAACCTGTTCCATTCACCAGTTGCTTGAAGGATCCAAATGTCATTGTTACCCTTAGTAGGGTCACGCTCTGAACAGGAAGGCTGGCAGACCTGTGAGGCCAGCTCTGCTGGCGATGTGCGTGAAGCGTGGAGTCTTCTCCCACCCCACACCATGCAGCGGGACATGCTCTAAAATCCATGTCGGAAAAAAAAAAATTTGCAGGGCCTCTCAATGAGATAACCACACAAGGAGACAGAACCTGGGGTTTGGGATCCGACTGGACTAGGACAAACACTCCTCTTTAGAAATGCCTCTCACGTCTGGGGAACCTCTGCTCCACACTGGTCCTCAGACGACAAAGAGGGGACTAGGATGGAACCCGGAAAACGAGCCATGGAAGCAGTGGCCTGGTGCCATCTCCGGGCCACGTACCATAAAGCTGATGTCACCAGGACTGGCATGAATATAGTGATTTGGGAGCCATGCCAGCTGGTAACTGGGGAAGGGTGCTTGTTCAGTGTACATCTAACCATGTAGTTCTCAGGAGGCTCGTAGATTTGTAGGCAACAGGACAACGATCTGAAAATTGAGATGCTGCCAAGTCCTTTCTCTAGATCTCAACAACCCACCAACCAATCGCCCCCAGGGCAGCCCATCCTCATAGCTTTGTGTTCTGTAAAGCTGCAAACGTTTTTCCCCCTAGGGAAATTGTTTTCTGTCATTATTCATGATTTTAATACCCTGGGTTAATAATTTGACGTTTCACCTATGGAGCTAGGCTTAAGAAATTCTCATAGTAAGAGATAAAAGTACCTCATTTTCTGCTACATTTTTACATATTAAATAAGCAAGGTTTTGTTCTTATGCATCTTACAGTGAATGCTTTCAGGAAATTTTGTTTCTTACGAGTACAGATTTTGCTAAGTTTAAGAAGCAAAATTTGTATTTACGTATTAAACTTGTACAGATTATTGTCAAAGCTAGTATAAGTGTCATTACCTAAAGAGCTAATTCCTAAGAAATCTTATTTAGATTTGGCAATTTCCAAGTGTAGTTTCCATGTTGATTTTAATCTGTGTTCAAGTGACGCTTTCCCTGGCTTTTCTGGGAGCTTCTACACCCATTCTTCCCTTTGCATATCTGAGCCTGGAGAATATGACGGCACAGGAGCAATTGGAGTATCATTACTTCATCACCTATAGCCAGCCATGAGGCTAAGTGTTTAACGTTGTGGCGAGACTGTGTGTTGCATTCGAGTCTCTTCATAAACAGAGCCCTGGGGACAAACCTCTGGCCTTCCATCAGTGCCAGGTGTGCTCCTGAGATTGAGAGCTCAGGCTGCTGCAACGCATCCCGCTGCCCTCTCTTCATGTTCTTTTTTTAACACAAAAATGAAAGCAAAGTTGAGTTCCCCAGTTCACAAGTATTTAGAACCTCACAGAATACATTTGAGGAAGATTCGCCTCGTTCCTGGCTTTAATATATGTCACTACCTTCTTGTCCCTTTACATCACCTTCTCACTTATGTTGTCTTTCTGTTTTATATCTCTTTATAAGATGACCTAAATCCATATACTCTGGAAAAAGAAGACATCACATTTTGATAGAAACAGCCAGAGATAGTCACAGCCAGAAGCAGGAAGACACACAGAGAGGCACAGACACACACACACGTATAATATATATATGTATAAAGAGATTTTGTTTAATCTCCAAGACTGCCCTATGAAGTCTAGGGCCTTTCTGTGACACACAAACACAGTTGCAATAAGAAATCACAGTGCAGTCCATTACATGTATTGCATATACACAGGCCCCCTTGGAGGGATCTCTAGGGAAGTGTGTTGAGTGAAAAGCCACTTCCAAGTGGTGACATACTCTGTGGTTCCATTTCTATATCGTTTTTGAGATGACACAGTTTTAGAAGTGGAGATCAGATGAATGGTGTCAGAGGTTAGGGTTGGGGGAGGAGGGGTGCCAGGAGGGAGGGGTGTGGTTATAGCAGGACAGCAGGAGGGGTTTCAGAGGTGGTGGGGCTGTTCTGTGTCCTGACTGGACACAGGGCCCTGTGCACATAACGGAATTATATAGAAGTTAATACACCCACTGTGTGGAAGAGCAACCTGATTAAGTTCAAATCCACCATTTTTAAATGTAAATCTCATCCAAAAACACCCTCACAGAAACATCCAGAATAACGTTTGACTGAATAACAGGGCATTCCATGGCCCTGCCAAGTTCTCGAACAAAATTAACCATCACACCAGCTGTGCCCAAAACAATAACAAGCATAACAAACCTGTATCTTTTTATTGCTGGAAACCCTCAAAGACATTGTGCCAATGAGGCCTGAGAACTCCTGGCAGTGATTTACTCTGGTTCTTCCCGGGAGGCAGACGCAGTAAACAGACATTGTATTTATTATTTCTAAGCAAATACAAGATCTGTGCTCCTCCTCCCAGACAGCAGTTGCGTATCTGCCTCAGGACAGACTTGCAACGTCTTACAATGCTCTATTCAGAGCTCCTCTTTATATAGAAACCATACTTTTTTATTTAAATTTTTTTGGGGGTGGGGTGGGGTGGGGGAATATCCCTCCCCTGCAATGTTCAAAGTGTAAAGAAGCAAAATGAATTAGTAACCTCCCTCCCACACATCCACTCTGAAACAGCACCTGGCGAGGCCTGTAGAAACTGAGCAGGAAGTTGGGGCCACACCTTACCCATCTGCTCCCAATCCTGGCCGCAGAACCACGAGCTCTGGGGGCAGGTCCTCCTGGACGATTTTACCTGCAGGAAGGGAGCAAACACTGGTATTACCTACGTACTACTTGGAAAGACACTTTACAGGGAATGAAAGGGCAGGAAACTTCTTTAAACTTCTCTTTGTCTCTTGGTGTCTGAAATGAATCAAACATGATTTGGCCTAATGGGGGAGGCACCCAAAATTTTGGTAGGTGCACTAAATATTGTTGAATGATGGAGTGAATGTGGCTTGATGTCTCTGGGAAATCCTCTTCAAGTAAGGGCATAAAATAGTTGCCTTAATAGTCTGGGGAATATAATCAGTAATGTTGTAAATATTTTTTAAGGGGCCAGATGGGCTCATGTCTTATTAGAGAGACCACTTCATAGTCGGTGTAGAGGCCTGACCACCGCACTGTATTTCTGAAGCTGATATTGCATAATATTGTATGTCAACTATAATTATATATACATATAGTCATGGGATGTGGAGTAGACAGTGGGAATGGAGTCAATGGAATTGTAATAGATAAGCATGATATCGGGGGTGGGAGGGCAGTAGATGGGGGACGGGGATTGTTTCTGTGCGAAGGGTGAAAAGGATAACTATTGCATTGTTCTGTACACTTGAAACTAACAATAAAAAAAATAGTGGGCTTAGATGCCTTTTTTTTTAACATTAATGAGCAAACTGAAATATATTTCCTTGAGACTAGAAATAATAATAGGAATTTTTTGTCAGTGATAGATGGAAGAACATATTTTATACACCCAGAAGACAAAGCATTAAGATTACATATACACAAAGAATATTGAGAAATTCAGAAAAAAGAAAACAAGCAAAGGGCATAAGAAGAAACCTCTCAGAAAACACAGTGGTCAGTGACTCTAAAAAGACAAAAGGAGCATCTTTAATGACTTCAAAACACGCCACTCCTTTTACATATTGAAAATATAGTCGATAATACTGTAATAACTATGTATGGTGCCAGCTGGGTACTAGACTTATTGGGGAGATGACTTCATAAATTATATAAACGGCTAACCAGTGTGCTGGACACCTGAAACTAATATAATATTGCATGTCAACTGTAATTGAAGGATAAAATATATATATATATATATATATATATATATATATATATATATCTCACTCTTTACCTGGTATTAAATGAAGCTCTTTCAGGACAGAAACCAGCAAACACCCTTCAAGATGAAACACCAACCACAGCTGCCTCACTGTGTCTCTGATAAGACACAGGACCTTGATTACGGAGTTGGAGTATTGTGGGCTCCAGCGGCAGGCCATGTTCACACATCAGCTTAGTTTTCTCCCAGTGAATCCAGTGATATAAGATGCTGGGGGCTGAGAAGACTCCTTCACAGAGAGACTGGAGGCAAACACCATGATGGACACTTAGTGACGGTGCACCTGTGTGACACTGGGGAACCACAGGTTTGTCCCCTGGCTATTGGTGGTGGTACCCTTTGGCGTCACCTGACAGTGGTTGGTCAAGATGAGGGAAGACTCCTTCTGTTACGACGCACTCTATGCCAGGGTTTCCCGGTTTCTCTGAGCTTGAGAACCTCCCAGGCTCTTGTTGAAAGCACAGGTCAACTTGTGCTTCCCGGGGCACCCGGCAGCAGTCAGGTGTGGACTTTCCACAGCACCCAGCTGCTGCTTTTTAAACGTTAGCTTTTTTTTTTTTTTAACTGAGGTACATTGGAAATTTTATCTTGTACAGAAACATATTGAACTACTTGAAAGAATACATTTTGGGGAACAGGAGCCATTATTAGCAAATCCATGAATTAGATTCATATCTGCGAGTGTTCATTTGAAAAGTTATTCTGGAGTGACACTGTGAGACATCCAAGGTAAACTGTGTTCTGCAAAGCGTTGTCACTTCTGCTTCTGTCTGTCCCCGAATGCTTCCCCTGGGCACACCCTGATCACTCTGTGAGCTAGCCAAGCTGCCACATGCAGAGGCCACAGGTAGGAGCACCTGCCCACACCTGCTAGGTGTGAGGGTGAGCGAGTCCTCAGATGACTTGAGTCCCCAGTCTCGAAGTTGCCCAGCTCTGAAGCGCATTGGGGGCTGCTGTCCCCACCGCGCCCTGTGCAGGCAGCTGAGCCAACTCCATGCGACTGTTGTTTTCAGCCAGGTGTTCTAGGGGATTTGTTACCCTGCAACAAAAACTGGAAACACACTACCGAACACTAAATCCAAGATATCAGATGTATTTCCTAGTGCTGTCACAGAGGGCATGCACTTTCTGTTATCCCTTCCTCTTGCCATGTTCTTTCTCTTGCACACACGTTCTAATTTTTGTAATTACTTAAACCTGGATCTAGACAAAATACTGAGATCAGCGCCCAAAGAATTACCTGAACATAACTGGCTCCAGGGCCAGATAGCCTGAGAGAATGAATGTGCTTCACGGCTCAAGCTATACCTGGTAAACTTATAACAAAAGAACACACCTGGGGGTGACATGGCTGATGGAGAGTGACGGGGGGCTTCAGGGAATGAGGGATGGTGCTTCCAGCGCACATTAGCTTTCTGCTGTGACTCACTGGGTCCTCAGCATGAGAAAGGCGCAAGGTCTGCTCCCTTAGCTGCAGAGCACTGAAGGCGCTTTGCCGCATGCGGCAGCACGGAGGGTCAGGGGGCTGAGCAGGAGGTGTTCAGAGTAGACCTCCTTCTCAGTGCATTCAGGTGATCTCTGGTTACTGTACATAAACATTTAGTTTTCCCTATTTTTCTCTGATGGTGCTTAGTTTAAAACCACCAATAGTTGGTCCCTTTTGTGTGTCAGGCTCTTGGGTTACCGTCCCGCCCAGGGCGACAGGAAGCTCGCACCTAGAGGAGAAGCAGACACGTTTATAGACAATGTCGTACAGGGTGCTAATGGGGCAGTGAGGTTCCATGCAGAGGCCTGTGTGCTCCCGAGGGCAGGCGCTAAGCCAGCTTGAGGAGGGCTGGTCCCAGGAAGACTCTCTGGAGAACGTGAGATCCGAGTCCCGCCCTGAAAGCAGAGCAGGGAGGGAAGGACCGATGGGTGGGGTGTGCACACATGTTGGGTGCAGTGCGGGCTAGGGGCAGGCCAGGGGCGGGGGGCACCGTGTGTCCAAATGATCAGAAGCTAGACACTGCAGCACCGGCAGGGAACGAAAGGCCTGTGTTGACTCAGAACTGCTGAGGGATGAAGCCGGAGCTGCAAGCTCCTGTCTGAGCATGAAGCACTAAGGAGTTTTCCTTCGGAGGCCGTGGTAGGAAGCTAAGCCAGGGGTTAACATGACCACATTTGTGCTTTAGAATAAACCCACTCTGGCTGCACCATGGAGACCAGGTTGGCAGGGGCTGGATTCAGATGGAGAGGTACTGGTTACATGCGTGCTGCAGAGGGGGACAGCTCTCCTTCAGGTCCTGGGGTGAGGGTGATGGTGGCTTTCATGACAGTGTCCTCAGAGCTCTCCCCGGCATGTGTCCAGTGACATGATGCCTCCCTTCTGACATCGGAAAACTCCTTGGGTCTCTTATCTCCAAATGGGTCTGCAGCACAGCCTGCTGGTGATGTTCAGGCTAAGGTCAGAAACAGAGACAGAACTGCGTTTCCACTAGGAAACCACATAGTGTGTTTGTACCCATGACACCGTATCATGTGCCGACTTCACAACATGCGAGGATTTGGGGTAAGTTGGTTGTGATCTCCCACATCCATACCGCGGTTGGATGTTCATGATTTTTGACATGAGGCTAAACCAGATAAATGTGTTTCCAGGAGACAAGGGCTAAGGCACTCTAACTCTGAAATGACAAGTGAACTGTGGGCTTCTAGCCTTTCGAAATACTTTGCCATGAAGAGCTGTAATGAACTAGAAACATAGACATGGAGAGGTTTATTTTTCTTAGCCGAACAATGAAAGTAGAGCCATCTTTCCTCCACTTGACTTTCTATTTAGACTGCAGCCCTTCATCTTCACCTTGTGGTGGGCCAAACAGACCCCCGGCTATCAGGAGATGGAGCACCAGTGGCAAAATCAAGTCCCCCTTGGTCCCTTGGCCACTTAGTGATTTAATGGGGTCTATCTTTTGAAGTCATAGAGAATGGAGGCCAAAGCTTTCACTTCTGAAATGTCAAGAATAATTAAAATCGGAACACAATGACACCAAAGGAAACTCGTGGTGTTCTTGATATCCTGGGGGAGAACTTCAGCTTATAGCTCAGCTTTAAATGGTGAGTTTTGCAGAAAATACAGTGCAGGGAAATTGTCATTGATTTGGAAAGTCCAAATCAAACAGCCTTTGAGGGGAAATGGCTTTTTAATAATTTTCAAGCAATTTTCATTGGTTCCGTTACGTAGAGGCGTAACTGATGCTGCTTGGAACCACTGAAAGGAAAAGGTGACCTTGGAGACAGTATTTTTCACTGTTGAATAAGAATAAAACAAATCAAATGTGATTGTTATTGAATTACTTTTAAGGGAAAAAAAACTTTCATTGTTTTTATACAAAACTTGCTATTGCAAAATACCTATTTCAAATCACTTTACTATTTACAAAATCTGTTCAAAAACATGAATTTCTCTTATCAGTACCTATTTGGTAAGGAGGGCACATATTATTGCTACAGTTCATATGAGGAAGCTGAGAATTTATGATGTCAAGTCCACCTACAAAAGGCCGCACAGCCAGTAAGAAGTAAGTTCAGATCAGAACTGGGCTTCTGTCTTTGGGGCCAACTTCCTGCTATGCCAAGACCACAGTGCCCTGGGCCAGGGTCAGCCCGCTGTTCCTGCCCCTGAGGGGGGACACACGTTACTGGGTCCCCCACAGAGCTTCTTTCGGGGTGTGCAGGCCCCAGACAGTGGTTTGTGTAGATCCCCTGTCTGTAGTAATATTCTGATTAAAAATGTATCATGAGATTGATGGGTCCAGGGGAAGTGTATGTTTTATTGCTGAGGATTTAGAATAACGGGTAGAAAAGAGGTACTTGCATTTCTTTTTATTGTTTAAGCTGTTCAGTAAAGGTTCTTCATGGTGTTCAGGCACCATGTCTTCCTCTTCAGATCTGGGAATTGTCTTTTCATGTTCTTCATGGACAAATGTGCAGTTTTCTGGCTAATTTCATATCTCCCACCAAAGGAAAGCAGCAGTGTTTCTGTCACTCACAGTGTCGCTGTCTCTCACGTGTCATGATCCTTAGAACCTGTTTCTACAGCAAAAGCTCTTCTTGCGTCTGCAGTTGTCTGATACCATTTGATTTAATGCCAGTCACAGCATCACTTCTGACACTGTGTGATCTGCTGTGCTGCCCATGAATGCTGACTTCTGGTGATGCTCAGGAATCTCTGTTGTGCTCTGTTGAAGGAGCCCACGAATCAAGCACATCTTACCCCATGTCAGCAGGAAAAATGAGGACAGTAGCGTATTTTATGGTGATGTGAAACCATTCAGAACTTGGTAGCTTGAATATAGACCAACACATCTTCCAACCCTATCTTCTCTTGAACTCTGTAGGCTGTAATCACTGTATTCTTTGGATGTTCTCTCTTTCAGTGTCACCTGTACGCTTGCTTTCCACACGCTGCCACTGGAGGCCAGTGAGTGGAATGGGCAGGTCAGTCCCATTGTGCATGGACTGTCCACCCTTGTCTGGCATGGTCTAAGACCCGAGAGCACAGCATCACAGTACCGATCAAAGACAGGAGACGTGGATTATGAATTTTATTGAACCCATACATGGCTTATGAATATTATTGAGCACCTTTATTATTAGTGGCCAGATGCTGAGAGCCCCAATATAAAGTAAAATGAAGTTAAATAATGTTGGGACTGGACTGGCTTTCAGAGTTCCTTGAGTATCTCACTTTTCCGAAGAAACAATGGCACAGAGAGGTAGTGACCTGGCCCGTGCCACAGCGCTGGGCCTTGGCAAGGTGAAGGTTGCAAAGACTTAGAGGAAGACTGATTTGGTGGAAAATCATGGGTCGCGTGGTCAGGCCAACCCTGGCTCAGCCTCCAGTTGGCCACTTCCATGTTGACAGTGGAGAGGTGTCTTAACATAACAGCCCTGTTACCATTTCCACGTTTTTCAGAGTGAAGCATAATACGTGTTTGTGGATTGCATACAGTAGTGTATATGGTGCCTAACACATAGCAGATGCATCGTGAATGCAGGTGAACTTGGTCTTTCCCCAGGCAAGCGTTCTCTGAACTATGTACACTGAGAGGTGGTTTCACTAAGGGCACTGAACAAGAGGGGATATGCAGTGATATTAAAAAAAAAAAATCTCTGACCTAGCAAGTCCTGACTTTCAAAGCAACAGGTGGCAGTGACTCATTACTACAGCACCCAGAAGAGGGGTGGGGGTTCAAATGAAAGTAAAACATAGAACGCAGGTGAAAAATACACACAGACATGTTCTACGCACACATATCAAAGTCCCTGCATAGAGAGGTAAACTAGATAAGAGAGTTTGATTGTAACCAACTCTACTCCCTCTGACTCACAAGAGCTCTAAGTCACTTCCTGTCCTCTCCTGAAACGAGCTCTCGCTGTGCCTGCCTGGGCCCCTGCAGCCTGAGAACCCGGCTCCTTCAGGACTTGACTCACTGCCTTTATTTGAAAGGCTGTTTCTGCCGACAGATTTCTCCATCCCACTTCAGAAAAGAAAGAGTCACAAAGTCAGATTGCCCCATTTGAGAAGTATCTCTTTTTTTTTTGATAAGTCATACAATCAAAGTTCAAAATTCAAACAAAAAGAAAAATACCACATTTCAAAATCTCTCACAATTGAATTCAGCTGCAATTTCTGATGTGCAGAAGGAAGTGGTGATTCATCTGAGCTCCTAACGGGCTCACAATGTGCTACATTTCTCTTGCTTTGTTTAATCAGACTCTAGAGAGACCTGGGAGATGTGGAGATCTGAAATTCCTTTCGGGCATCAGTTAGAATATACAGCCCTTTATTCATTTAATGGGTTGCAAATTACAAGGAAAGATAATTTTTTTAGTTAAAAATAATTAATTTATAAATTCACATGGAATTAGGCAATAGGCACATTAACAACAAAACCCTGACATCACATGAAGTAAAAAGTTAATTGTGGTGAACGTATTCGGTTTCAGTATTAAAAAAAAACGCACCAGGAAAGAATTTCTGTGTTAAACGGAACGTGCAGCATAGGTTTAAGGAAAGGAGGAGCACGGGGAATGCCTTGAGACATGGATGGCTGTACCGGAGACCTGTCCACTCCTCAAGCTACTGCTCTGAAGCCTGCGGTCCAGGTCAGGCCTCAGCCAGGCCTGCACGGGCTCAGCCTACCAGGCTGGGTTTGAACCAGGCCATGTGCCTCACAGTGTGGCACGGGGAGCCTATGGGGACCCAGCTGGCACTCCCTCATGTGTATCCCAGAAGTGCTGGAGGGCTAACAGCTGTGGAGCGTGCCTGAGCAGTGACCGATGGGGCTGATGGAGAGGCGTCCCCTTGACCCACAGCTCGAAAGGCTCCTCAGGTCCTGCCGAGTAGAGGGCACATCAGCTGACCAGAGCAGCAACCAGGAAACACATCCTTGTGTTAACTTTCTCTCCCCACCTGACCGACTTCCTGTCTCAGTGATCTATGGCTGTGTAACAAGTGACCTCAAACCTCAGCGGCCTGAAACAACAAATATTTATTCTCACAGTTTCTGTGGTCAACAAACCAGAAGCAGCTTCAGCTGGTGGTTCTGGCTGAGGGTCCCTCACGAGGAGGCTGCAGTCATCCGAAGGCTGGACTGGGGCTGGAGCACGCACCTGTACACCTGCTCACGTGCTTGTGAGCAGGAGCACTCAGCCCTCATCACCTGGACTGCCGCTCGCCTCATGGCGCCTGGCGCTCCCCAGAGTGAGGGACCCAAGGGACAGCGCAGGCAGCAAGCCACAGTGTTTTTCATGACCTAGCCACCTAGCCGTGGAAGGGCATTACCGTCACCACTGCTGTGTGCTTTTGGCGACACAGACCAGCCCTGGTGCCATGTGGAGCCTACACAGTAGTGTGAGTACCAAGAGGAGGGGCCCCTGGGCCACCTGGGAGGCTGGCACCCACCTCCTCCACCCTCATTCGCCGGCTCTGGGGTCACTTCCAGGAACCACTTAAACAAAAGCCTCCACCGCAGGCTCTGCTCTTGGGTGGACACTCTGCTAAGACGATGAATGATTTTCTCACATCATTTTTTTTTAAATGAGGTGGATCTCTACGAGCATGTATTGATATGGAAAAATTTCCAAGATAAATGAAGTGCAAAAAGCAAAATGTAGAACTGTTCTAGAAGCTACATACAACTGAAAGAATATACGTAACAGAAACTTAATGGTTAATAGTTATTTGGAGGGGGCGGGAGGAGAGGGTCAGGAAAGAAAGGTAAATTAATTTTTCTTTTTATTCTCAGTACTATTTGAAATTTTGAAACACATGTATGTATTTGTTTTAAAAATAATGATTTTGGGGGTGGCGAGCTTGTGAGTGATTTTCAATTTCTCTATAACTTTATGTAATAAAAGTAGTAGTGCTTTCAAAAACAGTAACTGTAAGAGAAACGCTTTTCCATCAGGAACCGAGGAAAGTGTTCAAAAGGAGGCTCAGTTCGAGCAGTCAAGGAGCTCGGTGCCCAGTCTCTCCAGGCAGGGAGTTGCAGTGTTCACCCCGTTATTTCACACAGGAAGAGAAGGAGAGAGGCTCTCACGTGTGTGAGGAGCTCACGCCCAAGGGCACAGCACAGCCTTGTCACTGAGCGGGTGTGTGTTCTCTTAACATAATGAAACTGAGAAGAATGGACGAAGCAGCTGGAACCACGCCCACAACCTCCCTCTTGTCCTCTGACCCTTCAAACATTTCCAATTAGAGCAAACTCTTATCACAATACGATGACACCAAGATAATGCCAGTTCCTATATAAAGCAATTGATAATTGCTTCCTATTATTTTCTCCAAGAACGGGTAAAAGTTCTTACCTTGGAAGTGACAGGAAACACTGTCTGGCCAAGCAGGTGATAAAGCGAAGAGTGGCTTCCTGCCTCCTCAGTATATTCCTAGGCCAGTCTCCCCGAGTTACAGCCACTGAAGCCAGAGCCAACGGAGATTCCTGGTATGATTTCCATTCTTTTTTTATGGCTAAGTAATACTCCATTGCATAAATGTATCACAGTTTCTGAATCCAGTCGTCTACCGATGGGCCTTTCAGTTGTTTGCAAGTCTTGGCTATTGTAAATAGCGCTGCAGTGAACAAAGGGGTGTATGTATTTTTTTGAATTAGTGTTTTGGATTCCTTTGGATAGATACCCAGGAGTAGAATTGCTGGGTCATAAGGTAGTTCTATTTTTAATTTTTTGAGGAACCTCCATACTGATTTCCACAGTGGCTGCACCAATCTGCAATCCCACCAACAGTGCATAAGGGTTCCCTTTTCTCCAAATCTTCACCAGCACTTGTTTGTTGATTTATTGATGATAGCCATTCTGACAGATGTGAGGTGATATCTCATTGTGATTTTTATTTGCATTTCTCTGATGATTAGTGAGGTTGAGCATCTTTTCATATGTCTGTTGGCCATCTGTATGTCCTCTTTAGAGAAATGTCTCTTCATGTCCTCTGCCCACTTTTTAATTGGGTTGTGTTTTTGGTGTTGAGATATATGAGTTTTTAAATAAATTTTGGATATTAACCCATTATTGTACCATTTGCAACAGCATGGATGAGCCTAGAGAATATTATGCTAAGTGAAATAAGACTGAGAAAGACAAATATCATATGAGCTCACTTATATGTGGAATCTAAAGAACAAAATAAATGCGTAAACCAAACAGAAATAGACTCGGATATAGAGAAAAAAACTGATGGTTGCTAGATGGGAGGGGGTGGGGATGGGGAGAAAGTGAAGAGATTAGGAAGTACAAGATAGTAGTCATAATATAGCCATGGGGATATGAAATACATGAGGAATATAATCAATAATATTGTAAAGATCATGTAGGGTGCCAGATGGGCACTGGACTTATTGGGGGATCACTTCATGGACTGTGTAGATGCCTGACCACTGCGCTACACACCCGAAGCTGAAGTAGAATAATAGTGAATGTCAACTATAAATAAACATATTTATATAGTCACAGGATGTAGAGTACCACACAGGGAAGATAGTCAACGGTATTGTGACAATTATATACGATGTCAGAGGGGCAGTAGATGGCGGGGGGTATCACTTTGTGAGGGGTGTAAATAAACGTCTAACTATTACGTTGCTTTGTACACCTGAAACTAATGGAAAAAAAAAAAAAGAAGATTCCTGGGATCATGGGTCTCTCCTGGTAATCCCACCACCCTGTGGTTAAGCTGTTATGGATAGCTGCCATCGGGTGGCGCTGCACTAAAGTTGGGACCAGGAAGGGTTTGGATTTAGGCCTCCAGAGCCCTCCTGCCAACTGCAAGCACAGGTCCACCAGGCAAGTCCCAAGGCTCACCTAACACGACCCCACATTTTAATAGGACTCTTTAACCCCGTACCTACCTACTTGTAGCACGATTTTACTACCTAAATAAAAGATGTGCTTTATAGCCCAGGCGTTCTCTTAATAATAGTAACTGCTGTTAAGACCAGATAAGAATTTACATGAACTTATTAAAGAATTTGAGTCATCTACTTCATCTGACTACAGTTGTAAGGAAAGAAGGAGACAGACCAAAAAGCCAACAATACTTTATGGGAACACTGGTCAGTAAGCAAGTTAACTTCTGACTGTTTTAATTGCCAATCCAGGGTCCTTGCCAAGTTTCCCGTTTGTCAGTGATGCACAGGGACATCGGTGGCTGTGGCATGGAGTCCTGTGGGTGCCCTGGGCTGTGACCACAGTGCTATTTCCATTCTGAAACATATGGACACTGCAAGGCTCAGCCTCATAGCCAGTACTGGGGCCTGCTAATATCTGGGTGCTCATTTCAGTCAGTAGCATGGTGGGTGCCTATTCTATGGAATGACTGTCCACTCTTCCAGTGTGAATCTTACTAAAGGGATGAAGTTCAAAATATGCAAATACAGAAAAAAAAAGTTGCAAGATTTTTTGCATAAACTGCTTCACACACCCCCCCCTACAAGTTCTGTCCCCTTAAAAAGTCATGGGTTGGGGGGCTGAAGGGCATGAGTGAAAGTGGTCAAAAAGTACAAACTTTCAGTTGTAAGATTAATTAGCTCTGGGGATGTCGTGGGCAGTGTGGTATTATAGTATAGGTAACAATTCTGTATTGTGTGTTTGAGATCTTGAAAGTTCTCATCAAAAGAAAAAAAACATTGTAACTATGAAGGGTTGCATCTTAACTAAACTTGTGGTTATCACTGCCCAGTGTATACATATATCATATAATTGTGTTATATGCCTTAAATTTATACAATGTTATATGTCAATTACATCTTGATAAAATTGGGAAAAAATCATGAGTCCACCATATTCCCCTGAATGAGAAGCTGTGACTACTTAGCCACGTATCGTGCTTGGATTTTCACTTTTGCCTTCTTGCGGCAGCCTCGACTGGATAGTGTGTGGATTTAAGGAAGGATGGGATGCAGTGGGTAGCATGCGTTAGGCTGCGTGCCAGCAGCAGGAAGACCAGTAACTGTGAATTTAGATTGTACAGACACCCAATTCCTTTCACTCATTTACTCTTCACTCCTTTGAATCAAATTGGACTGGGATGTAAATATTAATGAAATCTGCAAATTTATATAGAAAGGTTTCTCAGCTTTGAGTTCTGTAGTGAAAAGTCTGGAACCACAGAGGATGGTGCCTCTTTTTCTCTCCCCTCTCACTCTTGGCTGGGAGACGCCCCGCATTTTTTGTGCCAAACCACACATATTCCACTCTTGACCCAATTAGTTATTTTCATAACCGCCACAAAATATAACAATAAAACTCCACCACATCACAATTTTTGTTCTGGAAGTAAAAGTAGAATGAAATTGCTTGTGAGTTCCTTATATTGCTCATGATTTAGAGTTGCTCTTCAGAGAAGCTTCCCAAAGACTCCTGTACCTTCAAGGGGATGGTAGCCCATTAACTGCAGACACCAGCTTTAACGGCAGATTCTTTCTTAGACATAGAGAGTAATTGAAGTATTTACACCCTGGCTTTATCTAGAGGAAGTAAAAGAAAATACTATTGGCCAATTGACTTCAGGACATCAATATGAATGTAAACAAACAACAAAAAAAACCATTATTTTCTTATCCATATTCCAAAGATTTCCCCTTGGAGGAGATTCAGTTTTGGAGTGAACACCTTGACAAGTCTGTTTGGAGTGTCCAGGGCTGTAGGCTGGCCGGCACCAGAGCCGGATAGAGGGGGATATCAGAGAAAGCTCTTACTGTCATACTTAGAAGAGTCGGGGGAGAGATTTGAGACTTGATGGGGGGAAGGGGGCTAGAGGAAGACTCAAAGGCTGGGTTGAGAAGAGAGACTGAGAAAAACAGAATGCGACTGTGGTGTGAAATACTGTGTGTTGCACAGCAAGTTCTCCCACGGCCTCGTCCACAACACCATTAGCAAACTTACACTGCTCGCTCGTGCTTTATAGAGACCTCCTTTGGGGACACTGACAAAGTACTGAGTCCAGCTTGGTGTGCGGTGAAAGCAGCCGTCCGCAGAACAGGTTACCTATGAGGTGAGAAAGGATTCCAATGACATGATGTTCAACCTAGAGCATCACTTCCTTATCTAAGACCCTGCGTCTCTCACCTTATCTAAGACCCTGCGTCTCTCATAATTTGTATGGCTAGAACAGAACCTTAGACTTTTGAGGAAAAAGTCTTCATAGTAGTTTCAAGATGATGGTCATACCAAGCGTGTATCACTGTGGGTTTGTCAAGGAGCAAGGACTTGAAGACAGGAATATATAAGCACAGTCTCTGGGGTGTCTTAAACCCCCAGAATTGTAAATGACAGAAACCAGTGGTTTTTGTTTAGGTTGGTTTGGTTTGGACTTCTGTCACTTGCAATGACAATTCTGCGTTTGATGCAGAGAGCAATTCTGGTTATCATCATGAGAAGGTCAGTCAGGTCAAGGAAGGTCGTAGGGACAGGAGGTGAAGCACAGGGACAGTTAAAGGACAGAGTCTGGTAGCTGGGGCTTGACCATGCTATCTGCCGGGGGCTGGTCAGTGTCCAGGCTCTCATTTGAGCACTAGTCCTGGCCCCACGGGGAGACACCCCGGGGCTTCTCCATGAGACAAACTTCTACCAAACTTCAGCTGGGCCTTGGGGACAGGGGAGCCAGCCGCTGACTTGGATGGGAGGACAGGAGTGAGTATTCTGCATAACGTTGCACAATAAACTGTCACTCGTGGTCTAGAGACCAGGGCCTTACCCCTGAACTGGCGCTGACCCCCCTCCTTGGCCATGCTGTAGCCAACTTCCCACCTTCTCATTCACGACCCTGGCTGAACCCACTCCTGCGTCCTGGACCCTGCTAGCCCGATCACGATCGTGCCTCCCAGGGCACACCTCCCCTGGGAGTACATGAGACTGCCCCCGTCGGGCGGAGCATGGCCCCCTCTCCAGCTTGTTTGTGGCTGTAGGGCTGGACGTCTGCCATCTGCAGCCTTCTCCCACGGGCCTATCAGCCCACTCTCTATGTTCTGTTCTTCGAGTTTCATCAGGGCCCTGACTTCGGCTATTCGGTGCTTTTGATCCTATGTGCTGCCGTAACGGCACGGATGGAGGCGGTGGGTGGCAGCCCCCCGTGGGTGGCAGCCCCCGAGTGCTCCAGTCCAGGGGACAGTATGAGGGCAGGAAGAGGACACAGCTGGGAAGAGAGCGGGAAACCAGAGTTAAAGGCGATTGAGGAGACTGATTTCACTTTCTCTCCACTTAAAACGAAATCTCTGTTGTGCGTTATCCTATCTCCCACTTCAGTGGGCGGGCTCTCGCCGTGGTTCACTGGTGGTTCGGGACGAGCTGCCATGCTGGTTTCTGCTCTTTGTCATGTGGGCCATCAGGGCTTGCGTCCGAGGAGGTCATCTGAGCTGCAGAAGGCCAGGTTAGGGTGAAACCTTGCCTCGATTCCCAAACTCTTCTATTTTCTCCCCAGATAGCCACATGCTCACCGGACTTGCTCCGGATTTGACCAGAGCATCCCCTGGTCAGTGGAGCCTTCTCTGACTGACCCACCCATCTCGGTTTTATGTTTCTGTCAATCATCCATCACCATCTGACATAGTGTATGTCTGACTTGCCTGTGAATGTTCCGTCTCTCTCCAGGTAACCTTATGCCTCACCAGGGTGTGGGATTTTGTTTCATTTACTTCTGGTCCCCACCTGGGACTGTGCCTGGCGCACAGTAGGTGCTCAACAGATACTGGCTAGGGAATGAATGAATGACAAAAAATAAATTGATATTCCTACTACATAACATCCCCCCTCCCCCCAAAGGAGAGAAATTTAGTTAATAGCGCTACTCTGTGTAGGCAGTTTTAAAGACACATTTCCCCCACGCATTTGTATGAATCATGGTTTCATCTTACATGTTTCAAGACATTTAAATATTGAAAACAAGCCAAGATGATCATTTTTTTAAACAGATAGATACAAACATGTTTTTAAACACTGAAGCCAGATGACAAATTTTCATTCCTGTTACTGTCTGCTATGCAATCTTTAGATTATAGATAATGTAGTAATTTGAAGCCAAGACAGGCTTTACTTTAAGAAATGTGTGACCTTATCCACATAATGCCAAATGGACGTGTTCTGGGACAATTCCAGTGACATTCAGCAGCCTCTGACCCACGTTAACAAAGTGTGATCACCTGTCTGAGATACTCACCGTTTTTCTGATAAAACCTTAGTGATACAGATGCCAAGGCACTGAGCAAAGGAAGGGCAGCCTCAAAAGGGGAAATGCCATCAAAAGGTCATTTTAATCAATGGAGACATGACACTTTACTTTGTTACATTAACATTAGTTTAGGGATGTATTTCATCAACAATTTACCTATAAACAAATTAAATCAATTTGAGATTTTCAAATATGATTTTGTAAAATGTATCCTAGAGACTTTTTTCTTTCACAAAAGAAGGATGTCAGTTTACCCTGGAAGGATTCATTTTTGATAACTTCAGGTTGATACTGAGACCCTCGGCAGCTGAGATGGCTGAATGGAGGTGGAGGTTTACTAGTGATGAGGAGGACCCCAGAGGAGCGGGCGGCAGATAAACCTGAAGGCACGTCCACAGAAACCTGCCTCCTTTCGGCTGTCACGTCTGTTGCTGATTCTGTCCAGCAGCCTGGGGACTCCTGAGAATTCAGAGTCCCCAGGTGTGTGAGGCAGAGCCCTCCTTCCCTAGTTCACTGCCTTTGTCCCAGCCCTGGCCAGGCCTCCTAACACCTTCTCCTCCCCTAACTCGCCAGATCATAGCCTTCCAGATGCAAGCACTGTATGCACACACAACCACACACACACCCGTGCATGTCACATCATATCTTACGCTTATACTGGATATATACATTTTATTCTACACTTACACATGGTGCTTGCATGACCATCAGTGCCAATACACTAATTTATACGCCCTAAGACCAATATTGGCAGAAGCTGAAAAACGAAATATCCAGTCAACACATATTATAATTTTATTCGTTAACCATACCTCAACAAAGCTGAAAAATAAACTAAAATACATATTTTTTTTTCAGATCAAAAAATAAGTCATTCAGTCAACACAGGATTTTAAATGATGTACAACTTGCTGGTGCCAAACTGAAACGATATTCCTGTATGCTAGGACACAAAAATCAGTAATAGGCTATCATTTACTTGAGAATATTATTTGTTGAATTTTTTTTCCTGGAGGGTTTTTCCTTTCTCTTATTAATTTGTTTAATGGAATTTTTCCCCTTCATTTCCTTTGACTGCTTCTTCGGCCTCCTGAGAATTGTAGAAATTGATGTTTTACTCAATCCACTTATATAAGTATATTAGGATTCTTTGGCGTATAGTTTGTGAGAACAGACAGCCTCAGGGGGATGTTTACATGAGGGTTTGTGTTTCTAAGGCCATATTCAGGGCGAGTCCGAAGCTCAGACCCGGGCGCACACCTCCCCATGTCCTTGGTACGGTGCTGTGAGGATCAGACCCGGAAGGACCCCCTTACCTGCAAAGGGACTGTCCACACATATTCTCATATCCAACTAGCGGGCTCATTTCTCCTGTCAAGGTTTTATAAAATTGCCTGCATTTTAATTGCCCAAATTAAAGGGTTAGAAAAGCAGTCATATTAAAGAGTTTCCCACAAAATTATCATCTAGTCTTAACTTTTTCATTTATCAGAATGGGAGTTTGGCAGCCTTGTCCAAGTCTACAAAGTTCTAGAACTGTCCCTGATACATCACCTAGTTTATATGTAGCTGAAGTGGACTGTGTGTGTTCATTTCTGTCATCTAAATGCCTTCTTTCTGTTACTTTGAAAATCTTTATAAACTCTTTTGAGTGTTTTGCACACGGTGGCCAATTTCGAAAGACCTTTTTGTTTAAAACTCCATTTTTAGAGGGAGCATAAATGAAATAGCTATCAAAATTCTCTAGGTGTCTGCAAAGGGCTGAATTCTGAGAGTTAAGTGATTACTTCATCCAGAAAACGCTGCTATGTGATGTGGATGAAATGAAATGAAAGCAATCTTTATACAGTGAGAAACATCTAGCCCCAAAGAAGTCTTATACATGCTTACTAGTTAAGTCAACTATGACTCATGCCCCATGTTAGTGAAGTATTCCTCCTCAGCTTTCAGTAACCATGAAGGTAGTTTTCATAAAAGTAGTTTTTACCCTACCCATAGTGATAGCTAGAAAAGGTGCACTCCTACACAGGCCAGTGGTGGGGTCAGCGAGGAGGAGGTTACGATCTGTGTGGGAAGCTGTAGGTTGCTGGGACGCTTCGTCGTCCAAAGTGGGGCTGCCACACTTCTAACTTTAGTAGTCACCCGTCATCAGCTACTTCTTAGTTGCTTCGTTGGTCTGTTTCTCTCTCTCTCTCTCTCTCTCTTCCACCCCTTCCTCCCTCCCTCTCTCAAATCCAACACAGATGTTCAAAAAACAGCTTTCAGTTCTTATTAAATGACACTTGAGTTTGTATCAATTTGCATCAGCAAATGGAATAAATTATTAAGATCTTATTCTCACACATTTTATCATTCAAGCCATGTGTTTCTGTAAATATCCCATTGAGTTGTTCCATTTTAAAATAAAGATGCTATGTCATTCAATATACTCAAGTCAGCATTTCATTGGAAACTCTTCCAGGCCTTGGGTCATATTGTTCTTAGTTTTCCTCAAAGGAATAATTTCTATCTTTGCCTCATTCAATTTAAGATTGTGGCTCAAAATCACCTCAGTAGAGGATGCTCTCCCCCCCAGAAGCACTTAAGAAACAGGAATTGATACTTGAATTTCTTTCTTTCTCTTAAAACTGAGTGAATTAGCTTTTAAATCTTTATTAAATTTTTTTAAATTAGTTTTTAGGCTAAACACCAATCTCAGACTTCCATATTACACATTTTGTGTTAATGTGTTTATATGTGTATCTGTGTGTTTACATACGGCAGCTGCACATCGCATTTTCACAAGCTTTCTGTTACTTTTCCGATCCCACCACCACCTGAAAAGGTGTCTCACGGGAAGTGCTCATCTGAAATCCGGCAGATCCGCAGCTCCCCTAAAGAGCTCTGACACGACATAAAACCATGCCTTTCTGTCACTTGGGAGCTCTGTTGTTTCCCATTCACACAGCCAGTTACACTGAGTGCAACGCTTCCTTCTCGGTCTCAACTGCCTGTCACCGCAATGCACGGAGGTGCTTCCTCTTTCTTCATAATTTTGGTACAAGCATCTTTGGCCTAATTTTCAGAAATTAGCTCCTCTCAAATGATCACCCGTTATTTCTGACAGCCCAAGGGAAGCACATCACATAGATTTTTCCAGGATAAAGAGCTCAGGTTTCCAGCTTCCGGCGGACTTGTCCTGCAGTCACTCAGGTGTGGCTCAGGAGTCTGTGGTCCTCTGAGAACGCCAGCCTCCCGGGGGGACGCCTGATGCTCCCTCCTTGGGGACTGTCACTGTTCTACCTAATTGCCACAGCACAGCTAAGACCAGGATGTAGTTTTATCAGGAAATGTCCTGAAGAAATCAGATTCCTACTACTACTAGAGACCCAAGGATGCTTTTCTAACTCTGGGTCACCTGCAGTCGGCAACTCACAGGACACTTGAGACTTCCACACCTCAGGGTCCAGGCTGCATTCTCCTCTGCCCAAGCTGACTGGCAGATCGCCTGCCATGTTCTAGCTACTTTTTATGCACCCTCCTCAATCCTCACAGCAACTCTGTGACAATGACAATGATAGCAATAACAATGACCATAATAATCCTCTTTACAGATGAGGAAACTAAGGCCCAAAGAAGCTGAAAATGATCTTGTTCAAGATCACCAAGCCAGGATTTGAAAGCAAGACGTATGTGTCTGACCCCTCTCTCCAGGAATCTAGAGGTGACCAAAACCCTAGTAGCGTTCAGAACACAACCTCAAACACATGATTCACTGAAAGTCGGACAGATTTTCGGGTGAAGGACGTGAGCAGCACTTTCCATGAGGGAGGAGCCAGGAGGGGGGAGCAGCAGTGCGTATTCTCGGGGGGCTGGGAGGACGGCTGGCTGAAACAGCACCTGCTATCGGGGCCTCAGTCTTCAGCAGGGTTACAGTTTACGCACTCCGAGTCCAGGGGACAACACGTTCCTCCAGCTACACAGCTGGCACAGCAGCCTCACCTCCTGGTGGAATCCCAGCAGATCCCAGTATGGCGCCCCCAGTGTCATGTGCGGGAGGCAGGAAAGGAGAGGCAGTGTTACTTCTGTTCTCCGTTAGAAGGGTTCCTTCCTGTGCCAAAGAAAGTCCAATCTTGCAGGCAGGCATCGGCTAAGCCATGGTTCACCGGATAGCTTGGACTATGAAGGTGAATATACATAGCGTTATATATAGAAATAAACTGTAACTTCTAACTTCCTATACGCATACATAGAATACATGATGGTTGTATATACACGTACAGCTATATACAATTATTCCACTGCATACACAGCAGCTTTGTGTAACTCTTCAACTATATAAACAGTGGCATCTGAAGTTAGACGTGACAGTGCAGTTTTGAAGATATGCAGAGAGTGATCTGGACACTACAGAGCCAAACCAGAACCTGGGGACCCAAAGGCCAAGGCTAACACTGTGCTGATCTCCGTAAGAGGACGCTCGCCACTGGAGAGAACAGAGGCCAGAGGGGAAGGAGAAACAGTGGGTCTACACCTGGTGGGCCGTCAGCAGTCAAGCAGTAAGGTCAGGGCGAGTCACTCATCAGTGAGACAAGCATGATGCAAGTTCTACTTCTTACAGATGGCAATTTGCAGTCACTCCCACCTGACATAACTGAACACACTGCAGATGCTATAATTCTGTGCAGTGTCACATAGATTTTACAAGTACTCAAGAAATATGGCAGTTTTAATGGTCCATTACTTCATTTTATCTGCTCTCTCAAATTATGTGATGCAACGGCTTTATCGTCAAGTCACTGCACTTTTACCTTCAAGATTCTGCAGACTCGAACCAGGAATTCTAGCGACAACGATTCCTGTAGGCTTAATGATGTGTGCGCTGAGGTTGAAGTCTGAGTGGAGAAAATAGAATGGCTTTGGGAGATTTTACTGCAGAAATCTGTAGGCTCACACCACCTTTACTCTCTTTAACATGATTAATACAGGACGAAGCACACTTCTTTCCCAGTCAGGGTATAAGCATGATTACTAAAGATGCACAAATGTTCCTAGACAACACATTTTAGCTCTACCCTCGAAGTATAGCTGAACGACTTCATAATCCTAAATGCTCGAGCCAGCAGCCAGAGAATGCCTGAGACACACGGGACTTCCCTGGCTGCACGCACATCGCCGGCCAAGCGCCCTCCTGTCTACAGAACAACATCTATTTAATAACATAGCATCTGCTTTACCTGAAACAACCTGCCCCAGAAGTTACGTTGTCCTGAACTTTCTGGACTCTGACCCAATACAATTCAGTGCTTTTGTTGGATTGTACAGTGTGCAGCATCTCAAGTCCCCCTCCCGTTGGTCATCATGACTAACCAATGGCAAATGGGTGGAATACTCACTGAGGGAATTGCGCCAGGTCACACACGGACTATGATTCTCAGTCCGCTGCCTTCCCTTACAAGAAACAATTTCCAATAAGTACACAATTATTTCACTGACCCTTCCAAATCTTCTCAAGTCCACTTCACTGTAACCGCCACAGCCATGTGGACTTTGATTCCTCTTCTTTCTGGTCAGCTTGGTTTTGCTGTCTGCCTACAACCTCCCAACAAGCAAGGAGTTGGGAGGATGTTCAGACCAGGCAGAGACCTTCGGTCTCCGCCACGCCAACCCCATACCTGTGATGGTGGAGACGGGAAGAAAGGCCCCAGGAGGCGGACGGCTGCCCTCAGGCCTTTGGCCTTTTCCACCTTCTGCTGCTCAGGCCCAGCACGCCCAAGCCTCCCGTTCCTGCCCACCTGGGGCGCTCCTGACAGCGGGGCAGGGACATACCATGCGCATCTGTACAACCCCCCACTCACACACACACACCCCTTTCAGGAAGGAGAGAACCAAGTAAGACATTCTAGCGTCTCACCTCAAGGGCTCTGGGCACAATCGCTTTTCTTACGCCTGATCTTCATGGCTGACTCCCAGATGTGGTAACTGCCTCTGACCCAGCAACCTGTCTGAATACCTTGGCCTGTGTACTCTTAATTCTCGTTCCTGAATTTCTCTGGTAACCTGCTGTCTGGATTCATTGTTTTGACCAAGTTTTCTGTACTGACTGGCAAGTCCAACCTCCTGGCCTCACACAGAAAGCACCGTGATGCCCACAGTTTACCCAGATGGCACTCGAGGCGCCCCGTCAGCTGCAGCTGAACTTGTGCTGAGACGTTTCCCATTGAGGGTCAAGTGACTACTAGAACAGCAGTTACTTTCTGATTTCCACTTGTTTTGGAACTAATTGCCAACTTGAGGAAGTTACATATATTTATAAAAAGTTATCTTCTAATTGTAAACTGTGCTTGCACAAAGCCTCACCTTGCTGTGTGTTTCTCCATCCAAACCCCCAGGCTGGTTCATTCTTCAGGGATGAGCCCGGCGCTATGTTCAGAGGAGAGTGTAGACAGGACCCCAGGGGAAGGCGAGAGTGGTTCTCACACTCCGAGGCGCCTTGACTGCCACGTATCACCCCCAGAAGGACTTCCTTAGGTTTTTCTTTGGAAGGCTTTTCAGAGGTCTCCTAGTTAAAAACAAAAAGAAAGAAAGAAAGCAAGAAAGCAAGCAATCTAAGTTGCAAGAGAGCCCAGCTTTCCCAGAAGCGCGCCGTGGGTGTCTTAGTGGGTGAGGACGGGAGAGCAGCAGCTGCTGGGCACTCTGGCTGCATGTGGAGGGCAGGGACAGGCAGCGAAGCATGGGTCTGGGGGAGATGGGGCTGAGGAGCCTGGCTGGGCAGGGCGTCTGCTACAATCTTGAACAGCGGCTCCAGAATGAGATGTGAAGACTCCAGAGCTGCTGGAGGGATTACAGAGCAAACGATTGGGGTTTGTTTGTGTTGTTCCGTTTATTTTCTCAGAAGCGGGGCTGTGGGCTGTGAATTGGTTACCCTTTAATGTTTTCCAAAAGACAAAAATAAAACTAGAATTAAATTTGTCAACGGAAGGTCACGGCCACCAATCCAGTGCCACCAGGAGTCCCCCATCTGGGGTGTGAAAGAAGAAATTGTTCTGATGAACCGTCTGCCAAGTGGGGACACGCCGCCTCCAGAGGAAACTGGAGACATAGGAGAGGCCTGCTTATATAGAAAAAGGGGGCCGTGGGATTTGGGCTTATTTGTGTAGCAGTCACAGTGACCACTGCCTGGGACAGTCTGGGAAGCATGTGTTTCTGAGATTCAAATATGGGTCTGAACCGAGCTGTGCTACCTGCTGGCTGAGATACTAGCTTAGACGGGTTGGTACTTCCGATCTTGGCAGGGCTGACAGCAGACCTTCACACCTGCTCTTGTTCAGGGCTCCCTCTCACTGGCTGATGCCTGCGTTGAACCAGTTGTCAAATATTTTGAATATCACCTCTGCCTCTCCAAGCCCCATTTTCCTCTTGGGTAACGGGGTTAGTGATACCTTATTTGCTAGTTACTGTGAAGACTAAATGAGCTACTGCAGTGCTTCTCAAACTTTCATGCTCATTTAATGCAATTCCCTCTCATATCTGGAGACCTTGGCAGATTTTGATTCAGTAAGTCTGGGGTAGGACCGGAGATTCTGCCTTTCTACCAATCTTCCTGCTTGTCCAATGACCTCACTTTAAGTAGCGAGGAGATGATGTTTGTGAAGTATCTGGTACATAACAGGTAATCAGAAATTACGGCTAGTCATTATTCCCAGTCATCATTATCATAAAACTCATATATGTGAATCGCTTCCATTTATGGTTCATTATCTATGCAACACAACAATAATATGTTATTATATTATCCAAGCTAACTTTTATTATAAACTTGGCTTCATTTCAGCAATGGGCTCTGTCCATGTGTGTTTATATTAGATAACTCATTTATTCACAATTTAGAACCAGAGAGAATGACCATGAAAGCCTCTTGAATTTACGACATTACTTTTTATTCTTTCTCTCCATTTTAGTAGGTAGAGATTATAACTTATTGGACTGCAAGAAGTATTCTTAGTTTCACCCAGTCAGAAATATTATTGCCAGTAGTAATACTTGTTAGCTTCATCCAGTAACAAAACATTATGCCTAATAATGATACTAATTATTAGTGAAGAAAACAATTGGAGGAACATACACCAAGTTATCTGAAAATGGTGTTGTCTTTGGAAATCACAGCCTAATATCAGTAGTTGCTTCTCCATTTTTCCCTTTCCCTATAATATACTTTTATACTCTTAAACTTTACATAATTCCTATGTTTGACATTTGTAATTGAAAAAAATTAAAGGAAAACTAATTATTATTTTGGGTCCTTGGCTACTCTTGCCTCTTTGTAAAATGGAGTTACTTTTCTTAAGAGTGAAGCAGTTCTGTGAAAAGTTTCTACAGACTATGGAAGGAAGAACATGGTGAGGAGAGTTTTTCCTAAGGCCTAGTGAGTCCTTGGCAGTGAATCAGGCATTCAAGGACATAACTGTTGAATGGTGCTGGGTGTCCAACTCTTTGATACTTTGGTTTAAGAGCTGAAAGAGGTGCTACTCAGAGTAGACACACTGTAGAACTTGTGAGATATTTTTTCTTAACCATACAAGGGATCTTAAAAACCATAAAAACAACCAACATGGAAATTTGCTATTTGGGGTGAGACCAAGTTCTAGATTCTTTGGCCTGCACAGGACTTTTAGGCACGATCTGTCCCAATCTCATGTTTTGGGTAAAGGGATGTAGTGAGGCTGTCAGAATGAGCACCACTGCAGGATCATGCATTGGGTTAAATTATACTTCTGTAAATGGATCTCTGCTTTTTCCTTTTTGGTGTATAAAATAATTTCCAATCCAAGCTTTAAAATGATTGTGTGAGTTTCAAAGTGCTGGAGGTAAAGTTTTAACATTTGTTATGTAATCTTCGGCATCCTTTGGGATGAAATAGTCAGGGCCCCTCCCAAACTTGAGCCCAGTAAATGACTTTTCCTTAAAATATCCATAAAGCCAATCACTTTAGGAACTGTCTTTACGGCTTAAAAGTTCCTGTCTATTCCCGAGTGCATGGACCCCACAGTGGTATAGATTTGGAGCTGAGATCTGAGGATCACAGGAAGACAGTTGCCTGGAGTAAGGCTCAGGGAGGGTGGAAATCATAGCTTGAGGTCCGAAGTAACTTTTCTGTCTTAGATTTTCAATGGAAGATAAGAATCTGCGACAAAAAAACATATCCCTGCAAATAAGCTGCATAGGCCTTCCTGAACTCAATTTTCTCATGGATGGAGAACGTGCAAATAACTCAGCGTTGCTCTTAGACCATTGGCTCCAAAATGCCTGACTTCTAAGTTAACGCTCTTTGGGTGGTAATTCCCGTGAGAGAGAAATGATCAAAAGCAAATTTAATGTAGGAAACAGGTATGGTTCCTGAATTTGGATGAGAACATATATTCATGTGCTGAAAACAGTAAGGATAAGGGTAAAAGTCAACGGGGCTGAGTGTCAGAGCGCCCCCCTGGGACATCTCTGCTCTGTCAACATCTGGGCTGCCTTTTGAAGGTCACCGCATCCTTGGGCCTGGCCTACAGACATAACTGGACTTTGGTCCCAAACAGCTGCATTTCAGATTTATTGACATCCGTGATTCAGACCCATCCTTTCATCCTCTTTAGAAAGATTTATGGTCCTTCTCTCTCCCAATTGTTTGCCTGATATATCCTCATTCTGGCAGAATTTTTCAAAGGTCTGCTGTAGTCCTTAGGAAAAAGCAGAACTGTGTGATATTTTAATGGAAGCCCTTTGTAATCCGTGCTGGGGTTAAAAAAAAAAATAGGTGTGCTTGTCACACATAGTAATGAGGGAGAACTCAGCAAAAATGCATAGAACTATCTAATTCCTTAAAACAATAGTTCTATTAGGAAAACAAATGGACAAAACCATCAAACATAGCCATTATATCATGAGTATAACTGCTCCCAGAGTTTTATGAATGGGTCTTCAATTTTGCAAAATGCTGACAAATTGTCCATTCTCTAATTGTCCAATTTCATCCAGACACAATTTCATCAAATAGTGAAGTCACTGGGCTCCTGGTTGATATGGGAGTTTGAATCTGAGAGGGAAAGCAAATGCCCTTTTTTTATGAAGTAGAAAGCCCAAATTACACGAAGGTTTGCTCCTGTAAACAGGGCTAGGAGACAGCAGGGCACAATTAGTAATGTTCCCCTTCTACTTAACATCCACCCAGCTGAGGTCCCTGGCATGACCTTCTCTGCTTCTCTGTCCTCCTAAGTCAGTGGTTCTCAACCTGTGGGTAGCAACCCCTTTGGGGGGTCGAACGACCCTTTCACAGGGGTCGCCTAAGACCACCGGAAAACAAAAAGATATTTACATTACGATTCATAACAGTAGCAAAATTACAGTTATAGAGTAACAACGAAAATAATTTTATGGTTGGGGGTCACCACAACATGAGGAACTGTATTAAGGGGTCGCGGCATTAGGAAGGTTGAGAACCGCTGTCTTAGGTGATATCACAGGTGATGTTCTCAATTGTAATGGAAATACACTGTCTGGTTTCAATGTCTCGTGGAAACAATAAGGACTGAAGTTTGGCAAGAGGCCACGGCCTTCGTCTTGAAGGACTCTGGAGGGCCACCGAATGTCCCCAATCCTCAGAAAGCTCTCCCCTCACAGAGAGAATCTAACTTGAACAACTCCTGAGGAAACTATACTTGACTGCGACAAACGCTGCCAGGCTGGCTTTCCCATGTTGCCTAGAAAACCTTATGGTGGCCATGTCCCTCACCTGTGGTATCGCCATGATCACTCCCATCTGACCTCCTGTGTTGCCCATGGTTTGGAATCTGGGGTGTTGGGAGACCGAGAGGGAAAGGAGCCTGAGTCTGTGGCAGAGACGGGGGTGCGAGCCTGGAACGTGCCTGGAAGCTCTTTCCTGTCTCCCCCAAGAAGACCTGGACGCCTGCGCAGGAGGCGCAGCCGAGGCCCGTGGGAGCGCGTTCCTGAGTGACAGGTCAGCTCACCTTAGAGACGGGTGGATCCGCCCCTTCCCAGGCCTAAAGCTTGGACAGCTCCTTACGTGGCCTCTTTAACACTCTTAGTATTACTTCTGAATGAAAAGAAACATTGACTATGAGTTTTTCACAAAGTCAACTCTCAACGGCCTTGTCTTACTTTGCCTGTCTCCTTTCCTCCTCCTTCCCTCAGACACTTGTACCTGCAAGCCCTGTGAAATTCATTTTGGATCCGTCCCGTTAGGCACTAGTCTTTAAGGTTTATTAAAAAGCTTTCAACTCATTTCCTTACCTTTTCCCTGAAGGTACATCACTAAACAAAATGCTCTTTGTGAACAGTAAAAATCGTTTGGTTGGCAGACAGCCAGTGGCTCACAGCTGATGGCAAGTGGCTTCAGTGTATATTAGAAGCAACAGAGTGCTTTATGGAACAGTTTCCTGATGCTGTTCTGGGGGAGGGGGGG
>NW_017731351.1:7201355-7229366 GCF_001890085.2 Hipposideros armiger
AACAAGACCTGTCCTTGTGTAATACAGGCGCTCTCTCCTCCAACGTTTTCATGGGGCAAATGAAAATGACGTCTTACTCCCTTTCTGACTGACTAGCATCGCCATCTCCCCTGTGCACCCAAAGCTTTTAATGGAGATAATCTTTCTACTTAACCATCAATAGCCTCTGAAACAAACATCTATGCTTCCTCACACCCTTTAATTTAGGTGATCGTCCAATAAAGAGGTACAGGCTTGAGACAAGACTGGTCCTTAGACACACCCTGGGAGCATTTCAAAGTATTCATGACAGCAATTGCATCATGTATTTGTGTAGCACTCAGTGATTTTAAAGGAAATTTCAGAAAAGGGAGACATTAGTTAGATCTAGAGTCCGGTCTGTGAGGCTGGCGCCACTTTCCACATTACTACTATCGGCTGACGAATCCCTCCTTGCCCTTTTGCCGTCACACTAGGGTGGCATATTCTTGTGAAACACGAAGCCATTATTTTCCTCACATGGAAAGAAACCAACAGGGTAAATGTCATTTTTTTTTTTTTGGTGAATTCAAAAGACTTTTTAAAAGACACATTCAATAGACTTTAGGAGATCTTGAAACAATGGTATTTTCATATCAAACATGTTTACTTTAATAACTCAGATTCAGGAGGTTGTTTACTTCCTGGTTTCCGTATAGAAATTTTTTTAGGCTGACTGCATGTGCAAGCTATGTTGTATTATGGATTAGTTTTTCTCCTGAAACATTTTTGACAATACAGACAGGCATAAAGAAAAACATAACAAACACCCATGACTTCACCACCCAAGACTGATATTTATAACATTTTGTCATAAAAAATATAATGTGGATGCTCGCCGTGCTAGCCCTTGACTTTCCAAAACGTGCCTCTGACAGCGGAACTGTGGACGTGGACTCAGCACTAACTCACCGTGCCGACCTGTTCTGCCGAAGGACTGGTGTCCACTGTGAGGAGAGCTGAGACGCCACGTTCTCAGGCAGTCTGTCTTCTCCATCCAGCTGCTAACATGCTATGCGCTCTTGACTTCATCTCACCAGCCAACCTGAAAAATGAAGACTCCAGTATAAACGAACGGTGTAAATAACCATCAGTCATCACTGCTGGGGACTTCACCAGCAAATATGTCATTCCTGAACTGGTACACATTTCTTAATTACTTTGGAGAGGTTTCCCACTGCTAATAATTATACAGGCTATTTCCTAGTATGATGAGAAAAAACATGCATTGATTCCTATCCTATAATGCCAGTGAAGCAACCAAAACACTCTACATATAATTTCCCCTCTAAGTAAGAAAACATGCAACAGCTCCTGTTTTTCTTAAAGGTAGTGGGCTTATTTCTAAATTACTTTAAAGGATGAGTGTTTAAATGTTAACCTGGTGCTAGTTCTCTCAGGGAAAAAAATAGGAAGATGAAACAGAGGAACATTCCTAGAAATGAGTGTGTGACCTCTGTGGTCCTTACAGTAAATTATACCAATTCTACATTGATGTTTGTGTGTTGTGCCCTATTAAGCTGATAGAACTTTTCCATTAAGTGGGCAGGTGGATTTCCTGTAGTACCCTGATTGCCTGAGAGGTACATTGTTTTCTCATGTTTCCATTACAGCATAGAGACCCAGAGGGAATCCTCTGTGGTATTCTCACCTAGGTTGTGAGTCTGTGTTGGTATCTGAGAGGTGAATATTAATAGCCTGTTGGCACTAAAGTAGGGATTTCCCTGTGCATGGGTGGATTAACCTTTCAAAATATATGTTTCTACTTAAACCACTGAGTTACTGTTTGATTCAGAGTCATAAAGACAAGCTCTCCACGTCCCTCTTGGACCTGGCAGGGTGCTTAACTAGGTCTGAGAGGGACTCCAGTGCGGAGCCTGGTGAGTAACACGACGCGTCGGTGCCTCTGCTTTCATTTTGCTTACTTACCAGAGCTGGCTGTAGCTCAGTTTCTCTTTAAAGTGCCTGAAGTTTTCATATGAAAATGGCAAGTGTGATTGGTTGCGAATTTGATAATATCAGGCAATTGAGAACGGGTTCCATGTATTCCAGGTGGGAAAGGAGCTAGGACGTATAAACTGTGATAACGTGTGATGTTCTCCTTAAAAATTTCTGTACCTTCTGCAGTGAGCGTTGTGCATGTCAGACGAATGAGCTTCTGAAATGACACGCTTAACTATATGAATGTTATCCTGCTGACTTCATTATTTCTAACTGTTCTGTAAATGATAAGTAAATGTGGGTCGTTAAATGAATGGTTTTACTATGCTCGCCCTCTTTGCTTATCACGGGGCTCAGCAATGTGGGTTACACGATGATGCGTGCTAGGACGAGGCAGTGTGTGTCACCGTGGGGGCACGCTTCCCCGTGTCTTCATGGGACTACACAACCATGCTCATGGGGAGTAGAAAACGTTACAAAAGAATGTATTTTTGAATACAAAGTCACTGGACTGTTTTATTTAAATAGTCCCATTTTTCTACAAGTTCCCTCAGTATAATTTAAGTGTAAGCAAGCCACTGACACCCGAGGAAGGCCATTTTAAAAGCCAGCAGTGGACAAAAGTGGTCTCGAAGCCTATGAGCCGTTATGATGTGTCCTTAATCTAGCTAGAGTCAGTTTGTAGCTTAGCCACACAATTCCTGCTGGGAAATGCTAAGAGGCTGCGCTCTTCCTGGGAATCTCAGGCAATGCCCCGCTGCGGAAACCCCAAAAGCCTTCTTTACGGGTCAGCCTCCGTGGCCTGTCCCCACGCGTGAGGCCGCACATGGCCTTGACGTCATGGGCCACAGGCGAGTCTTTGTGGAATGGGTTTGGGTCAACAGAATGTTTTCAAATATGCGCTCCTCAAGTTTTTGAAGCTGTTTTTTTTTTCTTTCGTTTTTTAAACTCAGAATTGTAATATACTATTAAAGCCCCCAGACTAAGGGGAAGCACTCCCCCTTTCTTTTTCTCTCTCACACCGCCACCCCCCTGTGGCTTGCTCCCACTCCCTCTCTCCACCTGTGTCTGCATCTGAATTACCATGCCAGCGGCTTCCAGCACCACTTTTCCATTGAAATGTGCAGCCACTGTACCATTTCCCAGTTTGAATGAGATAAAGGAGGTATGACTGAGGAAGAAATAGACGTTTTTAAATATGGGAAGTTGAGTGTTAAGCTTAATTCCTCCTGCTGATGGAACCTGAAACACACAGATGTTAAAGGGACTGATACAACAAGCAGGAGAGATGGCGGCCGCCCCAAAGGCCTAATCAATCAAGGCCCCCGCTTCCCGACCACCCTCCTCCACTGAGGTTAGGCCTCTTTATTGGGGTGGGGGGTGCTAAGGGCTGAGATGCTTACTAAGTTCTTTGTCAGCTGAATACTTCCGGCTGAGGGTAAAACCCTAGGCCTCCTTTTAACTGTTATCTTTTTAAAAATGCTCTTTAATGCTTCATTCTTTAGCGCTTTAACTATCAATTTCTAAACTTTGCTTTCTCCTTAAGATCAGATAATGAAGACCTCTCAGGCAAAGCTGCTCCTCACAGTGGTTTTCCCATCTGTTGGGAGTTGTGACAGTTTGGATCTTTCAACTATTGTTTCCATGAAGGATGAAGGACTTAGGATAAAAGAAATGTACTTTCCACACATATGTCCTCAAGTCTTTAAGAAAGAGGCAAGAATAAAAAAATGTCCCTCTACTGAAATTGTGCAGAGCATGAGTAAAAAATTAATTTTATTTGAAAACACTGCCAAGATGAAATGTCCCCATGGTTTTAAAATGAAAACAACATATGGGTGAAAATTATTCCAGTGGCTGCAAAGCACAGTCCCAACAAACGGATCCCTTAATTGATCTAAGGATGTAAAAAGCCTTGGATGAGAGAGAAATAGTCACAGGGGGGCAGTGAGTACACAGTTAATAGGTTTTGATGGTAAGTAATCAGTTAATTACTCTATGCTTTTGCTAATCTGGCATGTATAAATTCTGCAAGAAGAAACATATGAAGGAGTGTAATTCAAAAAATCTATTTGAAGGTAAATCATCCCTTTTGACTTTAAATTGCATCTTAAATTACAAACATGGTGCATTCCTTCTGATGTGAATAAATACTGCTATACAGAACACGTTATGTCCAGATGACGCTGAGACAGATGGTATACTTACAAGGTGCATCACCAGTGTATTCTTCCGTAGGTTGCCATAGTCGCTCTTTTTCTTCATTTTGGAGAATACGTTAATCATTTTCTGCAAACCCTTCACTAGGAGAAGCTGTTTAAAAGTCTCTGGGAAGATAAATTAAATTATGAATGTTAAAATAAGCAAAAAACTGTTCAGCTTAAACAAGAGCAAATGCTTCCCTTTTGAATTTTCCTGAGAGAGGACCGTAAAATATTGGAAGCATAGTAAAACAAGCAAATGTGCTTTATAATTGAAAAAAATGAGTAGGAAGCTTCCAGGCTTCGAAGTATTTAATGTAGACAAATTTAATCCTACCTAAATATGTGTCCAAAAAAAAGATGAATTTCTAATTAGAGATTGTTTTAGTGCTTATTTAAAAACAAGAAAAAAAAATAACTGTAAACAATAACTTAAGGTAAGACTAAGGCAGAAACTATAAAATTAGTCTGAGGGGATCTTGAATTTCACAAGTAAAAAGCAAGGGATGGATTTTGTATCTGAAATTTGGTGTCCAGGGATCAAG
Organism: Hipposideros armiger; assembly: GCF_001890085.2. Lineage (NCBI taxonomy): Eukaryota > Metazoa > Chordata > Mammalia > Chiroptera > Hipposideridae > Hipposideros > Hipposideros armiger. The sequence continues at coordinate 7,206,061 of NW_017731351.1, forward strand.
TCTCATCTCAGCTTTTCATTATCAACAGAAAGCATTTATTAAAATCCCAGGGCTGAGCTCAGTCATTATTAACTATTATTATAATTAAACATCTTTCATTTATTTTTTTATTTGAGTCATACTGAGAGAGCAGAGTTCCATATATATCTATATCTATATCTATATCTATATATATATATTTATTTATTTATTAATCCAGGAATAGCCACCTGATGTTAAAATTCCAAGGTAATTTCTATGTAGCAATTGCTTGATTTTAATAATTAGAATGTTATTATCATATATATTATTTGTTATTTATGTTCTCGGTTTTTTTCTTCTTATTATTATTATTATTATAATTATTATCATTATTAATACTTTGAAAGTATAGTCTCCAGCATGGCTTCTATCGCTAGAATTTTGTTGTAAATCAGAATACCCTCACCTGAAGCATAATCCCGTAAAACAAGCAATAACACATCCTTATTCTCACATTTTCATAATTATCAGCAAAACAGTCAACATTCGTAAATAATAACATACGTTATAACACTCATGTGCCACAAAAACCATTTTCTCTACAGGCTTTTCCATGAGTTTTGAATGGCAAAGATTTCAATTCCATCGTGCTTATTTAGAGCGTCCTACTCACCAGGCAACTCTGGTCAAATCTTGTAGTGCACGTGAATTGGAAGTGCTTTCGAACGCAATCTCTTATTTCATCTTTATGTTCTTCCCTTTGAAGACAGAAAGTCTTATCCTTATCACAGATGAGGAGATTGGAGCTCAGAGAGTTGTAATCATTTGCCAAAAGTCACAGAGCTAGTTGAGAGTCAGAAACAGGCTGGGGCCTGCATCTTTTGACTCTTAATCCAATTATCTTTCCAACACACACACACACACCCATGTTAAGAAAGGTGAATTTATAATTTGAGGAACCTCAAGGGAGTTCTTCAGTAGAAACCCACAGTCCAAGAATAGCCTCCAGAACGGAGCTACAAAAAGACCCAGAGCTAGCACGTGCTTATCTGGGTGCAGAATGAGGGGCCAAGCTAGGGTCCAGACCCCCTCTTCCGGGTCAGCACTGGCCATCGGCCCTATTTCAGTGAGCCTCTAAGTCACATGCGCCACGAGCCATACTGCACTGGACGTAAACCCTAGGACGGCCAGTTTCACAGCACCCAAGTGCTGGAAGGGCTCTTAGCCATTATATTGTCCAGTCTCCTCTCATTTCAGAGACAGGGACAAGGCCTTATCCAGGGACAAGCAAGTTCAGTGACAGCCTTGGTGACAGAGGGTCTCCTGACTCCTGGTTCAGGAACTTTCCTAACTTCAGTCCCCAGATGACAGTTTTTCACACGGACGTAGTGCAGGTGCCCTGATGTGGTTGAGCAATAGGGGACCTGTGGTGGCACAGAATTTTACTTTATTTCTATAAAAGAAAAAGACTTCTTAGAAGGAAATAGGTGATAAAAGTCCCCTAGTTTGACATCTTTCTCAGAAATATGAAATGGAAAAAGAAAAAAACAGCAGTTCTTTTGGGTATTTCTTTCTTTTGGGTTAGCCAAACAATGTGAAGCCAAAAATCTCTTTCTTAGTCTCAGTTTCCCTCGAGCCATTACAGTAAATGAGAGTGCTGTGTAATTTTCCTCTCCTCCAGTTTTTTCCACAGTGCGGTCAAAGGGCCCAGGTACCTGCTAGATACAGGAATCTTATTTACGAAACCAAGTAAATGAATGAAAACCAGGAACATATGCTTAATTTAAAAAAATCACATCATATCCTTAAAAGCCTTAAGCATGTGCCTAATTTTGCATAGTAATTATCTGAAATATTTTAATGGACGTTTAGATTTGTGCTTATACATTTCGTTTGGTTTTACAGTCACCTAATATACTTTGTCGTCCCTGCTTTAGGCTAAGTGAATTCCTTTTTAAATTTTTTTGGAGATACAATGACTTTAATAGGGAGCTCTAGGAATAAAGCTTCTCGAACATACAAACTGGTATAAAGAGTGATTTAGACTAAGGAATTATTGGAAACCATAGTTAAGGTCGTGTATTAAAAGTGTTACAGGTCCGTGTGAAGTAACAGCTGGCCTAACTCACACCCTTCAGTGTGTGGGGGGCATCTTGCCTTTGCAGGCGCTGCACAAGGTCCTGGGCAGTTGGCTGTGAACTGAGCAGATGTGAAATCACAAATGCACAGTCCAGTGGAAGAGAATGGCCTTAAGCAAATAACGCCAAGCTAGTGAAATTACAGTTATGATCAATGCTACGAAGGGGCGGTACAGACAATTGTAAGGGTCTACATTAAAGAAATTGGTATAATATGGGAAGTCAGGAGAGATTTATTTTGAGGGGAAGGGCAATCTAAGGAGAAGGAACGGCGGCTTCAAAGATTATGGCAGGAGGAAGCATGGGACCTTCAAGGCCGATGTGTGACAGAGGAGAGGTTGGCAGGTGCTTCTGGGTCAGTGGGGGAGAGGGGAGCATTTTGGGTTACCATAAGGATTGAGGCTGATGATTGTAAGCATCTAACCAGAAGAGTTCCCACACGACAAAGAACCACCACTTCCTACATCCAAGAGTGACCCATCTGAGACGTGCAGAGCCTGCTAGCTATCATCAGGACTTTGGTCACTGTAGTGGAAAACCACAAAGGTGTTTTTATTGTGGGGGTGGAGAGAAGGGAGATGACAAGGCCAACGTGTGTTCTGAGAAGAACCCTATGCCTGCAGTGCAGAGAGCAGATGGAAGGGGGCCAAGACTGGGACGGAGCCCGGCGGGGAGGACGCTGCTGTCACGGTCCAGGTGACAAGGAGTGGTATTGTCACTGCTTTGCAAGCACTGGACAGAACTTATAAAATGACTGAAGTTATTTCTTTCCAGCCCACATAATAGGACATTAAGCATAAAGAAAAGAGTGTTTAACCCTTGAGCTCCCCAATTTATTTTCCAGTTTTTGACAAGTCACTTCATTCTACTTACAGGACTGCTAAACATGGAGAACCACCTTCCTGCCTTAGGCGCTAACCCCGGAGGGATGCTGGTCACCGCCCCCTGTGCTGACAGCAAATATTTGTCAGTGATAGTCATATCATTTTAGAATTCAAAGGACGTTAGAGACAATCCAGACAGGCCTTCATTCTTCAGAAGACTGAAATCTAGAGAAAATAACGAATAATGCGTAAGATCACACAACTAGTTAATTAAGGATTTGAGGCCAGAAGAAAAAAATAAAAACAAAAAAATCTTCTGGTGTCTAATCCAGTGGGGTTTTTTTTTCCTTCCTATTTCTTACTTAATAATAAATAGCAAGGATCTCGATATGCATTATTATCTGCATATTGGCAATGTAAACTCGTGCTTTGGACGTTACAAAAGGCTATAAAAAATAAACTCTTGATAGTTGCTGAAAGCAAACAGAATTTTTTTTTAAACATTGTAGCTTGTATGTCCACTTTATTATTTTTTTAAATTGAATTTTAAAGCCTTTACGCAGGGTATTCCTTCACTTGTTCACCACAGGCCTTAGCAACACCTAGTGGCGCCCATTTCTGTGAGCTCCTGACCCTGCAGGTACTTACCCCATCCTGACTAAAATGCTGCTCTGTTTCCAACCTCCATGTGACCCACTCAGCAGGGATGAGCCCTGCTGTCCATGGTCTCCTGACCATGTTCAGGCTGGCACTCAGGGAATGCTTGCAGCCCTGGACAGTCCCTTACTTCTGTCTCCAAAAGCTGAGTGGTCCGTTTCCCAAGAGTCAGTCTTGATTGTTCCCCCAAACTATTGATGACAATCTTACTTTTTGGCAGTTACATAATTTAAATAAAATTCATATAAGCTGATGATACATAAGTACAGAAAAGACAGAAGAATTGTGGTTTCTATGTAAGCTAAGTGGAGTGAGCTGCCAAATTTGAATTGGATGTGGGTGAGGCAAATATAAAAGACTGGAAAAATATCACAAAGATCTAAAAGAATTCTGTTTTCAGACAGCTTCATAAATGTCTTCAAATTCAAATTCTCTTGTAAAGTAACTAAAACTAGGATTTGCAGAGGACCTGTGGACCAGAAAGCCCGTGTGGGTCGCCGTTAGTAGATGCCCAGTTGGAAAAGAGGGCGTGGCAACTGAGGTGCACCTCTGTGTTTTTAAGATACAATAAATTAGTCTAGTATTCATGTATTATTATTCATGAACCTCAATTTTAACCAACTGTTTGTTCAACTACCCATATGTCTCTTTATGTGACGATCTATAAGAAAGCTCTTTACATGTTAGACACCATAATACCATTTCTAAAAAAAAATCAGTGTAAGTACCATTATATATGTATGTGTGAGAGTATGTGTGTATGTTTTTCAGCATATTACCTTGTAAAAATTTTATGATTACATACAGATACAAGGAGGATAATTTTCACAATGGTTTAGCGCTCACCTAAGAGATTTCATCCTCGGTGTATCAAACATGGTTGACACTGGGTTTTGAATTCCGTAAAGGTAGATGCTGAAATGAAACAGAGTTTCTAGGTGAGTGCTATGTGTTCTAAATTGTATGTCCCAGAGGGAAGAGCATGTTATATAAAAAGCACTTGTCAGCTTCATGGTTTTTTGTCTTAAGTAAAGCTTTCATGCCCTCCATTGCACATATATTTTGATATATTCCAATCCTGTAGCATAGGCTTGACCAACATAACAAACTTATCCACTGGTAGAAGAATTCTTTGGCAGTTTCTAACGTGACATTCTCAAGGTCTGTAAAACGTATTTTTGCAGAGTTGAGTATGACTGGTAACACACCCTAGCCCTTGAACCTGACTTTAGAAATCCAAGTGTATTAAAAGCTGTCACCACGAATGGTGGAAAGCTCATAAAACTTGGTTTACTTCCAAAAGTAAGTTTATCCTCTAAAGTTGAGTTATTTTGGAACTGTGGACTGTGTAAACTTCTGCTTAAACAATCAAACAGCTTATGATCTTCACTGATGAACTGAAATTCATCCAAAAATCCAGGACGTCTCTTGGTTAAGTTAAACATAAAGCAACAGCTGCTTCTTGAGCAGTAAGAAACTCCTTAAAAAGAGGAGAAAGAGAAAGGGAGAAGAGGAAGAAAGTAACCAAAGAAATGCGTTTGCTTTCAGCTTAGAGGATGCTGTCAGCCAGTGAGGTACTCGCTGTAATCTTTGGTTCCCAGAAATTCTGTGTGGTTTATACTAGTCTTCCCCCAGGAAAATGAAACTATGAAACAATTTTAAGTAAAATTTTAAGCCCTCTTTATTTCAATTTTTGTATATATAAAAAAGGCAAAAATAAAACAATATCTGAGCATTGGTAATTGGGGGATTTGATATACATATTATTTCTAAGACTCCTTTTGACTCAGAAATTCTATGATTCTAAGATTTCAAGTGAAGAAACAGGTACATGCCTTCAAGCTGTTGGCCATAGTAAGTCTGATTATCCTCAAACTCTTAATTATCAATACCACTTATTTTTCATTTTAACATATTTTCTCTCTATAGATAGGAATCATTCCTTCATTCTTCTACTCTTAAAATAGTAGGTCCTCATGGTGAGCCAGGTACCATGCTGGGTCCTGGAGATATGAAAATAAAGAACTCCTGGATTTGGGCTTCAGGCCCAAATTTTCTCAACAAGATGATGAATCTTTGAAGACAAATACCGATTTCTTTACTTGGAATCTCAGAATCAAAGAATTTTAGAATCCAAAGGGGCCTTAGAAGAAATATCCACACCAACCCCCCATATTCCAAGTTCTCCCAATATGAGCTCCCCGCACCCACCAGTACTCCAGATGGTGAAATGACCACAATTATTTACCTCCTCCCTGCTAAGACTCCACTTAAACGACACCCATGAGCAAGTACAGTGTACTAACTACATGCAAGGCACTACTGTACATATTTAACATGTGACATATTTAAGCCTCATTACAGCCCTAATGAGGCAGGCGATATTATTATCCCCATCTTACCAAAGAGGGAACAGAAAAGTTCTCCTATGGAACAAACTTTAATCTGATAAATTAGGTCTTTCCCAAAAGTTTTCAAAAGAATGTGCCATATATTCTAGAGGTAATTTTGGAAGAGCTCAGTATTTAACTCATAGTATCTTTGTTGGCATAGAGTAATTGTAGTATAGTCACACCGCATATCAATGATGACAATGTACAAAGGCTGTGTGTCCTGTCGACCACATACGTGAACGTTTCTGAGTGAAATAGTGGCTTCTCAGCTGACCCAGTAGGCTAGAGGATAAATGCCACAAACATGACAGAGCTGTTTATTTTTACCCAAAAGCTAACAGAAATGGGAATAGAGCAGACAGACACTATAGTCAAGCAGTAGTTTAAGTACTTCAGAATGAAACAGCTAAGAAATGCACCTTGAGTGGGCACGGGTGTGGAGGGCTCAGGTACCTATCTTCCCTTTGTCTTTCTACTGTTCAGTGTTCAGCTACAGTTTGCTTTAATGAGAGTCCACTATATCCTTTGTCTACCTTGGTGGTTCCATTTGGGATCTGTTTTAAGTATTTGGCATCTGTTTCAAATATTTAAAATATTTAGCAAGATAAAAATGTTTGAATTGCATTTTATAAGAAATTAGTGAACCACAGTCGAAGGTGGCCGCAAGGTGCTGCTGGCACGGGGAGTTCTGGCCCCAGCGCCCTCTGGTTTGTTGTAGCAGGTGCTTTGTCTCTTTTCATGTCTCCACACCAGCCAATAAAAATGTAGGAAGTCCGTGCCTGCCTTCTAGACTGATTCTGTGCTTTTGCTCAGTGGAAAACCACAGGAGACAGAGCTTCATGAGAATTCCTTATCTTATCGTTTCATGTCCCACTGGCTTGTGATTAGTGAAGGTAAAGTGGAGAGGCGCCCACTGTTTCCGAAGTCTACGACACTGCGGAAGTTGTTCATTGCTCTAATATTCTCTTAAAAGGAAAGAAAGTAAGGAAAAAAAAGGGAAGGGAAGGGAAGAAAAGGAGGCCCTGGCATTGAGAAAGGTCTTGTGTCCTCAGGGTTGCCTTGATTTTATTTGCTTTCACTTCAAAGAAAAGCCCTTTAATGGCTGAGTATCTTTTCCTGATTGTCTCCATTACTGTTCTGTTGGAAAACATCTGTATCAGTAGAAGCAGATAAACTACTGGAGATCATAATTATGCCGGGGATATAGACTTTGCTGGTTATCATTAGTTGATATTTTGACTCCCTGGATAGAATAATAACAAGGGCAAGATTCCAGCCTATGAAAGGACATTCAGAAAAGAAATATAATGATGGGTAAACTTGGGGACAATACTTGCCTTGTCTGTTTGCAGTGTCTCAGAGGTATTATCTGTGAATCTTAGACTATAAAACTTTATGTCTGGAAATTTCTCTTTCCACATGCTATTTTGAGGGTTGTTTACCACCCGTGTTCAAATAGTACAATGTCATTGCCCAAGAAATATATTTTTATGAGGTTTCATTTTCAATGTAGTGATTTTATATATTATTTTAAAAATATTAATATTTTAGCATTAAAATTAGAACTTGCCTTGTTTCAAACTTGAAATTTAATCTGTATAATGTTCAGTTATGGAATAATAACAGCAGACCATGGGCTGGGAGTTAAATGGCTTGACATCAAACCCTCAGTCAGCCAATAATTAGCCACATCATTTGTCCTCTTTGGGTTTCTGTTTCCTCACCTGTAATGTGATGGGGCCGTAATTCTAAGAGTATTCTCCAAGGTCTCCAATTCTGGGACTCTGACACGCCAGGACTCTGCGTGTCCTTTCAGGTCTGCTGGGAAATCAGCGTTTTTAAAAAAGTAATTTTAGGGGGCCGGCCGAGTGGCGCGATGGTTAAGAACTCGCTTGGGACGCCAGAGGACCCCGGTTCGGATCCCACATATGAGGGCCAGTGACACTGCCCTCTGCAGCTGAGATGCTGAACAGCAGCTCAACCTGGAGCTGGGCTGCCGTGAGTCGCCGGCGACGGCGTAGGCTGCAGCCCCTGTGGCAGTGGGTTGCCATGGGCTACCGTATGTAGCCAGCAGCCAGCGTGAGCGGCCAGCAGCCGCAGTGAGCGGCCGTCCAGAAGCCGGTGACTGATCTGCCTCACCAGAGAAGAGCGCAATGATGGTGCCAACTTGGGCCAGTGAAACAACGTCCTCCACAACTAGATTGAAGAACAAAATGACAGCAACTTGTCTGTTCCCCCTCCCCCAATTCCCCAGCACTGTTCCCATCCCCCCCAATTCCCCAATAAAAATCTTAAAAAATAAAATAAAATAAAATAAAAAGTAATTTTAGGAATAATGAAACCATCAGAGTCATTTTTTAAAAACCTTACTATGCATTGACTTGAATTAGTTAATTAAATTTTAAAAACGTCATCTTCTAAAAATTACAGGATTGACGCTTATTGCAAGTCACTCTCTGTCAGGTGGCACCTCGCCCTGCCTGCCTCTTCGATGCCTTTGCAGAGCTGGGTAATACTTCCACATGCAAAGCTCAGCTCTTCTGCACTTCTCCCAAGTTAAATGAGAGCTGCACTAGTTGGTGGTCCAGCTCCTACAACAGTCCTGAAAAGCATTTGCTTTCATCTAGTAACTGGCTACCATGGTGGTAACAGATGACTTTTAAACAGCTGTCACAAGCGGAAAACAAAACAAAATTAAAAAGCCACCCTCCCACACTAGATACAGAAGGCTTGCCAACAGCTAAAGCAAATCCTTCTGGGAGCATTTTAGCTAGCAAACTTTTTTTTTTGGATTGTTGTTACAATTAAATAGAAACTCATAAAACTCAGACAAGCTGGCTTCATGTTTCCCACAGACCTGAGTGCCTCAATTTTCTAATGGGATCATAGCAATTAGTGGTTTCCAGATACATTTAAAATGTGTTAAGTACCTGTAGGAATTGGCTTCTAAAACATACACAGGTTCTCAAGTGCTTCAATGTACTGTAAGCCCCACGAGGCACTATGATGTCTGTGTAATGTCGTCCGACCATCATTTGGTGCTTAAGTTGCAATTAATATTAAATAGGAAAAACAATGGGAAATGCAACAATTCTGTCTTAAACACAATTTTTTGTTTTTTTTGTTTTGTCTTGTTTTTTAAATGGTCACTTGTTATCTTAGAAATCATGGAGATAGCCACTAACTCCTGTTGGACATGAAGTTGTCTGAAAGGCGTCTGAGTGGAGAGCTCCAGGTGTCACTGGGTCGCTAGGCAACCTGGAGACCTCATTCCTGGGCTCTGGCAAATTGAACTGCAAACATGTCAGTCTGACAGCGTTAAGAGTTTATGACTTGTCTGCTGGAATGTCCAGCTTTCTTTCCCTGGCTCCTGGACAATTTCTCCCTGTCATGAGATGCTTCCTAAATTGAAAGACTGAGTCCCCATGTTTATACCCAGTGTTTTACTTTTGACAGAAACTAGGCAGAAGGCAAGTTTACACTGTCTTTTTATAACCGGCAGTGCGGAAAACAAGACATGAGAATAAAAACATGGCTTTTGATGAAAATGCGTTTAACAGGTGGCTTTCTCTTCCAGTGACTGACATAGTCATCGTCCCTGGAGACACAATCCAAGCCTCATGTCCTTTATATTTTTTTCTTTTAGATTCCACGTGGACGACTCATAAACAAAAACGAAAACACGAGGAGAGACTGGTAATGTTCACCAACCAGCCTGAAGACTCTGAAAGGTAATAATGCCGTTTTGTTTAGAGGACGTGCGCCTCTAATAGTGACATTCTAATTGGAGCGCTTCTGCTTTCAGACAAAGGCGATGAGTCTGTTAAGAGTAGAAGAGAACACATCTGATAGAACCATGTAGAAAGATAAGAAAAAGACACTGGCTAACAGTGTGGTTGTTGGAACACATTTTCTTTCATTTCTTTCATTGCTATCCAAGGGGCAAGAAGTATAGTGGGTTATGGAGGTTATTTGATTTTTAAAGTATTTGGTAAGTTTCCCTTGACAAGTTTGACCCGTAAGATAATTTATCTTGAACAGCACAGATGTTTTCCTAGGAAACAACTCTGTTTCATTAATAAGGTGGAGGGGTTGCTGTATCTTCTCCCCGACTTACTTCATCCTTAGTGCAGGTATTGGGTGAGAAATGCACTGAGTCCCTCAGCAGAAAAACCCCTTTCTTGGCCACTTCCCACATTCCATTAACCTTTTACGGCTTTTTCTCAAGCCTCACTCTATTCATTGACCCGTAGGTATTTCTTTGACTCCTCATTTGTCACCTGTTATGTGCAAGCTGTTTACAGAAGATGAATCCAGGGCAGAACCTATGTTCTAGCTGCTTGTGGTTGAGAAGTGACGTGCGCACACACACAGACACACACACACACCCAAGTATAATGTATGTCGAATGATTTGCCTCATCAAAGAGCCACTGAGTAAGGTGTGACCAAGCTATGAGCATAAAGACATGCATGAAGAAAGAGTTATTTGACTTCATTTCTGGCAATAAAGCGGAGAGGGCCGGGGGGAAGGGGCGTGAAAAACCCAGAAGGAAAGAGTATGCCAGGCTGAAGGCAGAGTGTTCAAAAACGCCATGCTAGGGAAGGTAAGGACTTGTGCTGGGACCAGTGGGCAGTCCGGTTTGGCCTCCACGTCTGGCATGTAACACAGACACATCTTGAGTGAGAGACTACGTAGCTGAAAACTTACTCTATAGGCCAATGTTCTCTAAGACAAAACTAGTTTTAGGCAAATGATAATTTGAAGAAATAATAAGACTCAGGTTCTTCAGTCAGTGCTTCTCAAATTAGGGTTCTCATAACCTGTGGGTCTGGAGACATATTCTCTGGGTTCTTGGTCTGTCAAAATGTTCATTAACAGGGGCCCATGTGTACTTCCACATACGCGAATCATGACTGCGCACAAGGGCAGCCATTGAGAACTTTGAGCAGGGGTTTGACAATAGGCTGATCTGGCAGCAGTGTTTCAAACTGGCGAAGAGGAAGACTAGAAGCTTGAATAAGCATAGAAATGTTGATTTCTTCCATTCCTCCTGACCAGTTACATTCATTATCTATAACAAGCATTTTAGCCATTAATTGTATACATTTAGCATTTTATTATGCACTAGTTTTTATTATTCTATAACTGTGCTGTGTGTGTAAGGCTTGTCTCTGATAAGATTTTATCTACGTCAAAAAAAAGAACTCAGCACACAACAGTATAACCCACTTTAATGGTAGGTCTACAGTAAGAATTGGTGTATTCCATATAATTTTCTATAAAATGTAAGTAATATATAAATTGATATCACAGGAGTAGTGTGAAGATTAGCTGACTATATAGACAACCGACTCTAAGATAAAATAGATATTATAGAAGCATAGAATACAACACATGATGTTGAACAATTTTTAGGAAAGATAGTACCTCATTCTCAGAGGTCCATATTGGGCAAATATTAGCAGTTTTAAAAAAGAAAGTATGAAGGAGAAGAAAGGTAGGAAAGAGACGGAGGGTGGGAGGAAGGAAGGCAAACCCATGGTTTCTTGTGTTTTGAAGATATCCTTAGCTACTCTGCAAAGAGGTGGGGGTTCCCCTCTCTCCTACCCCCTCCACACGCACCATTTTTTTCTATGTGGAGAATTATAAGGACTTCCGTAAGCTCCCAAGTCCTCCGTTCTCTGGCCTCCCCTCCTCAGCAATGCACATTCATGATTAAATTCTCTCCACTTACCAATGGTGACAATTACACAGAATTTGGTAGTTAATGTAGCTTTTCCATAGTACTAACAATTTTGTATTCCTGAGAGAAAGAAAGAAAGGTAGGTTCTTTGACAGTAATTTAAAATGCTCAGGAGATGGTTTCCAGGATAACCTTTAAGGTTGATGTAACCTGGGGTCCAGAAAGATGAGTGGATAGAGAGATACTGCAGTTCATGTCTTTGTCACAAAGGAGGTGAGAAAGAAAGGAAAGGGAGGCAAGAGGCCACCGGTGGGAGCAGGGGGTCAGAACTGTCATCTTCCTTTCTCTCTTGCCTTCGATCCCTTGTCATTTAGGTTCTGCTATCACTACCAGTTTTATCTATTGGTATTATGGTTGTCATACCAAGCTTCTTTTTAAAGTAAAAGAATAAAGGAAACAACATTGATTCCAGTGGGGGATTATCAAAGTAAATGTGGTATTTTTATGGCTTTTATATCATCCTTTAACAGGGTCACAAAGCATGTTGTTTGAAAAGCAGCGCTGCTCCACCTAGTATGATCCCGGGGTCATCCTTGTTGGCAGTACTCTTATGAAGCCAGCTCTCATTTTAATTTTTTAAAAGCACATGTCTCCCTGCCCTAACATTTTAAGAAATGTATTTTTCAAAAATGAATTATGTGTTGAGAAAATTATAATCATAATCTAGAAAGGAAAACTGTTATGATTTATTATAGCCTCAGGTAGAGGGAACCCCAGAAGAATCAAATGAGTGTTAAATTCTCACTTAATGTCCCTGTTACCTGGCATCAAACTCGTTCATGTTAGCGTTCATTCAACCTGTGGACTAAACATGGTCGCTACAATCTCAGCTATTCGTTGTCTTCAGGGAACAGTGCCGGAGTTGCAATGCGCGTAAGGAGCTCTCGTGTCTTTCCCCATATGCAAAGCATTCAAATGTCTTTATGCAAAAACATTGATGTACTTTAACAAAATTAAACAATAGTTTTCCCCCCCCCCCTGTGAATACCACACTCGCCTCCAGATGCTGTATTTGGCGGCCAAGCAGCTGCAGGCTATTAAATGTCCTGTAAAGCTCCATTTTTTTTTCCTTTTCTTTTTGCTCATAAAGGGAAGAGAAGTGTAGGGATGTTTATGGGGTGACAGGCAGATGTTTTCATTGAAGGAGACTATGTATGTGGTAAGCAAAAGCTAAAATGATCTCATTTATGATATCATCAGCATTTTTACAATTCTTTTGGCCTCTTTATTTTTAACCATCTCACCTGACCCTAAATTAATCTACTCTGGAAAGGCAGAAAAATAGGCCATTTATGTAGCTGCCGTCCATGCTGCAGAGAAGTTAATTTTACGTCTACTTCCTCAGAAAGATTATTTTTTGTCCATTCATATCGTTTTGTTGGGTAGAAGAGAAATTAAGTTTGAAGCACTGAAGAAGAGTTTTCAATGACTCACAAAACATCACAAATCATAATTTTTTCTCATAAATTTTACTAACTCTTAGTCATGCTTTAAATAGTTTCAATATTAAAGTTCACGAAACAAATTTGTCAGTTTTTCAGAAATTATAGTTCAAACTATAAACATCAAAGTCATGTTGACTTTGTGAACAATAGTCTGATTCAGTCTCTTTTCTTCCAAAGTAAGAAAGTAGCACCTCAACCATGTGTCTATGTTATACTAAGTAAAATGAACTTTTAGTAGATGGATAAATTCATAGAGATTTAAAACAAGGGGCTCTTGGGTAACTGGTGTTTTCAGCCAGACTCTATAAAGCCCATTTCAGAAAAGCCTCTTCCATGCCTACCGAGGCCCTGGGATGAACACAGACTTTCCATCCGCTGCAGCCTAGCTCATATGCTGCCCGAGAAGGTATCTGTAGTGTCCCTTTGTCCTGTCAGGTTTCCAGACTTTATGCTTACTTTAACCTTTTGTTTGATCCAATGCAACAATCATTTATAAAGCTCCTACTATGTGCTAGAAAGCATTTTGGGGAGATACTGTTGGAAAGAATACCAGATTAGAATTCTCCAATCTCCTTATCCCCTTTCCTGAGAAGGACGGGTACTTCTACCCTCAGCATGAAATCTGTGTGTCTGCAGATGGGATCTGACAGCTTTCACATGAACTGTGGAGGCACAGCGCTTGCTTGGAGGCCTGTCGGAGGCCCCAGGCAGCCCACAGACATCATGTGGCCAGCTGAAGGAGTTGCTGTTTTTGCAGAAGTCTTCAGAGTTTAAGCTAAAGGCATCTCCTCCAACGCGGTAATTAAACATCACGCTGAGCCTTCTGAGGCAGGCAGTACAATAATTTTCCATGGCTTGAACTTGACATGGTTCAAAGCCAATTAACATGATGGAAGATGTTACAGTAGCAAAATTCGGTTTTCACGGCAATTTAGAAACAACAAATTGGTGACTCTCTTCATGCTGCTCTGACAGGAAGTCATATAAATACATTGAGGAAATAATGGGGTAAAAAATGAAGGGACTCAAGTTTGGAAACTTCAGTTTGGTTTTGGTTTGGCTCTTTCTCTTTTATGCCTTCATATAAATTGAAAATTTTAATTTAATGCCCTCAGCCAATTGTTTTTCTCATCTCTGGTAAGTTTCTGCTTTGAACACCATGTATGTCTGTGTTCAAACACAGGTTTGCTTTAGAGAGCAGGCAGATTATGTTCAGAATTTGTTTGAAGTACATTTGATTCCTCACTTTTAGTCATTTATAGTAGTTGCTAATTTGTATATTGATATAGTACTCTAGACGACACTTTATATTTTGAATCTAGTGCTCTGTTAGATAGAATTATAATTACTGAAATCACACATGACCTCACTATTCGAAGCAACTGGACTAGGGAACCATTTTGCTGTCTCACATTCAAAAATGGTTCTCTGCCAGAGAGCTGCTCTCTGAACACAGTTCCTTTCATCGCACTAACCATGTAGGTCCCATTATTCTCTTTCTATTACCAGGTTGGTGTTTTCAATTATTGCCAAAAATACCAGCACATTAAAAAAGAAAAATAAAATTTAAGATTCATAGCATTTGGGCAGGTGATTTGCCTTTTGAAAATTTACTCTGCACTACATTACGCTTGATTTTAGAACACAAACACAGAGGGAAATGTACAAAATAGCAGCAGAACCCCGACCCTTTAGACTGTCATTGTTATGAATACTGACTATGATGCTTGGGGTGCTGCTATCCATAATCAGACTTATAGTTGTTTAATATTTTACACAGCTTGGGAAGTCTTCTTTATATTTGTATCTCAATGTAGAGTAGGGTTCCAAGCTACACAGAGACGTAAACTTCAGTATGTGGTTCTTGGTTATCCCCAGTTGCTTCTGTGTCTTATCTGCTGAATGGCTAGTTGCTCTTTATAGGAAAAGAACAGATCACAGTGAGTGGCACGTGGGAAGTGCTCTGACATGTTTGCTGCGTGAGTGGTAAGTGGGGCTAATTTCGCCTGTACGGCCACTCGACTCTATGCTGAGCACAACACTTTCTGATCAATACACATTAGCGGCCACCGTGCCATCTTCCTATCCTCCTTGCCTTTCTTTCTCTTTCCCTTTGAAAGTAGTTTTTATTTTCTAATTATAACAGTTAAAACATGAGTTATAAGTAAGTTCTTTCTATGTGTGGCAACAGTAAGGTGCTAAATTTATGCAAAGGCTTTAGTGTTTGCAAAATACAGCCAAAAAGAAAGGAAACTCACATTTAATCCCACCACCCAAAGAACTACTGATAGATATTATTCAAATCTCTCTCTACCTCTTTATCTTTCTCTTTAAATATGGGACCATAATGTGAGGGCTGTTTTCGAAACTTTCTTCGTAGGTATATTATATTTTCCCAAGTAAATATTTATCTCTCGTTCCCAGTTATACAGTTGTATCGATATTTGTTTAACTGATTCCCTCTTTGAGACATTTAGGTTGAATTCAATCTTTTACTATTAGGAACAATGCTACAACAAACATACTTGAATTTAAATTTTTGTGCACATTCACTTTTGTTTTCTAGGGTAAATTCTTAAAAGTGCAATTGTTGAGTGAACATATAGAAAAACTTAAGACTTTGGATGTGTACTTCACGATGCTCCCAAGCAAAGGAAGACCAGTTTGCGCATCTCTTTTTTTGTGATGTTATCAGCCTCTGGTAATTGCCTAGGTCCATCCATTCATCATTATTCTTGTAAAATAGCAGCAGTCTACCACTTCTTTATTATATGGAATACTTCTATAAAAAGAAATTGCTCCCAAAACTCTATGGCCATCCTGAGATGCAGACCACACAGGAAGGGCAGTGTACATACTCGCTTCTTTCGTGCATCTGTTTCTGACTTTTCTTGCTGGGGGAGACTTCATCTTCACTACACCCCCAGGCTTCTATCCTCTTTTCAGCCTCGTCCTCACTAAACATGCTCTGCCGTGCTTTCCAAAGCCAGCTCTGTTGGTTTGGGATTGAAATGTGTAGGAGTATTATTGTCTGTCTCTTATTTCTCTGGACTGAATTATGTTCCCCCAAACATAGGCTAAACAAGGCTAAAGCCCTAAACCAGTGTGACTTATTTGGAGATGGTCCTTGAGGAGATAATTAGGGTTGAATGAGGTCAGAAGGGGGGTGGGTGATACAATAGGATTAGTGTCCTCATAAGCAGAGACCCCAGGGAGCTCCCCAGTGCTCCCTTTCAGCACATGCCAAGAGGTAACATGAGCCACAGCAAGATGTCACAATCAGAAAGCCAAGAGAAGAGGCCTCAGAATGAAATGAAACTCACTTTGCCAGCACCTTGATCTTGGACTTCCAGCCTCCAGAGCTGTGAGAAATACGTTTCTGTGTTTAAGCTCCCAATGTGTGGCACTTTGTTATGGCTGCCTGAGCAGGCTAGGACATTTACTTATGCTACATGTGTCTTTTATGGATTTTAATTTGCTCTTCCTGTTGATCTGTTAGGATGTTGGAAAATGTATGGAGGAACTTGGATTAGGCAGCTGCTAGTATCCTACAGCATCTAGAAGTCCAGGCAATATATTGGAAAGTGTTCCCCTTATAAAAGTACTGTGAGTACTTTTATTATCCAAGATCTGATTACCAAACCTGATTTAATTTAAGGCTATTAGAAATGTTCCAGAGTAAAGGATTGATTTCCTCTGAGATAGTGGTAATGTTTCCTTTCTTTATTATATCGCGTATTTATTAGAGGGTAGTGAAACCCCTTCTCATCAATGGCTCAGTATAACGCACACCTATCCTTCTGAGCAGGGCTGATGGCAGAAGTCCTTACGTGTTGACAGGAGCAGCCACTATCTCAGCTTCACACTTGAAACAACAGCAGTGTGGTTAAGAGTGTGGTTTCTTGAGTCAGACTGCCTGAATTCAAAGCACACATTTTAGGTAAATTACTTCATCTCTCCAAAACCCTCCTTTTCTCATCTTCCTGAGGGGTTTAAAAATAGTTGTCTGTATTAAATAACATAATATGGAGACAGTTCCTGTCACATAGTAAGCATTCAATCATCATACAGAGGTATTCAAAGCGACCAACAGCCTACCAACTTAGGCTATGGTATAGAAAATGATTTGCCTTAAAACTATTTCAAATTTCAATAATTTTATCTTTGAAGCAGTCATATAAAATTAGGTATAATTCTATATATTACTCAAAAGTCTGTCACTGACTTCTTTCTCACATTAAGAAACAAGAAGCATCTAGGACAGTGCTTACCCTGTACTAAACTTCGATAAATATTTGTTGAGTGAGTAAATACAAATCACACAATAAAATGATGTCACTGATTTTCTCTCTCCTCACTTGGGATCAAGGCATAGAGGGCCTTGATTCTTCTGCAATTATTTTATCGAGCTTCAGCGTGGCAAACCAGCCCAGCAGGTCCTCGAACGGCATCGTCTCCTTCAACGCCGTTTTATCATAACGTTGGTGAGATGATACCACAGGACTTTAACTCTTGTTCCTATCAGCTAGCCTGTGGTAAAATTGATTTCTTTATTCGTAGTTTCATTTACAGTCACAGAACCTATCGACAACATTGAGTGAGGACCTGCTGTATGTGTGAGACTCACCGTAACTCCATTGCTCTGAATTGACGAGGCTGGTCCGGACGGAGCCTTGGTATTTCCGCTGGGCTCACTATTCCTTCTGTGGATGCTGCTGCTTGGGTTCACATAAACATCACTTCTATCCATTGTGACATCTTCTTTCTGACACCAAATGAGTGATCTGTTTTCCATACCCATTCTCCAACACGAAATGGGAGTCCAACAATTCAACGAATTCTGACACTAGCTACCCTGAGTTAGCACAGACCGCACAGGTTAAGGGCTCAGTCCCTCGAGACTGCGCCCATTCTGAACGCCAGTCGCAAGTCTCAGGGGCCACCTATGCTTCTGATGGACCCGTTATAAATTTGGGGAGGGCTCATAAAGCCTCCGTCAGGTTCAATAATTCACTGGAACGACTCACAGAACCCCAGGAAACATTTTACTTACATGTGTAGGTTTGTTATAAAGGATACAACTGAGAAACAGCCACACGGGAGCAATGGAGAGAGCGAGGTGGGGGTGGCGGGGAGCTGGTGCCCAGCCCCCTTCCCCTCTCTGGGCACACCAGCCTGAAGCCATCTAGGGCACCCACCCTGAGTCCCTTCATTAGCACAAACTTAGGTACGGTCAGAAAGAGCTCCTTCTGAATAACAGGACACTCTTACCAAACAGGAAATTCCAGGGGTTTCAGAAACTCTGCCAGGAACAAGGGCTCAAGACAAAGAGTATGTTTTTATGACACCGCCCCCAGTGTTTGCCTGGCTCGTCTACAGGGCCCTGCTCCCCAAATCTGCGGGTTGGTTGTTGGTTTGTATTCACTAGTATCTTAACTCAGCGTTAGAGCCGTGAAATAGACCGTGTCAACATCACCAGACACGAAATAGTGTCGAGTCAGATGTAAAGAAATATCGCATCTACCTGAAATCAGCTGCTTACTTCACTGGCATGTACCTGTTATAAATCGTGTATTGGCGCACCTGTTTCTACCAAGCCTGAGGAGATTTAACTTCAATGGAATTTTCTAGGATTTTCCTAAGACATGTTAATTTCTCTTTGTGATTTAGAAGTTCCTACTTTACATCTGTCAAAGCTTAATGTCTGTGTTATGTTCTGAGATAAAATACATCATTGATCACTGTTTTTTACTCATCTTGAGGCTGTTTTCCTGAACAAGTCTCTGAGCATACAGCATCCCTTCATTTTTTTCTCTTCAATTGTTAGTAGTTAGCTGCACCAACAAAGGAACAACAAAAGACAAAACAAAACAAAAACCCCAGACCACACTCAGGGGCATGTCACTGATGTGCCCCTAGGTGACAGTTCTTTTCCAGTGAGATTTTCCTCCACCCGACCACATCTTTTTGCTCTGGGCTCTTCGCCCTTTGGAGTCAATTCTGAAATTTATTTCTACCTTGATTCAGAATGTCAAGGGCAACCCCCATAAATACAATGTTAGACAGCTCTGTACACTCCAGGGCTTAGTACAAGAAAAAGTCCAGGATATAT
Source organism: Hipposideros armiger (assembly GCF_001890085.2). Lineage (NCBI taxonomy): Eukaryota > Metazoa > Chordata > Mammalia > Chiroptera > Hipposideridae > Hipposideros > Hipposideros armiger. The sequence goes on from NW_017731351.1 coordinate 7,225,337, forward strand.
CCACGTCTGACATTTCAAGATCTTTTAATACATGTGTATTTAAAAAGTCAGAACATTAAGTAATGTGTCTATGATAAAATGCCTCTGCCAATCATGAATACTTTGTAGATTATTTTTAAGAGCTGAGTTGATCACCATTATATTCGAGTTACCTACGAATCAGGCAATAACCACAGCTCCCTTACTGTGTTAAGGTGAGGACCAAATGAGACAGCACAAGTAGTGTTTAGCAAAAGCCTTACTTGCATCAATGTCTGCCTACCCCACATGCCTACAGGATGTTTTCATGCAGATGTCTACAAGACATCCAAAATAAGAGGCTCAGGCAAGTTCCTCACTCTAACTCCTCCCAATTTGCTGCTCCCTCAGATTTCCTGTCTCAATACAGGGCAACTCTACTTTTTCCAGCTGATTAGCCTAAAAGAACTTAGAGGTGTGCTTGAACTAACTCCTTCTCTTTCTTTCCCTTTCTACTGGCTAAATTTTAATCACACCTTTTCTCTCCCTATCTGCCACTACCTACCGCCCTCTCCAGCCCTCTAGCCTGTCTACCTGGATTACTGCCACGACTTTCTAAGCAGTCTCTGGTGCTATAGGGTGCTGTAAGTAAAACACTGCAACCCCCATCTCCCGAGGCCAACACCCCACAGTCCTGATCCCTTTAGCTTGCTTTGTATTTTTGCTCTAGCGCCTATCCTTGTTCAAATGCTAACCAGACAAAGAAAAGAACTACTGCACATGGGACCGGGAAAAGACACCCATAAGAAAAAGCCAGTCCAGAACCAGAACTAACAAGTATAGAAAAGAACAGGCAAATGAATCACAAACATTGAAATGTGATCAATATCACTGGTAATTAGGAAAATACAAATTAAAGCAACAATGGAATTCTCATTGTTAGCTAAGATATTAATACATCTAGAGCTGACTTTGGTTGTAGGAAAATAAAAATTTTTACACATAGCTGATAAAATGAAAATCACTATACAAATTTGGAAAGTAATCTAGAAGTATTGTTAAAAGTTTATACGCTTGCATCCTTTGACCTGACAATGTAACTTTGGTAAATCTATTCTCTGTAAAGAAAGTACCAGTATGTGAAAATATATCTAGACAAATATTTCTATTATAGCATTGATTATAATGACATTAAAAAGAAAAAAATAATTAGAAAAAACCTGATATTCCATCATAGGGAAATGATTAAATAAATTTGATCCAGTCATAATTTTCAAATATTATTTGGTCATTAAAAGTCACTGGTGAGAGCTACATGTATGAACCTGGAAGAATGTTTAGAGAAATGGAAAATAAACAATTAGCAGAGTAATGTATAATATGACTATATTTTTATCTCAAAAAAAGAAAAGAAGGAAATAAATATCATATATCACATATACTTATATTTTTATGAGCATAGATAAAAATGTGGAGTACTGGTGTTAATACTAATTATCACAGTAAGGTGGCACTGAGGGAGGAATATTAACTTTTGCTTTTTATCTTCTCTGTTGTTTGCTTGTTAAAATGGGCACACTTTTATAGTGTAAAAATATCCAATAAAGAAAAAAAAATATAGGCTATTATTTGAAAGTACATAGCCCGATGCTTTGATAAGTACATAATAAGTTTACGTATCATATCAGAGGACTTTGAGTTTTATCTCAATTCTCAAAAAAGAAGGTGACATTTAAAATGAATTCTATAGTTTCAACACAGAGGTGCCCTAGGGTGGTTCCTTTCACTTACACATGAGAAAGATGAGATCCTTACGCACATCGCAGCGTCTCCGTATGTGGCCACTGAGGACATGAACAGATGCTTAACAACTAGACAGGAACCAGCTAAGTACTTGCCCGAATCACAGCTAGCTCATGGGAGAGGCACATCTAGAATCCAGACCTTCAGGCTCCAGGGCTAGGTCCTTTCCTTGAGGACACCAGGTTGGGAGAGCAGCGAGGAGACAGATGTGTGTATTGCCTGAGGCAATGACGGGCTCATCTGGAAAACTCTTGTAAAACATTCCCACTCTGAATTTACCTAAGGCGAAAATCATGACCTCACAGTAAGAAGCATAATGTTTCTTTTCCTCTTAGAAAGCGTATTATTTTTAGTTTGGGAGGTTTTGTTTTTTGAAGCATACGCAGCAGTGCTTAGAAAACTAATTTTAAACACATGAGACACAAAACAATGCCTGATAACCAGATGCCCTGCTCTGGGGCCAGTGACCACACACCAGTGTGCATGGAACGGCCTCGTGGTTTCTGTGGCGTGTCTTCCTGTGGCCCTTCCAAGCACTAAAGCAAGCATCAATATGGCTACCCAGTAGTCCCTTTTATGGAACATTTGATTAGCACGTTCTCTGGACTTTCCTCACACCCCAAAACTTCCTCTCTGGCCCCCTATTCATCAGAGGCAACCACTGATGTGGCTCAGAGTCCATTCACAAATTAACCAGTTACTGCAGCCACCAAATTTCCCCCTTGACCTTCAACTCCTCCACTCTTCCCCCAACACACATTTCCACTTTTACTAAGATTCAGAGTCTCTTACCAAAAAATGACCTTTACTTTCACTCTCACCTCGCAGACCCAAAGAGCCGGTTTCGCTTTCTGATGCTTCCCTCCCAGCTTAGCTCCCTCTAAGAGACATTATTTTCCAACACAGTTTTGTTTCTTCTCTTAATAGAGCCTGGGCAGAGGACTCGAAATGGCCAATTGGGCGGGGTCCCAGAAATCTGCTGGATGAAAAGCCACAAAAGGCTCTCTGAGGGGACAAACACAAAAACAAACAAAACGTGTGTTGAGGAAAGGATAGCCAACTGCCTCCTTGTTGGCAGTTGTTCCCTATCATTCAATCAATCCCACGTAAGCGTCAGGCAGGCTTCTCTTTGCAGGAGGCTGTGCTGTCTGTCATAGGAAAGGGAGGCTTTCTCATCAGCAGTTCCTTGGTGGTTACCAAGCACGCGGGGAGCTGGAAGCATACTGGTCAGGGCATGACGGGCACAGGAGCTGTGCGTCCAGAGACTGCCAGTGGCCTGCCAGCTGCCAACTCTGTGTAAAGATGAAAAACGTTGCTCAGAACTGTGGAAAACCCCTCAGCCTGACAAGCTCTAACGAGGTACAGTTTTGAGAAACTCGGTCTAAATAAAGACTGCTGACGGTCCTACTATAAAGTTTTTGAGAAGGCTTGGACTTATGTAAAGAGTCCTCTTTTGACTTTCAGGTTATGCTGAGGGAATTGGCAGTTTTTGTAGTGCCTTCTTTGTGAAAACGCTCTGGTTTTCAGCTGTCCTGGTAAATCCATTGAGTAGCACGCTCAGGTGTGTTACCTATTTGGGTGAGTAAAAGGCAAGAGGAAGTTGCTTTAGTGCGTCCGTGCCCGCTGGGAGCAGCAAAGGAACTGAGTAAAAGTGGCTGCAATGTCTCAGCATACTCACAGAAGTGCCAGGCGCCACCCCAGTGTTGCCAGGTAAGGGTTCTGGCTGTGACGGGGGTGTTTGGGGGGACACCTGAGCACCGCTGGCCCCTAGAGGGGGTGCCTTTGTGTAACTGAGACACAGGTGCTCCTGCTTCTGGGTGTGTGCAGCCCACTGGCAGTTCCTGGCTTGGAGAGGAGAATGGGTGACACCAGCTTACCCTTGTCTCCTGAGTCAGGTGCTTCATACTGCAACTCAGGGAGCTACCCTGACAGGTGACCTGCCGAGATGCCACCTCGGAAAGATTAAGCTTCTTTAGTTTCTTATCTTACTGGGGGTGTCGGAGGAAGACTTCTGCTGCAGACGTTGTAGCTTGGGTTGACGTGACCCGTTTTCTCTCCTCCGGGACATTTTTCTCCAGCCATACAGTCTGTTCCCACTGATGCGGGGGAGTTTGGGAGACAAAAATCCATTCAGGCATACCTTTTCTCTCACATCTCTCAGCTTGTCACGGGTTGAAATCTTTAATTGCTGGCTCCCAATTGCCTTGCTTTTCTATTCCACTGACCCCAATTCATGGGCAGGGCGTGTGTGTGTGTGTGTGTGTGTGTG
>NW_017731351.1:7229991-7238164 GCF_001890085.2 Hipposideros armiger
GAACCGGAGCCCTCTGGCATCCCAAGCGAGTTCCTAACCATCGCACCACTCGGCCGGCCCCTTACTAAACTGTTCTTAGCTCGCATCCCTTCCTGGTGCCCACAGGCTGTACCACTCCCAGTTTCCAGAGCAATTCGAGGCTGCCTGTCCTCTAGAGTTTCTTTTTCTGACTTTGTTTCTTTGGTTCAAACTAGCTGTCTCTTCTCTTATCCTTGCAAAATACTTCCAGGTGCCCCCCCCCCAAAAAAAATGTTGCATCTGCATTCTCTCACGTCTTTTTGTTTGGTTTTCAAGTTGATCAACTTCATTTCTTTTACAACTTTGTATTTCTAGCCATTACAGGGGCTCTGTGCCATTTTCTTTAAAAGTTTCACATGTTAAAGATAATGTCTTTCTTAGTACCTACCCCAATTCTTCATTTTTATTTTAAAAACTTAAAATACCTAGAGTTACATGTGTATTTAATGGCATAAAATGTTAGGGTCATAGTGCAGACCAGAGTCACTTTTGAGAAGAAGAGTTGTTCTCATAACATATTCCACGATTTTGTTAACGCTCTCTTTCAACCTACTTATATTTTCCAGTTATACCACTTTTTTAGTTACCTTAAGGCAATGAATCGTCTTGATCAGCGTTGCTGGCCCTCATCGGTCTTCTGGGCCGTGATTATTAATAGACTTGACAGAAAATCACTGGGTGTTTGTTCAGAGGCAGGATAATATTACAGTTGTCACTGTTTTCAAGAAATCCTGGAATGTCAGCTCCACGAGAGCAGAGATTTCTTTTTTCTGCCTTGTTCACAGACACAATGTGCCCACCACCAAGAAGAGTGCCTGGGCATACAACATGTTCAATATTTATTTGTCGAATGGCAAAATCTAATCATTTTTTTGTTTTGCTTTTTTACCTCCATAGCACTGGGAGGATGAATTCATAAGCAAACCCTGCAGTGCCTGGTAAACCCCTTTGGAGCTGAAAGTTTAGGCCATAGTATCAGATGTGTATGTTTTGGGTTATATTTTCTCTGAATGCAATTCTTCACAATGAAGGTCGTGTACTAGCTTTCAGCTTATTCCTATAAGCTTGTGTATCTTCCCTGTGGTTCATTTCTTTTGATTTAGCATTTTGGTTTGAAAGGCTTTAAACATGTCATTGTTTACATTCTCTGTCCTGCAGTTTATTAAAAAAAAAAAAGAAGAAGATATTTCCCAGCCCAGAGCTCTGAGGCAAACCAAGCATTTATACTCACCCAGAAATATGTCTATTATCCATACCTTTTAGTTCTTTCTGGAATCTATTTTTAAAAGCATGACAAAATATTTTTATATTTACTCAGTTTTAAAAATTGCCTCTGCCTATAATCATAGTGAAGTTTTCACGTGCGCATTTATTCAGCCAAGCAAGGTTTGTCCTTAGAGAACCTTTCCTTCCACAGTTAACTTTCCTCTGAGGGAATCTAATATCACTAAATCCCACTGTTCGCTGGTAAGGTCTTTGAGTTTCTTCTCGGGCTCTTCTTAAGACTTAAAATAATGTTAGCAATCATCATTTCTCTTTCACAATAGTTAGCTTTATTTTGAGGAAGATTCCGAAACTTTCTCTCAAATCCCTTCAGAGTTCTTGGGTGAATCCCAATTTTTTGTTTGGTCATCTTCACAGTTCGGCTTAGACTCAACCTTGTGCGTATGTGTGCTTGAGCTTGGACTTAGAGGTTAAGGCATACCCCAAGTCTTCAACAGCACATGGAAAATCAAGTTTTCTAACTGTGGACAGCCACTGCTCGCTCTTTGTGCGTCCAACTTTTATGCTGCCTGATGGCCCCACTGCTTTCTAGCTGGTTTCTACCTGTCTTTGGGGTACTTAAATATGATATTTTTTTATTAAAGTTCATTGAGCCGCATATTTTGAGTCAAATCTGTTTATGTTTGTTCTTGGGTGCTGGGTGCTTTCAGTTGAGTTCCTATTCTATCCATGGCTCTCTTTACTAACAGAAAGGCCTTTAATACTCTGACAATACATTCATCAGAAAAAGTAAAACTTTTTATATTTATATTTTACTAAACATGCCCCTAATCCCAGTTAAAAAACTATATATGTGGATATAAAGAAAATAGAGTAAATCTACTATGATGTATTCTAAGTTTTGTACATTGAAGTTGTATTATAAAAATTATTATACAAGTCTATTACAAAAGATTAAAATACTTGTTATCCCTATTAATTGATTCAGTATTTTTTGAGACTTTGCTAGGTATTCATACTTATATTTGATATGAATAGATATATTTTTAAGCAATTATTAATTTTTTTCATCTTCAAAACTAAATACTTTTCCCTGGGTATTTTATAATTTCATTTTTCTATAACTAAGTCTGAAGGATTCTTTGGTTTTCCAAGCCTCACTGGAATTCTGAATTTATGTGAAGACCACCACTACAGTCAGTCACACACAATTACTTCCTGTACCAGCTTCTGAGTTTTAGGTCTTCAAGACCAAATAGTATAGATGGCTCTTGCTTTTCTCACTGTTTTTTGGTTTTTTTTAACCATACTTGTTGTGGAATAAAGAACTATTTATTAAGTAGATCTACCTCTACTAATATCACTAGTTGATCTGTTCTAATTATTGGCCTTTGGCAATCTACACATATTTCCATGGGGAGAGCTGCCCATGGCAGGTGCAGGGTCCTCTCTGAGCCTCCGTCTCCTCACTAAGCCAGAGGAGGCGGTTCCCACCTCGGGAGGGCCTGCTGTGGACTGAAAGAAACACAGCACAGGCAGCACTTGGGGCAGTGCCTGGCTCAGCCAGTGAGTTCTGCCCTCTCTGGGACTAGCCTGGCCCGGGGTACTCATGTCTGCACCCATTTCAACAAGCAACAGAGGAGCATGGTGAATGTCATTTTTTTAGTAGAATGCTACTGTTTCCCACCCATCGTGTCAGCACTTATGGAAACGCTGTCACCTCACCCACCTGCTGGTCCCTGCTTTTGCTCCCCATTGGAGGTCACTCTTTCCCCCATCTGATCTCTGAGATGCCAGTTCTTGGTGGCATTTGCTTCTGGTGTCAGGTATCTGACTTACCCAGTTGTGTGAATTCCTCTTCTAGTCTTGAATAGTTGCATTTATACAAATTCTAAAGTTGTCTTTATGTCAGTCCTGCAAAGATGAAGAATAAAAACAATTTTATAATAAGTAACATTCACTTTCCTGGTTTTTTATAATCGTGATTCTTGATAATTTCCGTTTGAATTCAATGGTTTGGCATTTTAAAACAAACAAAAAGCAGCCAGTATTTTTTTCCATTTTACTTAGGAATAAATGATCCATTCTCTAGAGTCAGAAAAAAATTGACAAGGTCCATAATTTTATTTTATAGCTTTTGTATCAAAAACTAACACTGTGACAAAAGTCCACTTTAAACATCAGCAGTGTTCTCTGATGTCAAAGGTTGTATAATTGTGTTAAAAAAGTCATTAATTAAGGGAAAAATATCCCCCTTTATGCACATTTTTTTCTTTTGGAATCTCACCCAAAATCATGAGGATACAGGCTTGCTTGGTTCTGAAGTGAGGCTTACACAAAGAAGTTTTAAAGAATTATGTGTTGAATTAAATGAGAAAAAGTCTTTCTGGGTTTTAGTTTCTTTCTACTGTTCATGGCTTTGTGTACTAACCCACATTTCCAAAGGCGGACTCCCACAATCTGAGGATTTCAACTGAGCTTGGATGTATAAGTCCACAGGGAGTAAAATGCCAGCCTCTATAGAGCAAAGGTGAAGAAGACATTCAAGGTTTAGGGCTTTTGTTTGTTTATTCTATGTTTTTGTTTGTTTGTTTGTTTTCTTTTGGGGCTTTAAATATCATGGTGGAAATAGCTCATTCTATTTTCTGGACTCCTTGGGCTAGAATAGAGCATCAGAGTAATCTGATTCATGCAAATGCTCTCCTTCCACATTCTTTTAGAAAAGCAAAACAATACACTAAATTATCTTTGTTTTGTTTTGATTCACCCTAATTTCACAAATCTTAAGGAAGATTTATTGGTTTTCGTCTTAGTTTCTGCTACATATGGAATGTTAATTTCATTTTTTATAAAATTGCTACACTGAGCAAAAGATAGTTTAAGTGTCTAATCAAATTTTATTTTTAAGGTTTAGTATTCAAGTACATTTTTAAATTCTAAAATAATTCCAAACTTACCATAATTTTCTAAGAAGTGCACAAACATCTATTTTTTGTTTTGCCCTGAGCAATTCAGAAGTAAGTTACCATTGAGTGATTTAGTGTGCTTTTCCTACAACCAAGAACGTCCTCCCACGTAACCATAAGACAACCATCTGTCGGGGAGGAGACACTTTCCCTCTACCTTTAGGTTCAGCCTCAGGGGCTTGCTAATTTACTGGCAAAGGCTGACAAACAGGAGAGGTGGACACACATTCATTAACATGTTTAGTTGCAGGGGAGCTCGGAGAAAAGACATAAAACTCAAAGAAGCAGATTTGAGAGATCCTATAACTCCTTAACAAACAAGAGAGGGTATGGATGATAAACTGTAGGGAAGTGCCTAGGAAATACATGGAGGAATCAGCGAAGAGCAGAGGCTTTAGTGAGGTTCACTTATGCAGACTCATCTCGGTGCTAAGAGTCACTCTTCTCGTCCTCGTACAGGAGAGGGGCAATATTCGTGCCACTTCCTCAACGGGCAATTGACGTTATGCCATAGGGAGGTCAGGGAGGGCGGAGAACTCTTCCTGTGTTTGCTGATTCTTAATTGCCTTGAGCTCAAAATAATCCTTACGTCAAAGTGGCATGTTAGGGGGCGGCGTATCCTGATCCCCTTCACATCAAAATAAAAAAACGAACACTGATGCAGCACTACCATCACCTCCTCAAACCCATAAGCCTTTTCCCAATTATCCTGTTCATGTCATTCGCAGGAGAAAAAGGGTCCATTTCAGGATAATAGACGGCCGTTAGCTTTCATGGTATCTGGGCTCTTTCAATCTTGTACCGCTCCCCAGACTTTGCTTGACTATCGTGTTTGACACCTGAGAAAATTGTAGGCCTGATAATCAGTAGAATGTCTCTCAATTTGCTTTTGTTAGTGTTCCCTCATAATTAGGTTCGGATTATGCATTTTTTAGCAGGAATACCACAGATGTGGAGCTATATTTTTTTAATGCATCCTATCAGATGGTCAGTTTGGATTTTTCTCATTACAGATTATTTTATCATTTGATTATGGTGTTGTCTGACAAGATAATCCAATATAAAGTTATTCTTTAATATTTCCTTTAGTATTCACTAAGTATTGGGGGAGGGAGAGCCCATGAAATTGTGTAAATATCCTACTCCTCATCAAACTTTCAGCCACTAATTTCAGTTATCTAATGATAACTTCTGAAGTATTACTATGATGGCTTTCATGTAGTGATTTCTTAATACCATAATTTCTTCTCCACTTATTAGTAGACATTCCAATGTAAAGAAAAGATGTCTCCTGTCCCCATCGGTATTTATTTAAAATTTTTATTTCCTATTTCATTTAACAAGTTATAATGCATTTTAATCATTATTTATCATTATTTATCTTGATTGAATTTGTCCCATTTTTAACAAATTCTTTGAGTACTTCCTAATTTCTGGCATAAAAAAAAATTCTAGGCTCATCAATTTCACATCCATATGAACACCACAAAAAAAAAAAAAGAATGAATATGGACTACTGCAATCTTTACCAAAACCAGCTTACCACGTCCAATAGGAAGAAAGCTATTTAGTGTAAGTCTATTATTACATTAACGTTAAACAATGACTACAACATAAAAAAAATCTATTAAAAAGAAATATAATTTTATTCAAAGTTTTAAAATAAATAACACAAGAGAACTTAACTATAATTAACTACACACGTGTAGACCACACATTTGTCTCCTCTATCTCCTGAACGCAAAATTCAAAATGAAAACCCTTGCAGTGATGTGAGCGTCAGAAACCAGTGTTCACCTCACCTGAATGCAGAGCGCCCTCTAGAGGCATCACTCAATAATGCAGTATTTCCAACTGCAGATGAACCTGTTGAAATCTCTGTAGGTTTTCGGAAGCCTTTTCCTTAAATGCATAAGATCACGCTACACGTTATAATAAGTGATCGTGATTTGATTCATCATGTTAACCTCTAGCAAAACTAGTGCAAGGAATCTGGCAAAAGGTGACTTGCACTTTATCAGCTCAGGGAAAGACTGGGAGTATGCCATCAGAAGGTAAAAAAAAAAAAAGACATTAAATGGCCACATGTCAGTTTATGACTTTTGGTAAAGCTGTTATGAAATCTCCCAAAAAACTCATGCAGAGGGGATGCCTTCCTAATTTATTGCATTATTTCCTCAACACCCATAGACGAATCAGGTGTAGACTGAGACTGGCAGGCATGTCACTTGTCACTCTTGGCTCTGTAGCTTTGTACATGCTGCTGTTAACCCAAACCTGCAAACCTGCTGATGGATTAAAATAAAAACTTATCATGTCTAGCAATGAAACTCCAAAACAGATGGGGAAAAACTCACATTTAAACTGATAATTTAGATAAATATTCTTTAATGATCAATTAAACACAAAGGTAAACTATTTCTACTGTTATAGAAATTTTGCACAGCTCTCAAGTATATGGTATCTAAATTAATTAATACCTCACACATAGTTATTAAAAGCCTCTCTCATCACTTTTGCTATAATTTAAAAGAATTTGAATAAAATTCTTTTACCAATGCTGTTCCTTAAAAAAAATTCTTTCAAATATGTCCCAAAGAAATTGAGCTGTAACAATATTGATTCAAGAGACTAGTTTTAAGATGATATTGTTTTATTTTATGGTAATTTTTACCTAAATTCATAGTCAATAAATATCACTGTGATACAAGGGAAAATATTATAATTACTAGACATGACTCAAAATTTGGTCTTCCAGTCTTCCTAGACCATGTCCCAACTCAGTATTGTATAGAGGTGTGAGAGAGACAGTTTGATAAATTAAAGAAAACAATAGTTGACACAAGAATGTGGACCTATCAGATGAGTATATCAGACCTAACTTATCCCCTTGTTTTTTCGATATATACACAACTGTAAAATATATTATTTAATGTTCCTGTTGAAATGCTTATTGCCAAAAACATTGTAAAGGAGAAGACTTCTTTTCTCTAGTAGTCTGCTCATGCCTCACCATACCTGCACACACAAAATTGCAATCCTTTCTTTTCGGGGAATAAATCCTTTTTAGTGACAGGAAAAAAGATATTTTCACTACCCACCTTAGGTCTTGGCTGGGGCTCTGTAACAAAAGACATTTTAACAAGAAAAGCATAGAAATTTAAGTTTTCTGTGACATGGGAAACTTCATATGGAAATGAAGGCTCCTCCCAAAAACCTAAATGCTTTTATAGTAGGTTGAACAAGAGAAGCTTTTGTGGAAAAGTAAAACATACATGGGTGACACTGAAGGAAGATAAGATTTATTGTAACCAGGTCTGTTTGTGCAGAATTCTCTGTCTTAATCTCTCGTCCTTGATGACAAGGCTGTTCCTTTGCTTCTGGTACAGGAGAGGCGCTTTTCACATGGGAATTGTATCTCCTATTTCAGGAAAAAAAGGGGGAGATCAGAACCTCTTCTTGCATCTGCTCCTTTTCAAGTGCCATTAGCTCAGGATAACCCTTATGTTGAAGTGTTGTATTTGGGGCTGGCATATTCTGCCACCCTTCAACAGTAACAGTAAAATGTATGATTGTCTGTGCTTGTACAGCTAGTTTGATTCTGTTCTCCAGATGTTCATCCCCAAATCAATGAGTTTATTTGCACTGCAGAGAAATGTGCAAAAGTATTAACCCGGTGATAGAGTTAGATGTTAGAATCAGTGCTGAGGTTTTCCTGACATGAAAAATTGATATAGCTTGTTTATATAGTGCTGTCTAGGAACTATGTTTCCTATCACCTCAATCTTTAAGATTATTCACTTTTGTATAGTCTTCTTCCAGAGAATGACATTTTAAATAAACTTGATGATGGTATGCCGTATTAAAACAATGATAATAACAAAAACACCCTACTGGCCCATGAAGGTATCAAGCGGTGTCATTTGTGTATCCCCGTCAAGGGTATATTTGGTGTCATTTGAATA
>NW_017731351.1:7243604-7247908 GCF_001890085.2 Hipposideros armiger
AGATGCTATAAACCCAAGTAGGTGACATGGCTGTCTTTTACCCAAGGAGTGACTAAACTTTTTTATTATCTCTTGAACCAAATTGAAATGTTTCTGTGCATTTTTTAGTTTTTTGCTTTGTTTTGTTTTCAGCAATAGGCTAAATGTACGGTTTCTGTTTTCCAAAGTCGTTCGTTAGAGTGTTTGGTGACTCTGCCAGGCCCTCAGGAGAGTAGCGGCAGTGCCAGTATTGAGCGCCGACAGCTTTCGGGCCCTGTACTAACCATCGTACGCCTGTTATCACTAACCCTACTCGCAGCCTCAACACGGAACATCCTCCTTCTATAAACAGGCCAATAGGGCTCCTCGAAGCTAAGGGGCTTAGTGAGGCGATGAACTTCCTGAGCCCGTTTGCTCGCCTGTAAGACACAGGGGTTGCTGATGCCTCAGTAGACTGTGGTGCCCGCTGAGCAAATGTGTGAAGCGCCGGCTTCCTGTGCGTGCCCAGCCCTGGTCCTCGTTACAGACTGAGAATCCCTAAACTTGCCTGTACCTTCATCCCTTTGTATCAATGTGCAGGTAAGCGAAAATTAAGCTCCAATATTCTCTAAAGGGCTCTGAGGACCTGGACTAATGAATCCAAAGTGAGACTAGAGATGGGGGTTGCTGGAGGGTACCTACCGTACACAAACACCACTTCCATGCAGCTCACAAGCTCACTGTGCCCTTGAATAATCCCTAATCACCGTAGTAAAACGTGACTTTCCTGTGTCCCCTGGGCAGATGTGAAAGCATGGAGCTGGATAATAAAATCCTCCATCTGATTGAGAGGAGTGCGTCTCCTGATCCCAAAGGGGTCACTGCAGGGGCCAAGCCGAGTCACAGAAGCTCACATTCTCTACAGGTAAGGAAACACCTTCTTTCTAGTTTGTCTCAGTCCACCCTTCAGCAGTGTGCTCACCAGGGAGGCCTGGTGGGGACAGTCCCCCAGTCACTTACAGTAATGTTCTTCCTTGATGGCGGAGCTGATAAAGCTAACCGGTGTCAAGTTCTCTTACACAGTCACTTCCTGTTACTAAAGAAACCCTTGGCAGAAGCACTTTGCAGTTTAAAGGGTGATACCAGGCAACTGTCACCACAGGAAAGCGAGGAGGTGCTCATGCAATTAGAATGTTTAATACAGTGACTACTCCTTTTTTGGGAGGAAGTAACCCAATGTATGTAAACCTACATAAATTGGTTGCTAAAATCAGCATAACTCATGTCCATTTTTTAAAGAACAAACAAGCCTTTCCTGATTAGAAGCTTTGTTTGAATTTCCTCTTGTTTCAAGATATTTGTCTATGGTGCTCTATATAATCAAATAAAATTTAAGGGTAAGCTCGAGTTAGGGATTTTGTGGATGACTTTATAGAAATGCATCATAAATGACATAAATGACAACAGAAACTCTTAAGCCCTGTAGCCCTCCCAAGTGGAAACTGTCTCTAATGATCATTTCAAAAAAATTTAATGTAAGTACATTTGAGAGCATGGCTGACATATAAAAAAACCTGCATAACTTCTAGTTTGGTTCCTATTTCTAGTATAATTCATGCTCATTGTGGAAAAGTTATGCTTAGCACAGAAAACTATAAAAATCATATAGAGACAGATTTACTGTGGAGCTAATGAAGATTGAAGTCCCTTAAGCAAGGATTTACTATTGTACCTAATTTGCATTCATAAATCTGTATCTTTTTCTATAAAAGGAGGCCCTGGAATTGTATAAGCCTCAGTCCTCACTAAATGTAGCTCTGCCTCTGAAATCTCNAGCTGGCACATCACAGCAGCGGAGAGGGAATAAACGTGGATCCAGCTGAGGATGAAGATGGAGGGAAAGAAAGTCCATGTTTATAAGACAGGTCCCCTGTCCTCCCAGCTTTCATTTCAGACATGCAAAGGCTGTTTCAGACACTTACCTAAATTATTAAACCACATCGCCTTGAGTGAAGCTCTAGAAATTCTCATTCTTGCCGAAGGCCAACACTGCTTTAAAAATCCTCTGAGCGAACCTTTTCTCTCCTACTACCTTCTGAAGCCACCAAGTACTTATTTACTAAAGTAATTAAGACCCCATGACTTGTTCATCTAAAACACACATAGAGTAATTTCTTTCCTTAGTAATTTGTTTCTCCCTGAAATAGCCAGGAGAAGACTCAGGTCACTAATCATAACAACAAAAAGTAAAACCTAAAAATTACTGCTCGGTGGTGGTATTTCAGACAACTTTCTCATTCTGAGTCACCGAAGGTTATAATTCCTGGTCTTTGAACATCTGGAAGCATTGCCATTTCAGAAGAACCTGCTGTCGATTTTTCCTTGCCTTATATTTGAAAATGTGCTTTGTTCTCCAGAATCTTCCCTAAAAAGACTTGGCCTATAAGGTCGAAGCCTAAAATGTGGCATTGACAGCAAGCTGGGAAGAAATGCGGACACGCGAGGTGGGCGAGTGTTTGGAGGAAAACATCAGCGTCCTCAATTCTTGCCCTGGCTTTGCTCTCATTTAATCCCTCTGAGTCTCATTTCTCTGTCTTCTAAACGCAGGAGACAAATGAATTCATCTTCAGTTATTTCCAAGATTGTGGTTGTCTGTTTTGTCTATTGAGTGTAATGATTTCTTCAGGAATTCATACTACTTGTCAGTAGTAATGAGGCAACCATAGCATCAAAACCGAGTCTGGTGGGCTCGGGTTCTATGCTCAGCACCAGGCATCAAAAACAGCTGGAAATTCAATGGTCTTAAGGTATAGACCCCCAGCAGGGTTAGCACACGATGCACAAAAAGTTAACAACAGAGCTATCAAACAGATATAAAATGCACGTATGTCCACGGTTTTAAATCAATTAATTAATTAATGAGGTATCCAGAAAGATAAGGAGGCTCATTCAAAGAGCATTTGAAGAGTTGGGTATTTGCAGGCAATTTAATAAAAGAAAGTTAGAGCCAGATGATTTGAGTAGATTCAGCCCTACAAGGCAGTAAACAATAGCCTGAGAGATTATCTCGTTTTCTGTTGTTTCTTTTTCTTTTTCTTTTTCTTTTTTTTTTTTACCAGAAATGAACAATGTCTAGGCCCTAATCAAAGAATAAAATTTAAATAATTATTGGGTTGTTGGAAAAGTCATGATGCATTTTTGCAACGAAAAACATAGAAAAAGTACATCAAGACTTTTCCAACAACCCAATAAATAATCCTTGGATGAGCCTATCAAACAATGACATTCAAAGACACGTTGCATTCTGCGCTCTGCTGGATAATTTTTAGAAGCATCTGCACTGGAGACCCCTGCATATGTAGTCACGTCTGAGGACCCCAGATAGTCCCGCAGCCCATTCACCGCTCCCGTTCTGTCTGGTGCCCACCTGGGTTACTGGGCAGATGCTGACTTCCCTGTGAAGAAACAGCTCACACATCATACATAACTTAGGGGAAATATCAAAAAAAGTTTCAATGTCACATTCGCCGAACCTGCTGTCCTACTGATAAAATCTAATTCATATGAACATCATTGCTGCTGACTTTCCGTGTTGATTCGTTGTTGTGAGTGAAGGGTGGGAAGGATGGATGGTAATGAAGGAGACACATCCTCATGAGTTAAAGTAAACGATGACTCAACCCAGGGTCCAACAGGGATTTACTGGACTTCACTGAATTCTGTCGCCCTCAGCTCGAAGAGCCCTTCGCCTAACAATATTGCCTCTATGATCCTCTGTTCACTTGCAATTTAGTAAGGAGGCCACCAAAAATTAAGATTTTAGTAATAGTGTTTGATTCAAAGAGTCATTTCTAGATTTTCATAGTTCCTCCATGGTGAGAAAAAAATAATAATAAAGTATACACTTAGACAAAAAAGCCACAGGGAGATGTGATTTGAAAGTGGTTACTCATGACAATAACCCAAGTTGGGTCAGTGATTTTTAGCTTTTTGGGGGAAGTCAAGAACTTGATAAAAACTATAGAGCCTTTCTTCAGGAAGGGTCAAGGGGCATATAACACGTATGTTACTTTGTGTTTAATTTGATTTGGAATGACTCATGGACCCTCGAATCCCACCTATGGATCCTGGTCAAGAACTCACAACCTAGTAAAAGAAGGAACCTCACAAGAGGCAAGCCATAGGGCAAACACCTGGCTTTCACGGCTCGTCTCCTGAGCCGGACCTAACCTCTGTCCAAGTCAGCTACATGCCAGTTTGGGCACCAGTGGGCTGTTTTCTTTGGAACTAAAGCAGAAATGTCCGTCAAAATGGAAAACCTAAACCCAATTATTTGTGAGTAGCAC
>NW_017731351.1:7251453-7259012 GCF_001890085.2 Hipposideros armiger
CTTTATCCTCATTTTTCAGATGAGGACACCAAGGTTCATAGAAATTTGAAAATGTTGCCTAAATTCACAAAGTTATAAAGTTCTAGTGTCAGGATAGGAAGTGAAGCTTTGTGTAAAATTTGCCATTTCCCATAATGCACCTTATGTGCTAGCCACCCCATCATCTTTTCACAGACCACGCAGTTGCGTGTGCTATGCCTTTTCACCACATACTGTTTATTCTCGATGGAAATCTTTGCCTCACTTGGATCTTGCGGTGACTGGGCCAGAGATCACGCTGGCATCAGGAATGGCACTGCCGTCAGAGCAACCCCTCCTTTCTGGGCTTAAAGCCTCAGCCTTGGATCAAGCCATTGTGCCTGCATGTCCCTCCTAGAGTAAGGCCTCCCAGGGTCAGCCCCTGGGAGTCTCTCTTCACCCTAACAGACTTCTGGCATTTCCTCCTCAACTGTCATCTGAAAGTATCTTCAAATATTTGATTCCTTGAGTAAATATAGTTTAGTTTCCAGCTGGAATCGCTGCTGAAGTACTATTTACACAATAGCACTCTGCAGAAGGAAATCCTGCATTCAAAACAAAACAAAAACTCTCCATTCTCACTGAGATGCTAACAGTACTGGAAACACTGCAAGAAAATTCCTTTTTGCGGGGAGGCAAGGGGGAGCCAATGACAGGGACGGCAGAGAACATCTTTCTTTCCCACTGAGCGAGGTGAGCAGNCACTTTTGTTATGAACCTAAAACTGCTCTAAACATGAAGTCTACTAAAAAGAAAATAGAGGTGCTCTGGCTCCCTTTTCAGAAATTCTGATTCCGTGTTCAGGATGCCCTCCGTTTGGCCAGCTCCCGTGATGACTTTGATGTGCTCTTGTGTGAGAACCACTGGTCTAGAATCCAGTGTCACTGCAGCTCTGCTTTGCTGAGCTCAGGACACACTAAGGAGAATTGGCTCACTGCATTTGCCACATTGCTGATGCCTAATATTCAGTCTGTTCTGATCCAGAATGAGTCCAGTCTCCAGGAAGCGTTCCTAAAAAAGGAAAAGCCCAATTACAGGACCCAATATACTTGTCACCTGGATTTTGGTGTCACCTGTGGCACTCAGCCCAAACAGCTTGAGGTCAGAAGCAAGAATAATCGTTCTGAATTTGTTGACCCAGGGGAAAATGTCAGTTTTAAAAAGTGGCCTTCATTATACATGGAAGTGAATAGGAAGAGCTAAAAAAATTAAGAACAGCATCTATAGAGATGTAAAATATCATCAAACCCTAAAACACTGAGTGAAACACAGGTAGGTAGAGAAAAGATAGAAAAAGTTCTATAAATCATTTCTAATGAAAAACGTCCTTGACATCCCATGATGGCTGCCAGAGAGCACTTCCTATAAACGTTTCTGGCAACGGCCGACGAATATGTTTCTTAATTGCTCGTGTCTTTAAGCAGTTTTCTGGTCCATGGTAACTACTGAGCCTGAAACTGAAGAGCAGATGTAGGCTCTGCTCTCATCGCCCGATTCACTGTATCACTGTATGACTCGATGAGAAGATGGGGAGGTAACAAGGCCATAGCATTAGAATGGAGACAGCTGTACTTAAATGAGCTTTGTTGGTGGTCCATGTGGACACATGGCAGGCAGTTGCCAGAGCTTTTGTGCTTTCATAAAAAAAATTTTTTTTAAATAAAAAGAAAGGTGGTTAACTTTCTTACTGTGCCACTGATTTATTATTAATCTAAATTTGTGACCTAGTGCCTTTATCCAAAGGCTGGTTTAAGGAACACTATACCAGATAATCTATGCCCACCTTTATAACATCATTGTATGATGGTCACTGAGGTAGCTGATTTATTATAATTTTAGAATCAATTTTCTGCCTTTTTAACTGTGTGTGTTGCTCTTTTATTCTTGTGGGTTCTATCACTTCTCTGACTTTTGCCAGGGCCACTCATCAGATTATGNCAGATCATATGTGAGTCATAACTTTGAATTTTAGATCTCTGAACAATTTGATTCCCACTTGGATTTTTGGATATTACTTTAGGGAAATGTCATTCGATTTCACTCAAATGTACCCTCCTCCCCCCACCCCTAAAACAGACCAAGAACCCGGCAGAAAGTAAGCACATGCACACATACAGCGAAAAGCCTATCATTTTGGTAGGTAGATATTCATCCATTATTCATTCAGCAAAATGTGCTGAAGGGCTGCTCTAAGCCCCGGAGCTGTGGATACAGAGGTGAACACACAAACATGTAAATAAGCTCATCTGAATGCCAGGTGAAGTGCTCTCTGCCTGGTTGGTTGGAGGAGATCAGGCAAGGTCAGGGTGCAAGAGAAATAGCGAGGTTTCCAGGTCACCAGGCTGGAGGGAGGCCCAAGGAGGGGGTGTTCCAGGTGGAGAGAGCAGCATGTACTGGGGCGCATGGCTCATTTCAGGACAAGGAGGGAATTGCGTATGAACGGAGCACGGGAAGAGTCTGAGTGGTGGGAGATGTGAAGGAGAAAAGGGAGGGCCAAACCTTGCATGCCTACTCATTCCCTGTTAAAGAGTTTAAATTTCAGGAGATTTACGATTCACCCTACATAGGAGGATATCTCATAGGGAGGTCTAAAGAAAAATGTAAATTATGTGATTGACTGTAAATTCTTTCTTTTTTCCTTTCAGCAGCGCAGTTTCCTTTTTGATTCTTGCCTTTTCTTTTCCTCTCGTTCCTCCAAGTCTAGAAAGAAGTCTTCTGCGCCATCACTGCCCATCTGTATAGCTGCCAGCATTCACCTTTCTGGGCTGCCTGTCCTATCTATCTAGTGCTCCATTACTTCAAGACCTTGTACAATACTAAATCAACTATTAATAATTAAAGCTAAAATGTTAGCGCAGGAAAAGATTTTACTTCCAGTGAGGCAGAGAAAACCTGGACTTGACCTATGGAAAAAGACAGTCTTAAACTTGAGCTTAAGCGTCAACTTTCTGCCAAGATAAGAAGATTGGCTTTGCAAATAATGCCCATGTTCTTTGTAATGACTTATTTTCTTTTTAGTTCCATAAAATTAGTAGCACTTATAAAATTACATATGACTCATTAAGTTTCACACAGCTAAGCTCACATTTATGTGACACTGACAGAAAATCTTGCCTTTAAGGGAAGCAAGTAACTGAGTGATCGAAAACTCAACAGTTACCTAATTGCTCTGGGAAATACGATGAAGTTATGGCAGCTGGGCTACTGAAGGGAGACTTGATTGCCTCNCTGGAGTCCCAAGCCAACTCTTAACCAACGCGCCACTCGGCCAGCCCTAAAATAATTTTTTAATCACTAAAGATCAGTTAGCAATGTTTGCAAGTTTTCAGGCTAGCATATTGAAAGATTTTTCTCTTGAGCTGGGCTCATTTGCAGACAACACACTCCAATACATGGTATTTGTATCACTTATGTTTCCACTGAGTCATCTCCACAGGCTCCTGTTATTCCTCTACCATCTTTATATGCACGTGCTCTTTCTTCATCATTACACGTAATTACAACTTTGGGTTGTTTAAAAATAGTATCTAAATCTAAAGACATGATGTTGAAATGTACCGTCTCAGGAAGAAAGCAGTGTCTCTCACCTGAGGTGTCCAAGCAAACACTTCAATGATTATGAAGTGTGGAAAGGATTTTTTCATCAGTGGAGAGGTCCCTCTAATCTTCAGATTCAATATTCAAAAAACAGAAACTACATGAAGGATGTGTCTGTTTGCTCATCTTTATATACCAGCACCTAGCACAGTAGCCAGTCCACAATCCATAATCGATAAATATTTACTGTAGGAAGCACCCATGAATGAGGGTGTGGTCAACACATGCGCAAAGTACAAGAGAAAAACAAAGAGATCTGCACTGACACTGAGTGATCAGGGATTAGCGTCCTCACAGAGAAGAGAAAAAATTTAAATTAACACACAGGATTACAATGTTTGAAGGCTAAATGTCCCTTTTCTGACCACTAGTCACCGGCAGTAGAATTTAGTCTCTAGGTGAGGAGTGGTGGAAATTGGTAAGATTTTGTCTCGCTAGGACCTCGGCAGTCAAGCCAGTTCATATCCAGTCCTTACGAAAGCTCAATTTTTCTTGAACCTTTCCTGAATTATATTCCTTAGTGGCTCAGGCTTTTGTGTCCAATGAGTAAGTGACGTTTTGTCCTGTGATTTTCAGCTGTGTTATTCATGTCTCACCACATAGGTGAACGGTTCTTTGGGGTAAGTAACCAGGGGGACTGAGTGCTGGAGTGGGCTCAGTCACCCACTTGTCAAGTCATGACCATGGGCATGTCACTTAATATCTCTGAACTTCAACTTAATCTTGTTAACATCAAAGATACCGCTCCTGAAAACCTCACAGGGCTGTTGTGAAGTTCGAACTGAAGCAGATAAAATATGCCAAACCACAGAACCCGTGTACAAAATTGTAGTTTTCTTTGGTTTTTAAGCTGAATTTAGTTTCAATCTAGGACCCGCATCCTGTCTCTTAGAAGATAATTTAATCCAGCTGACTGTAGGAAATCGCGGCCACTCCATGTTTTCTCCGGCAATTTGTATTTTCAGTGTAGGCATATGCAGGAATGCGCTCCACTCTCACCTGCGGTCTGTGAGGCAGGTTTTGTGAAGAAATCCAGGTAGGGTAGGGTTGTCAGATGTGGCAAATCAAAACACAGGATGCTCAGTTAAATCTGAATTTCAGACAAACAACAAAATGTTGCATGGGACATACTTAAAAAATTGACCGTGTATCTAAAATTCAAATTTATTTGGCTATCCTGTGTTTCTCTGGTATCTGTAGGGTAAAGGTGTCTGGGCTGCAATCATCTACCATCTTACACTGCCTTTAGCACTGATGCAATCTACGGCTTATGTCTTTCACTGGCCTGGATCCTCCCTGGCAACCACTGAAGTTTCCAGGTCACTCATCTTGTCTCCTGTCCTCGGGTCCTTGTGGCAAACAACTATATCCTCCTCAATTGGACAGTGAAGCCTCCTTAAATCCATGAAACCTCACTTAACCATTTTGTGCATCCTTCTCGGGAACATAGGACATCTGTGGCTCTGCCTCCACACCACTCTGGGGTTAGTTAGGCTGTCCATCTCAGGACCTCTCTGCCTAGACATGCCACAAAGTCTCCACTCTGTACCAGGGAGATATGGAGAGATTCTTTAAGACTTGCCCCTTCACCAGCTGACCCAGAGGTCAGGCTGCAGCTCTCTGCTCTCTGATGTCCCATCTGGGCAGTTTGATAGATGATGGATTAGTCCCTAGACACAGGGTGTAGGGCTCAGCTTCCTCAGGGGGATTCACAACACTCAGGTGCTTTCCCCTGACTCTTCTCTCATTTTCCCTCTGACCACGAACCCCTTATCTACTCTTTGGTGGTGGTGGTGGTGGTGGCGGGGGGCAGGGGGAGAGGTATGGGGATGGGGGGGCAGAGGTAAGGAATAGGTTACATTGTCTCTTAATCTGCCCTCCTTTCTGTCAATTGTTTATGGCATAAGATTTTATGCCTTGATTCTGATATTTCTCGAACATTTTGTTATAAAAATTTCAAACATATAGCAAAGTTGAAAGGATTTTCTGATGTACACCCATCACCTAGATATTGCCATTAACATTTTACTCTACTTNACAGTACTGGAAACACTGCAAGAAAATTCCTTTTTGCGGGGAGGCAAGGGGGAGCCAATGACAGGGACGGCAGAGAACATCTTTCTTTCCCACTGAGCGAGGTGAGCAGGACAGTAAGGCGACTCCCTCTTCCAGGAACAAGAAATGAACTTCTGTCTGACTCTGTGACACGGGAATACTGTGGCTAAATAAAAGAGATACGATTTAATGAGAGGGCATGAGACACATCAAGTTCCCTTCTTGCTCAATCATCTTTGCCGAGAATAAGCAAAGAGGGAGAATTACTACAAGAGAAAATGAACAGACTGACTCACTGCTTTGAGGAAACGGAAAAAGAACATGAAGAACTCTACCAGTCTGTTTCCATATTTTGGGAGCACTGAAGTAGAAAGTTGGAGAACAAAGGACATGGGAAGTCTTATAGGCAAAGGAAAAATAATCGCCTAAGTGAGAAAAATGTTAAGATTCCAAACGGAGCGTTAAATGGAAGTTACAGTAAACCAAGCCATGGACCTAATAGGTACTATGAGAAAATGAATGTTTCAACATTAATTTATGACCCCGTAATGGTATGACTTCAAATATAAAAGAAAGTGATAGGAGGCTGGACATGTATTTTGGAGACAAACAAGCCCGTTTCAGTAACGCTTGGAAACAAGGGTGCAGCACGGGAGAGGCGGGAAGCGTCCAGGCAGTAAGAGGTCCTCCATCACTAAACTGCTAAGAGCCTTGTCTTGTCTCTGGATTCTATTTTGCTTTTCTGATTTTAAGAGGTAGCACCAGAAATTGGCTTCTAATAACTTTGGTAAAAGTCGAGGGGGCGTTTTCCAGTAACTGAGGACACTAATTCTAGAGTTGGACATACTTCTCAAGGGAAACAGCCCAGGGAAAACACTTTGGATGGCTTAGAGAATAATGTGAACTTATGACATGCTGAAAGGTTATGAGGGGAAAACTGCTTGCAAACTACAGTAAGTTGACACATGTTTTCTGTAACCACATTGTTGAAAAAAAAAATAATAAGATCCAGTTTCCATTTTTTTATTTCCCTTTTTTGAAAGTGAAGCTAGCGAATCTTTATCAAAATGAAATTATGAGCAAAATCTTGTTTTCTCGTCTGTAAAATGGGTTTTGGCAAGAATATGAAGTGTATGAAAATATGAACGCACTCTGTAAGTATAAAAAGCTCAACAAATGCAACACTATTATTATTACTATTATTCTAGTAGGATTAGCCGAGCCTCAGAATTTTCTTAGGTTTTTTTTTTTTCTTTTCTTACAATTACTGGCTTCCTCTTTGAATTTATTATCTAATTTCAGTGGTGGTAGCTGTGGAATGTTTTGATCCTTTTTTGTTGTTAGGAAAAAAAAAAGTGCTGCTGTTATGTGAGGATGGGTTTCCTTTTCACTGGGGATGTTTGAACAGTTGGCTAGGAGAGCTGCCGGCCAGTTCTCTGGAGAGGAGGAAGCTGGCGTCAGCTCAGGGACTGCACCTTGTAACATCTGAAATGCACCGGGGCCCCTGGGTGAAGTCATTTCGAGCTCTGTATCCTTCTCCTATCTAGGAGTTCAGCTTTCAGTCTTTAGTTTTCCAGTTCTAAAGGCAAAACGAAAATGAATAAGTGCATGAAGAGGCCAGGCTGTGTTTCCCAAAATATCCCCACAGAGTTAGGTTAATCCCACAGCTAATGTGCGACATAGTCCTCCTTCCATTCATGATGAAGACTTTAAAGGCGTCCATTGTGCATGACAATCAGGCGTGTGTCCAGATGAGGAGATCTCACTGTGCATGCCCACCCTGAACCCTATTTGATAATAAAGTGTATCACCAGGAACCGCAGGAAAAGAGACAGTCTGTAAGCTAAAATCGGGCTCTGAGACACAAGAATTAAAACTCTTAAAAAAGA
>NW_017731351.1:7263597-7266743 GCF_001890085.2 Hipposideros armiger
GCTTCTGGCCTCTCGGGAGACAAAGGTGTGTAACCTTGATGACGGTTTTACAGTAAATGCTGGAGTTATTGCTTCAGAAAGCACCCTGGGATCACAGAGGAGGAAGTGAGTGCTCTGGAGAACCAGGGGAGCCTGCAAAGGGAAACTGACTCTCAAGCTGGGGTAGACTGTTCACTGCTTTGTGCAGGGCTGAGACGTCTTTCAACATGGAAGGTTCTTAATGTTTTCAGTTTCCTAAAGATTGTAGAGTAGTCAGCAGAAGCCAGTGTGCCCGGGAACGTATGACATGCATGGCACACCAAAAGCGGGTAGTGGTGGGAGGAAGGAGATTGCAGGAAACAGCTCTATGTTGCACTGGAGGATGGCTCAGGGTTCCAACCAGGTGGGACAAGCACTTGTCCCCCAGGAGGCTAGGAAATGTGGGATACGTCTCTCGCCTGACTCTCCTAGTCTAGGCCCAGGTTTAGACTATGAAAGAGAGGTGATTTACTAGTTCAGAGGCCAGGAAGTGAACGTTTCTGATCTTTAGATCTTTTATAACCTCTTGAGAGGGTATCTGACTCAGCAACATTACAGATGTAGTTTGGGGTGGGGCGGGGCTATGTGTGTGCCTGAGCACTGTGTGTACTTGCACAGACACTAAAATCATTGGCACTGTGTTAGGTTCAAGAAACACGGAATGAACACATCAGACAAAAATTGCTGTCACATTCTAATGGTGGGAATGAACAAGGAAGAAAAATAGATGGTGTATATATGATGCTATGGGAAATAGAGCAGGAGAGGTGGGGGAAAGTGCCGGGATGGAGAACACTGTTAAAAAGGAGGCCACATAAGGTCTCGATAAAGAGATGCCATTTAAGCCATCACCTACTGAAAGTGAGGGCATCTGGGGGACATGTCATTATAGGCAGAGATCACAGGGAGTGTGCAGCACAGGCTCAGGGCACAGCAGCGTGGCCAGGACATCGAGCAGCCGGGAGTGGGCAACGCTGAGGAAGGGGTGGGGAGGCGTGCGCTGGAGTGGACAGGGCCTTCTGGGCCCTGTCAGGCGTTCTGCTTTCACTCTGAGCGGGGCGGGAAGCCACCGAGAGGCTAGGAGCAGAGGAGTGACACGAGATGACACATTTCATAGACTCACAGTGGCTCCTGTATTGATCCTAGATGGGGGAGGGGCAAAAGTGGAAGCAAGGAGGCCGTTCGAGTATTGCAGTCACCCAGGTAAGAGGTGATGGTGGCCGGGTCAGTGCAGAGATGCTTAAGTGCCGTGCCGAAGGTCACCTAACGAACAAACGATGGAACTAGGATTTGACACAGAGACTGGTGTCAGTCACTACTGGGGTGCTCTCTTAAGAATTTTCATGCGAATAAAATCAGGAAGCAAACATTAAAGTTCCCATTTTGAAACAGTTACAAAAAGGCCCATTGATTTCACCTTGCTACTCTCTCATTAACCTGGGAAGTCTCTGGGCTCTGAGCTATGTGCTGCTCTCCTGTCAGATATGTTTCCAAAGAGCCTAGGAAATGTTCAATCAGATTGGGTATAGACTGAGAGAGAAAAAGGGCAGCCGAGGGTGGCCCCGAGGTCTTCAGTCTAGAGCGCGAATGTTTTCATGGACTGACAGGCAAGATGTGTTCTGGGGGGAAGGTCAGGAAGTAGGTTTTATACCAGTGGGGAGGCCCCCAATGGTGATGACAAGTAGGCAGGTAACGTAGGAGCCTGGAGTTCAGGGGTGTGGTCCATTCTGAATACCCCAGGTGAACTGATCTCCGCGAGACGTTACATATTCTGGTAATATCTATGAAGTCGTATTGCAGTTGTCAATCTCACCAATTTAGTACATCATGCACATATCCAGGTTTATATTACTGAAAAGCCACTTTGATCATGTAATGCCTTTGCTCAAGGGTCTTCAGGAGCTCCCCTACTCAATAAAGTTAAACTTTCTTACATTTACAATCTGACCCAAATCAACTTTAGATGGACCACATGAACCCTACTCTAATTATACTGAGCTTGCTAGAGTCATTATAGGCTTAGGTCTGTCCATCTCTGTTCCATTTACGGTGCTTTCCTTACAGAAATGTGTCTCATCTTTCACTGCCTCAAAATCCTTTCCACGTGTGTGTGTGTGTGTGTGTGTGTGTGTGTGTGTGTGTCTGTAAATTTCATTGGAACCAGAGATCTTTTTGCTTATTTTCATTTGGAGCACACTCAGTGCCAAGTACATAGTAAATGATGCATAAATGATTGACGGTTCTTTCTTTTCCATATCATTTGTTGCATAAATAATTGACTGATGGCCCTATCTTTAAGGTCATATTATTATTAATATCTAAGCTCTTATATGTATTATCACAGATGGCAATCCTAGGAAGAGGACACTGTTCCTATTCCCATTTTACAAATGTGGAACTTGACCCTCAGGGGCCTTAAGCGTCATGCCCACAGTTACAAGTAGTGAATGCTCGAGCTGAGTCCAGTAACCTGACCCTAGAGTCACATCTTTTAGTCATCACTAGATAGTCTCCTACCTAAATAGCACATTCGCTTAGAAATTCATGCAAAGAGATTCAGGAAGCAAGGAGGTTTTTCAACCCCCATTCTAAAGGGATATTAAAGAAAAGGCCATCTTTATTTTACCTGCCAAAGAACACCTCCAAGCATGTATAGAAATATAATGATCTCTCTTGGACTAATTTTGAGAAAACTATCATCAACTTGAATGATAGTTACAGACCAAGAACTGGTAGTTCCTTGGTCCTTTTCTTCACCATATTTCTGTTTGTTATTTTCTTTTATATAATATTGTAGTTACTTGAGAAATGAGGACTCTTCAAATCACCTTGGAAACATGAAGTGACATGTCTATTCTCTGAAAGTTACTGTAGTGATACTTCTCATGAAACAAAGCTTGACTAGAAGCCAGACTCAGAGTGTACAGCACATGTGAGACAGGTGGCGGTGAGGCGAAGAGGGCATATGTCACAGAAAATATCCAGTTTATTCCCAGGACTGGCCTGATTCAAGTTCCTCTTGTGTCAAACCAAACCTGGGCTCTCCAGAAGAGTTATTGTTTACTCATAAATTACCACGTGGCTCTCTGGAGTTTGTTGTTAACTGCATAGAGAATTGTAATGAAAAA
>NW_017731351.1:7274423-7279503 GCF_001890085.2 Hipposideros armiger
GCTAGCTCTCTAATTCCTTCATTAGACAGCATACGCTATTTTCCACAGATAAAGAATAGTGAGAATAGTGGTGATAGTGAGAGTGTGAGCGGAAGTGGGGCATCCCCTCTTCTCTCTAACGCATGCTCTCTCTCAAGCAGCTTTTGCTTGAGAAAGACATTTTGGTGAGAAAGACATTTGTTTTTGGAGAAAATATCTTGTAATAGGTAAAAGTCAATTTAGAATTTAAAATCACTC
Organism: Hipposideros armiger; assembly: GCF_001890085.2. Taxonomy (NCBI): domain Eukaryota; kingdom Metazoa; phylum Chordata; class Mammalia; order Chiroptera; family Hipposideridae; genus Hipposideros; species Hipposideros armiger. Next base: position 7,274,661 of record NW_017731351.1, read on the forward strand.
CATGCTCAAAAGAGAGAAAAGAGAAAGTACGGTAAAGTCCCCTAAGTAATTCAGAACTAAGAAACTTGGCCACAAGTGAGGAATGCAGCGGAATGGGTCTCTTCTTCCCTGTTTTGATACCCAGATGCATTAAATGGAGAAAAAACAGGGTAATGGCCCCACAACACTGGGCCATGGTCAGTCCACCTTTTAACAGTGAGTCCGGGGCAGCTGCGGGGTCTCCAGATGTTACAGGACAAGATGACAGGGGAAATGTTTAAGCTGCTTGGTTCCTGAATGGTTTGCAGCTGTGGGATGCCCTGCAGTTAACAAACAGGAATAATCCCCATTTCTGAGGAATCACTGTCCGTGAGGCTTCTCTCACTGGACTACGGTCACGCTGATGAATAGTGCGGCCTTACTCGCAGGACAGGCTGCAGGTTACCTGGGTTTAAGGCCATGTCTGCTTTTCTCTGGTGTGGGCAGACTCACTGTCTTTCACAGACCAGGCAAGCTCACCTGAGAGCTGATGTCGGGTGCCAAGCCTGCCAGTGTCCCTGTCGAAGGCCTAACTGTTTATTCCCTGGGAGGCGGTGTGGTTGGAGAAAGGGCGGGGGGTGGGGTGGGCTGGCGGCTGTGTGGTGTTTGCTTTTCCGCAGGGGACACTCCTTATCGAATGTCCTGACCTGTGTGTGTGTGTGGGGGGGGGGCGCGCAGAGCCTGTCCCGGGACGCCCAGGAGCCGGGCCATGCTGGCCCCTGAGGCAGGTTGGAAATAGAGCCATGGGGGTGTCAGCTTCAGAAAAGGGGACTGCAGCTGTCTGTGTCGGCTTCCTCAGATCACAGAGCTGAAGACAAAGCTGGACTCCACAGAAAGAATCCTCAGCACCCTGGAGAAGGAGCGGCCACCGAGCCAGACGGCCAGCGACAGGCCGCAGGAGCCGCAGAACGGAAAGGAGGTGGGTGAGGGCTAGAGTGACCCCTGCCCTGAGTGCGAGCTGAGGACACACGGGCAGTGACCCATGTGCGAGGGCTACGAAAGCCCCCAAAGCCACAATCATGGACCCCTTTCCGGGACTCGGAAGGAAGGGGGTGCCCACACTTCCTCCTCTGCGATTCACCAGTGAGAGAGAGTCTGAGCCATGGATTTTGTGATGTCTTTCCAGGGCATTTTGGCCTAGAAGAAAATGCATTTTTTTTCCTTTTTTTAAACCCATTTATTGCTTGTATTACTAGTAATGCTACTAATATGATGATATTACTGGTACAGCTGCTTTTCAGCTTACAGAGAGCTTTACAAATAGGTATTATTTCTGTAATCAGGAAAATAGAACATTTATAAAGTACCTGCCATCATTATCTCCTTTAACATTCCCAGCCCATCCGTGAGAAAAATATGATTTCTGCCATTTGAAAGCTGAGAAGGCTGAGCTGTAAAGCGGTTAGGGCTGATAACTTGTGAGTCAGGAAACAGAACCTATTCGAAGGCTCCATTCATCCCTCCGTGGCGGCCACCGAGGTGACTGCTTCTCCTGAAACAGACTCCTGGTTTTACCTGCAGTTCCTGGACTTCGTGGATACTGTAGGGGGGAAAATGGGAGGAAAACCTTAAGCCTCTCATTTTTTTAGGTAGGATAAGAAAAAACAAGAAGTGTACAATAAACCTTCTCAGGTGAAGTTTTGTGACTGATATTCCGAGGCACTAGCTTACTGTGAAACATGCACAGATCTTTCGGCAGTGTCTCAGATCTGTGCAGACAGCTTTCCTACCTTGCTAAGGATGGACCTTTGTTGCAGGGAGTCAGAGGAAAACAAGGCTTAGCCTCTCCCTTTCGGCCATGAGGCAGCCCTTTCCGGGAATCATGGCAATTTTTTCCTCATGCAGTTGGGACCATTTTCTAGTTGAAACAATTTTCTCTTAGATTATGCTGACATAGAAAATGCTTGGTTCATTTTCTATGTGTACAGGCCCATTCTACTTCAATTAAAGCAAATAGAAATGTTTTCACTTTTTGAAAGAAAATGACTCACCTAAAGTAGATTTCTTAAATCTAATCATTGTACTGGGAAGTATCAAGTACTAAAATAATACACTTGAACATATGGTTATTAGCTATTTTCTCATTTTGATTCACCTAAATTCTGGAATATTCCTTTTACTAGATTAAAGTCTCTGTCTCATTAAGAATCCAATTCACTCCACACCAAGTTTACTATCCAGGATATAAAGTAAAGAGATTGGAAGCGGATGTCAGAATTCAGAGTGTGTTCATGCCTGAGTAACTAAACTTGCCTCAGTTGTTTCGAACCCTGGACTCCTCAAAGGCGCCCTGATACATGGAGGCTTGACGGCAGCTGCACTCGCTGACCTCTCCCTGTTAAAAGCAATAGTCCCAACAATACAGTGCTCTGAGTCGGTATCTGTGGTGAGGGGCTTACGTGCCTCAAGTTTAGCCCCTGCTCCATTCTCTAGTCCAGAATGATGTAGGGTTGGGCTTGGAGATAGTTAGCATTTTTGTTGCAATGAGGCTTTTTTCTTTTTAGGACTTCTAAATAATTTTACTGAGTCACTCAGCCCATCACCTTATAACAGTCCACAGGAACTAGCTTACTCTGCAGAGACCCATCTGACCCTTGAAAGTGAGGACTGGGGATTTTGGTATCTTTCTCTGCGGTCACCAAACTTAGAAGCTTAAGGATGATGAAAGAAAGGTTTCTTCTATGTTGCCCTGTCCTCCACCACAGACTGTTGCTCAGACGCAACGTAAAGTGAAAATCCGCAGTCCTGCCTTTACCGTATTTCAGAATATGCCTACACCACGTCATCTGAATTGCACTGACATTGATTTTGTTTTCTTGCCCTTTACTTCAGAAGGAAAAGGAGAGCCTAAATGAAGAATTACATGAGTTAAAGAAAGAGAATAAGCTTTTAAAGGAAACAAATGCTCTCGTGAACAGGAAGAAGGAACACTATGAATGTGAAATAAAACGCCTCAATAAGGTATCGGGCCAGGCCCAGCGGGGACATCACATGGCAGGTCCCTGTATGAGGACATTCCTGGCTGAGTGTCACAGCGGAGCCCACGTGCCGTGAAGCTCCCAGTCTTGCTTTGCACACCAGCATCTGTATAGTCCCACAGATGCCTCCCAGCCGCACTGCTCAGCCACACTTGGCTAAGGAGGCTTTTAGGAATTCACATCCTTGCAAAGAATCACCATGAAAAAGATATGAGGAGGAATTAGAGAAGATAGCAAGAACAGTTTTCAGTTCAAAGAACCACAGAAAGCAAGCGGGGGTTTCTGAACAATAGCATGTCTCTTGTTCAACCGCACAAGTTTCCTGAGGAAACAGGCTGCTCTTTAAGATGGTCATTGGTGATGCCGACTGGCTGGGATGTGCGCACGTTTGTGTGTCTGCGTGTGTCTGTGTGTGTTTTCTGGAGTAACAGCTCACTTTTCTGGGGAAAAGGATTGGGGAAAGCATTCAACCCATTGCTTTGACTTTTCCAAGAGTCGTATCATGTGTGAACCATAAGAATCCTTGACATACACGGTTAAGTCGAGACATGCATCTCTCAGCCTAGATATTTCGTAACCAAACAGAAATTGTCTTCTAAAACAAGAGCAGGTGGTTGGCCCAAAAATGTGCTCAGTGCCTGTATTTTAGACTCTGCGCTATATTGTAGTTAACTCGTGTGCACAGGTGTCATTTAAAGATCCCGCAAGTGTTATGTCTGAGCCTGTGTAGTGGACAGAGTGCTTCACAAATGCAATGCAATGTCTGATCAGTTTGCAGGGCAAGTTATTCTTCAGTGGACAATGGGGAAGTGGAAGCTGACTTCATAAACTAGGCACTTCTCTATCCTCTAAGGGAGAAACAGCGTTCAGAGATGCAAATTTCAAGGCATATATGAATCTTTTCCTTTGTTTTTCTCGGCTGGAAGTTCTCCACAGATGAATTAGAGGAATTATTATAACACTAGTTGAGATTACATTTGAAACCCCTCCCACTTCTGACATACTATTTGATATGTTTCCTTCTATTCTCTAATTCATTTCTCTTAATGTAGGCACAAGGATACAAAGCCTGTAGAAATTAGAACAGCCAAGAACTCTGTGTTTTGCTCATGTCCACGTGCAGCCTTCATTTTCATGTATCTGTGTTTAGTCAACAGAAAGTTTTAAAAAATTAGACAAATACTAATTTTGTAAGTCTTGTGATTATAATCATGAAATCTCAATGAGAAAAATTAATTTGAATAAAATTCAGATCTCAATTGAAATTACATACTCTGCTTGTTGTAATTCCTGTTTTAAGTTCTTTTTATTTTGGGGAATTTATTGTTATCTAATATATGTTTCATGTCTCATAGATATTATCTGATTTGTTTCTGCTCTCCCAGTCTTGACTGTAAGCTCTGTGCGGGTGGGGTTTCTGCCAACTTCTCTAGTGCTCAGGGCCCATAACACTTCTAGGGACCCATGAATGTGTTTAATTTCTCTTAGAATCAGAAGAAAAAATGAACTTGTAGGTTAAAAAAAGTGTTTTCATATTAATATTAATATACTCATCTTTCTAAGGATGCAGTTATAAAGTATAATTTTAATGTATGTTTATATGGAGGAAGAGACTCAGAAAGACAATGTGTAACATGGCCCTGAGTTTTTCTCTTCTATCCAGTGCTGTATCCTGAGTGCCTAGAACAGGGTCCTGCTCATAATATGTCCTTAAATACTTGCTCAATGGATGAATGAATGAATGAATGAGAGAATTTAATTAGCCAGTACCTAGCATGTTTAACAGTCAATTCTGGACCTGTGAGAGCAGAAGATTCATGGGTTAACAGGCATAACACAGTACTGAT
>NW_017731351.1:7283147-7289487 GCF_001890085.2 Hipposideros armiger
CACACGTGAGAGAGTAGCCATTACACATGGCGTTTCCAGTAATGGTGTAGCTCATGCGTGATACACACAGTGACAGGTACCCATCTTCTCATAATTCCTAAGAACAAACCAGAATCCATGTTCTTAGTTATCGTGTAGCTCTTTTGCTAACTTCCTGCATACACATTTTAACATGCACATTTCTAACTGGGTACCCACAGTCATTACATCACCAAGTGCCACGCGAAACACTGAAGGATTTAAACTCACAAAGAGACTGAGCTACCAGCGTAGTCACCCGACTGGGTGATGACATCACTGGAAGCGCTGTGTTTGACAGTGATCCCCTCTCATCAGATGGGCTTCTCCCATTTCCAGTGTCTCTGGTAATTGTTCACAGAGCTTTAGTTTTCAACTGTGTCTGGAATTGAGCCTCAGCTCTCAACCAAAAAACCCAAAATAAAAACAAAATGTCACTTTGGCTGGGTGTAGTTTCCTTACAACTTTGGTGAATAAAGCCTTAACATTAAATATGTATATCTGCATCTAGACCTATATAAAATGTTTAATTTCTTCCTGTCTTGCTCGTTACATTTGGTTGTATTACTGTTGACTTAAAATGGATAATCCGCTAGTTAAAATGTGTTGCACTATTGGTGATGAAGGTGTGATATACATTAGTGTTAACAGACAAAAGTGTAGCTACTAGGTTCCAATGTCAGTTGTAATTTAAATCATGGTCTCGGAGGAATTTCTTTGCTTCAGTTATTTTCATAGTTCCACATACTAGTCTCCAAGCCATTAGTCAACACTGCGCTAATTAAAAACAATGATAATTAAATGTTTTTCTTTCTGCTTTGATTACTTTTCTTAAATATTTGGACTATCTCTGGGGAGGTGTTCTACTAAATATTACTATTTCTTTTTATGATACATGTCTCCCCAATTCCTGGGACAACACCTGTGAAAACCTTTTAACAACTATGCTTTGCTTTTCCACATATGTGTGCCTTTCATTTCTGTGCTGTGTTCAATGTATAATAATTTATGTTTGGGACGTTGGCATGCCAATATTGAGTGGCTTCACTTAACAGCTATTGTCAGTAACTTTTAGAACTCCAAGCAGTATTTGTGCATCGAAGCCTTGTGTTGGGGATGGATGACTTGCTCCAAAATAGTGACACATTTTAACACTAGGGGGGGCGGGGTCATCACAGTAATGGAATATGCAGTAGAATAATGGGTGAGGGGAATTTTTTATAAATATCTATGTTATTACTTTACTTCCAAATTCCTGATACATGCTCAAGAAGGAAATTACCATTCGAAACAAAGCAAAAGGTACAACTGTAGCCCCACCATCACCACCAAGAAATATGGAAAGAGGACAGGAATGCATCCAATGGAACAGCCCAAATGACACCTGAATCATTTAAATGGCTTATAATAAAAAGAAGCTAATACTAACCACAAGTTATTATTTCTTAGGTACAAATATATGAAGAAGACTTCAAACGGGAACGATCAGACCGAGAAAGGCTCAATCAAGAGAAAGAGGAGCTACAGCAAATTAACCAAATTTCTCAGTCCCAGTTGAACAAACTGAAGTCTAAGGTATAGTCAAAACAAAATAATCTTTGCCACCATGAGTGTATTTCATTTTCTTATTTAAGAAAAAAATTAAGTCTTTCCGGCTTCTGTTAATTGACTTTGGATTTTTTTTTTTGAGAGGTTAGCACCTGGGATGAAATCATTCTTAAACAATCTTGTAAGAAGTTGAACATGACTGGAGATTTCTTTTAACTTAAGTATATTAAGGAGTTACCCAAGAAACTGGATTCCAAAGTCTTTATAAAGTCTAATTCTTTTGATCTTTTTCTCATAATATTTATCTTGGTAGAATAGGAGTTGAACTACCTAATACTCCAATTCAAATCTGAAACTCTCACAATACAGTGAAGTTGTTTCTAAATTCTTCTCATTTTCTTTGAAGGGCTATGTTGGAATGTTCTTGTCTTCCAAAAACATATATGTTTCTAAATGTCATTTCTATATCTAGAAAAACCAAGAATTTTGTTCAGTGTGTTCCCAGATTAAATGTTAACTGGAGCACTCTCAAAGAAGCCAGATAATGTTAGCCAGCTTATTGGAACAGAATATATTAAATGTAAGCGTTCTAAAATAAAGCATAATAGACTGAATTAAAAGTAGACTCAGGAAGTTGCCATGATGGGTAAATGTTGATGTCAATGAGGAAAATGTAGCTCACACCATTTTGGCTTAAGAAAAGAAAGGGAACTACAAAATTTTTGATTTACAAAATCATGAGTGCTTTTCAATAAATGGGAAATTGCTGTAGGACATGCTGTGACATTTGTGGAATGTGACGTGAAAGCCTTTGAATGTACGGCTGACCAATTCCAGTTAAAATGAATAAGCAATAGAAACTGTTTCTATATCCACATCTATGTCCATATCTATATTATATATGTACATCTAAGTATATCAACCTAAAACTGAGAATTATAATGGCCCCAAGCAAGTTGGAATAACAATTTAAAACTCTCCAACTCTCCAAACTTCATTTGGGAAATTCAAGATAGGACCAATGTATGTCTGGAAAATCCAAAACTGAACTGTTTTCCTTGGGGTCACTGGTATCAGTGCTTCACCTCTAAGCTTCTGAGCAAGTTACTGATAGCTGGATCAAGGGTAGCTTTAGAACTAACTGTCTGAATTCTTTCTGATAAACAAATGCCTTTGTTTTGTCCTTAGATAAAAGCTTTCCAGATGGAGAAGGAAAAACTTGAGAAGCAATTTCAACAGGTAGGTTGATCCTTCCCTAAACTCACCAAGCCCTCTCGTCAGCAGCTTTAAGTTTCATTCACACATTTACTCCCCGTACAGCAACTCCTCCGGTAAAGGCCTGTGCTGCTCTGCCACAGATGGCCTAGGCCAGCCACATGCTCTGCAGAACCTGTGTTAGTACAGCATCCATGTGTGTTCACACTGTCATGTCTTCACAGACCCACACACAGCTGGGACATATGTTTCCTTGGTATTCCCCATCATTGCTTACACAATGCACAGTGGGAAAGTACACCAATGAGAACATAGCATGTCTTCTTAGGCACTGACGCATGCTATCGCCTCGGTTCCCTAAGCGTAAGGAATGACTAGTATCTCCTCTCTGGACTTTGGCTATGCCGTAAGGGTCTCTGGCCGCAGTGTGAGAAAACTTATTTGATGGCTCAATGGCTGGTTCTTCTTAAGCGAGGACCCTCAGTGAAGATAAGTCAGAATCATAAAGTTGAGTCTATGTACCTTTCAAGTCTAATTTCTTCAAAATGGAAAAATCATTACGGTGTCGCCTTAAGTGGAATTTGGTCTGTGAGCTCATCTGTATCAGCCCAGAGTCCACCCTTCTGAGTTAGGAGTACGCCAGGTTTTTAGGCTAACCCTTGGGATTGAAACAAAACCCGCGGTTGTCTGAAGCAAGTGTCAGGGTGACTCCCCAGTTGCACTCACTCCCAGTGAACAACACCTTGTTCTCCTCAGATGAGTTTTCCCACCTCTAACTGCGGCTTGGGTTCCCCACTGCGGGATCTGTGCAGACCGACGGGCCCTGGAGCTGTGCAGGACCTACAGAAGCACCCAGTAAGTGAGAACTCTCACTTCAACAATACATGCTTACTGAGTACCCTGTTTCGGTCGAATCATGTCTGTCTCCGGCATTTGGGCACATACTGTTGTCTATAGGAAGAGCCTCTATTTTAGCTCAGCCCCTAATTTGCAGTTTACAGTGGTCCACATACATACTCTATTCACAGGACACATAGTGACGAACACATTAACTGAAACATATCCAATTGAGCTATAATTCCTTGAACAAACATACATTTTGTATGGGTCATTTTTAATGACGTAACCTGGCTCTACCAAAAGGACATTTGTATGTGCAAAGCGAAGCAAACTNTAAAAACATAAATTAGTAAACAACTTTTGTTGTTTCCTTAAATTCTTCTTGGAGGAAGAAAAAAATTCTGTTTCTGTTACAACTGCCTAAAAAGTGATATTTACATCAGGCTAGACAGTATTCATAGACTCTAAGACATTTCATTAGGAAATTCCTAGTCTGTCTATACATGTTCAAGACCATAAATTTGTTTTTCTTTTCCTACCTTTATGACCACATTGTATAGTATAATGCAGGGAAGTAAGTTGCTAATCGTATCATCAAAATAACATCGTTGAAGCTACTAAAGAAATAGAAAGGAAGTGAATTCTTCTTGGAGTTCTGAAAGTGAACCTTTGTATTTACGTAAAGGATTCAGGTGATAATAAGCAAGTAGTCATATTGTGTGGGGCTCAGAGACCACACAGGATGAAATATGCTCTGTCACAATTTTTGGCAGCCATTATATTGAACTCATCTTGAACCAAAGGTCTTCAGAATAGAGGTGATGTCATTTATATGATTTGACAAAATATAGTATACAGAAAAGTATCATGGGCTAATGAGTAAGGATGATAATCTTGTTGGCAAATCTAAGTGTCTCTTATTTCCTTTACCTCCTCACCCCATGGTGAAAAACCCAAAGTTGTACTGAAGGTCAAGAAAGCAGAGTAACTCTCTCCACCCTGCATGAGTTAATGAGGGTCTTATTAGAGAATAATATGATTTCGGCTCGGCCAGGGCATGGTCTGTTGAGGGAGACAGGGCAGAGGAGTTACAAAACATCTAATGAACCCATCACAGAAATGGGCTCACATTTCTGTGGGGTTCCTTCTTTCCCATTGGAGGTGTGGTTATATAGCAGAATAGTACTCAAAATGTCATCAGGGACCAGCAGCAGAAACTTGAGGAATGCAGATTCTCAGACGCTACCCCCAGATCTCCTGATCCAGGCTCTCTGGGGGCAGTGCCCAGAGATAGGATATTTCCTACCTCTCCAGGTGATTCTCATGCTCCCTAAATTTTGAGCTTTACTGATAGAGTATATATTTGACTGATGCAGAGCATCCAGAGAAAAGGTATAGATACATTTTCCTGTCATGGTTGGCTAGGTGGAGGGGGCTCCATCACCCAAGCCCTCCTGAAATACAATGAGAGTTGAATAGCACAAGCATCATCAAGAAGAAAAGACAGATTCTAGAAAATAATACATGCTAGACCATCAGAAAGAAGAAAGTCATTCAGTCATGAAAGTAGCATTAAAAAGGAAATTCTACCTTGTGGGTGCATTTGAGATGATTGTGTTAATTATGGAGAAATTCATATGGTGTAACTCTTAGATCAACACTGTGCTTCTCTCATAACATAGGCTCTTCAGGATGCCTTGAAAATCAAGTGTTCTTCATTTCCTGAGGGCTGTTTGGGGAAGTCCGAAAAGGAGTGCAGCCATGAGGAGATGAGGACAGAAATGGAAGTTCTCAAACAGCAGGTGAGAAATTGAAGGGAGTATGATGGTCATGTGGACAGCAGCGGACCCATTGCTCATGTGCCATCGTTGGATACTCATGTTTTTTGAAGTCTTGCTTTTCAAAATACATCAAAGGTTTTTGCATTTACTTTACTTAGAATCATCTAATTTTAAAGCATGATGAAAGAATATAGACCAGCTAGTCCAACTCACACTTTATGCAAGAGGTAATTGAGTTTCAGAAGGGGTCAATGGCTTGCCCAAGGTCACAGGTAAAAGAGGAGCATGCTAATGACCCTTTTGGGGATATTCTATTAGCAGTGGGTCTAGGAAGTTTCAGGTAGACATGATTTATTTTGCAAACACTATTAACTCAATTTCTGGACCTTCTCAGAAAATGGTAGCAGCTGGGCTGTTATTCTGTAGCTTCTGGTCTCCAACCTTTGAACAACGAGGGCAGTTTTCAGGGAATACTCTGCACTGATCGTAATCACTGATGAGCCAGATCTGCTCGTCTACCCCACGTACAGATGGCACCACCTAGCAATTTACTGATGCACAACAGACTCCTCCTCCCCCCTCTCCCCACCTCACTCTCTGTAGGCAAGTGAACAGCAAGGGGAAAGGATGACCTCTCAGTTTCTGCGCGTACCAGCAGCATAGGGCTGTGGGGACACAGCACTGCCTACACAGCCTGGCTCTACATTTAGTCAGCCGGCTAGAGCTGGCCTGGCCAAGGGGCCACCCATGCATATCTCCTTTCCTGTGAGAGGTTAAATCAACAATGTAGGTGAAGGGCCGCAATGGTTCATGGCGATATGGACAAATACAGGATACGAATAGGAACTCCAACCCCGAGGCACACACAGTGTCAGTAATATATCAGCCCTGGGGGGAGAGGATGTCATAGAACAAAGGCCTGGGAAATATTGTTTTTC
>NW_017731351.1:7294452-7310458 GCF_001890085.2 Hipposideros armiger
TTTTTTCTTTTCTTTTTCCTTTACCTGTTTGCTTACTGTCTGGTCTTTACAGAAAGATTTCTGGGGATCTCTAAATGCAGATTGATATTCCTTAAAATTGTTGTATAGGATGTAGAGTTAAATTAATATAGTGGGAAATATAAAGAGATAGACATTTACTTAGAAGTTGGTTCCTGCACATGGAAGAATTGGAAAAATATTCTTGTGGTAGTAACTATGAAACCAATGACTCATTCAATTTTCTCTAGAAATAAAAATGACTATTTTCTTCAAATCTTCATTTATGGAAAAGAAGGTAGAAATTCACCTACCATGAAAGCTCACCAAACTTTCCCTAACAATTACGAGAGGTAGGGCAGTCCAGATCATGCAAAATTATCAACAAACATGTAAAATTATCAACCTTTTGAAAAAAGGTTCCAAGCCATGGATAATGGCTTACATTTTCAAGCAGTATCCAATTAAACAAAAGCTCAGTATAACAGCAGAATTTACAAAGTCCCAGAATTAACTTGAAAGAGTACTTCATGCTTACCTCTAAGCCTGAACTAAAGCACATGCAATCGCGTTTGTAAAATTACAGTATATTCACCATCTTTTGGCAACTCTCCTGGAATATAACACCAAGGCTCACGTCACTTACCCTACATGTTATTTGAAACATCTAAAAATAAATGAGGAGATAAAAAAACAGAGGTGATCTCATTTCCTGTTTCAGCTCTTTAATGCACCAAAAGGAGCCAAGAGCCTAGGTGTCTGGGGGGGTGGTAAGGTGCAGTCAGGCTGTACTACATTTCTTAGTGTCTTGTCAGACAATTGAACTTTTGGGCTACCTTCAGTGGTCTGGCGGCCATGCAAATGCTCCCTATTGGTTCCTTGTTAGAGAAATTTTCCCAGTTATTTTCAGGAGGTAGTTGAATAACAAGAGAATGGAAGGTCTGTGTTCTCTGTGACTTGGGGCGAGGTAGGAGGCAGGGGTACGCTTATGGAGCAGGAAGGCTGGGCAACCTCATGGGCAGTGCGTAAAGCTGAGATTGCTCTGTTCCAAGTGATAAGTACAAAAATACTGGCCTTGGAACTGTATCTTGAAATTCAGGCCTATAGCTTCTGATGTGCTCAATGGCATTTGTTGGACATGGTGCCTAAAGTTCAGTAGCTAGCTGTTCTTAGCTGGTGTCACCCTAGGAGAAAACCCTAAGAGAGAAAGCCAAGCCCACCCTTTTGTGCCACGGCCTCTCTAGTCTGACCTATCTGAGCACGTCAGAAACAGCACAAAGCGAAGGAACAGCCCTGCCTCACCACCTCTGCAGCCATGTCCCCACTGCAAGGCTTCGCGTTCTTCCTCAAACCACCAGAAACCATTCAACTTGTCGTTTTTTCCCTGGTTGTCCCATTGCCTCCTGTGTGAGGGTTTAAACAGAATATCTGTTGATAGTAAATGGCTTTGTTTTATTTATGGACCATAGTAAGTTTTACAAAAGTGTTTATATTTCTGCAGATAAACAAAACACATCTGTTTCAAAAAAAGAAAATCTGCCACCACCCCAAAGTGGGAGGGATTCTGGCCGAGCAGCGTGGGTTTGGGAGGCGCACGGGGAGGTGGTCAGAGCCGCGCAGGCTGGCCGGCAGCTTGGCCCGGACACGGCTCCGTGCTGCCTGCGTGATGAAAGCGACATAGTATAATTCCACTGTGAACGTGCCACTCTACTTTGTTTGAAGCCCACATTGCTATAATCATGCTTTATTGTTCCACACAGCCAGACTATCAGTGGTATGCTCCTGACCAGCTTCCGCCAGATGTGCAGCACAAGGCGAATGGTAAGACCACAGTTGTATTGAGCATTCTTTCGTGTTTACATTTTCATGGGATCTTCGGGGGATGTTTACTCAGCATACATTCATTCGTACTCCGGGACGGCCTACTACAAAGCGGTGCTGCGTACACAACTCTAATTTGACGCACCTGGGGTTCCACTGCACTCCTCTAGGAAAAGAAAATGCTGGAATGCAGCAGTGCCTGGGTTTCAGCTCCGGCTCCAGTTCCCAGTCCAGTCTCAGCATCAGTATCCCATCTGGGGTTGGAAACGAAAACGTGAAGCAGAGCCATATTTCAACCACCACCACCAGGCTCTGTGTTTCTGCCATACAGGCCAGCTGCACACCCACTCCTCCAGGTTGGGTTTGCTGGACAGATGTTTTAAATGTCATTGGCAGACAGACAGAGGAAACCGAAGGCTCAGAACTTGTTCCCTAATGACTCAATGTCAGGCTCCAAGTTTAGGCCAGGGCTGCCGACAACACCCACCTCTAAGCATGCTAGGAAGCTAAGAAGTCACCTATGGAGTGCTCACACTAACAGTGCTCTTTCATCTTATTTTATTTTATTTTTTGGTTTACTATTCCCCTCCTTCTTTCCAGAATCTGCTATCCTTTCCATGGTCTCATGAGACCACCCAGGAGTGGGATGTACCTACTGGGCGATAACCATAACCCCACTTCTCCGCTCCTCACGTATAATCAAAAGTCAGCAATGTCTGAGATGTGTTTACAATCTCAGCCGACAGACAACCTGTGAATCTAAGTTGTTAATTTCCAGAGATTTGAATGTGTCTAGAAAAGCTGAAGATGAGCATACTTGAGGCCATACTTGAAATCTGATCTCCTTTTGTTCATATTTGAGATCGTGGAACTCTAGTTTTCAGACAAGGAGCCCGTTATGGAGCAGAAGCAGGGAGCCAGGGATACTACATGTAGTGTGGCAGGTTGTGAACCTCACAAGTCCACGGGCTTTTCATGGTTGTATAATAGGGCCTCTTAAACTTGTGCAGCACACAACCTGGACAGCTGTACACAAGACTGGCAAAAGCCAGTAGCATTATAGAGAAGAAAGATAAAAAATGAGAACACTATAATAAAGTAGGTATTTATCAGAAAAATGCAGGATTTTCTTTTTTCTTTTCTTTCTACTACAAATATTACCATTGGTTTTAATGAAATTGTTAGTTTCCAGCTGTAACGGAGAGCTTTTATTAGAAAGGCATACTATTAACCATAATGATTGTTGCATAAAGTCTGTGCTTTTGAAATCCATTGTTGTATAATAGCTGAGTTGCCACCCAATTATAATTTTCCTTTTTATCTTGGTCTGGAATTAATATTAAGGGTATTGTCTCCTAGAGTTGGAGTTTAATCAGTAGAAAATACAATTACTCAGAAGAGAATTCAGTAATATCATAGGCTTCTATACATCACTGTTGGGTCCCTCCTGCACCAATGTAACAGAAGCTAATAACTATATAAAATAGAAATGAATTGAGATGACCATCAGAAACTAAATAAAATATGCAAAAATAGAATTTTGCAGTTAGTGTATGAGACCTCCTGATTTTTGTCTATTTTGGAAGCAATATAATGAGCTTTGTGACACATAAACATGCTGTGTGACAGTGTCTACAGATGTAAAGTTAAAATAAAAAATAAACCTCTGTTATATACTAAATGTTTTTAAAATATTGTTTTAATCTTTACAACAATGCTATACAGTGGGTTATATTATGGTACCATTTTACACATGAGGAAACTGAGGCTTAGAGAATTTAAGTAGCATGCCTAAACCACAGTTAGCAAGAATTAGGCCTGGGATTAAATTCCAAGCATGTAGGACTCCAAAACCTGTGCTTTGAATCGCATCCTACAGGGCCCTTGAAAACCTGCCCCTCCTACTATACGAACATTGTCTAAAATGAGAGATATAAAAATGACAGTGGGGGCTTTAACTTGGATAATTACGGGACAAGTATCTAACCCCCAATAATCTCTTCTTCCTGTGAATGCACAGCATATATGATCCGCGCCCCTCATTTGACATTGAGAATAGCACAGGTGAAAGACCCAGTACTATGTAAGATTATGTGCATGGTAATATGTTATGAACTCATCTTTCCTGGACGGCCCTGGTTGGAACTGACCTGCTGGACATATTTGATGTCTGTCCTCCTCCTGCAGCACAGCTCTGCAGCTGACTGGCATGTCTGCAGCAGGGGTGAAGGCTGCCTGTGGCTAGGAGACACCGCAGAAAGAAATTCCTTACCCAAAACTCTCCCGGTCTGGGATTCCTATCGTTCCTCTTCTCGGTTCCAAAGCGGATGCTATTTCAAAACTCAAGCCAGGTCATCAGAATTGGCAGCAGCTCTGAAATCACCCTTGTCACAAACATCTCATGTGCCATTTTTAATTTCAGTAGTGATTCTTGGTTTTTGTTTTCTATGTTGATTTGGTGCATTTAACTGGAAAGCTTCTTTTGATTTGTAGGTCCAACCCAATTGCTCAGATTCTTAAAAATAATTTTGTGGTATCGATTGTTAAGCAAATATGGATTCAGAAATCTTTTATTATACAAATATTTTTGTTATGATAGCATTCATTGCTTTATTATATGACTAATATATTTACCCCCTCCCCCACGCTATTCAAGAATATACCACTAGTCAAGATATCCTGTATTTTGGGCTGCAAATACCAAAATTCAAGCAATAGAAGTAAAAAAAATGAGTGGAAAAATTAGACTGTGTCTCTGATCATCTACAAACAGAAATTATTTCTTAAAACTACTATAAGTTTTATTTATATAAGTACTTAAAATACTTTACTTATATTTAAATGAAAATTATCCGTTCAGAAATGTGAATATTTAAATCAATATTAATTAGTATGTGCACTTTATAGGTTGTCCTACTTCTCAGTTTTTATTAATTTCCTATGACTGCTGAAAAATTTGCTTGTCTGGCCCCAATATATGTAGCACATCATATTTTTATCCTAGTATTGTCCCCTTATAATTATTACTTTTATGACAATTTAACCTTAAATGGTGGCTCTGATGTCTATACATGAAGTGTTTGTGAAACAGTAGCCTTGTGAGTTTTAAAGATACAGTGGGGTAAAAGGTGATGAAATTTCTACGCTGTCACCAGGCCCTCCTTTAACATTCCTGGAGCCTGGGGCAAGGCTACCTGGAGAGCTGCATACCATGTGTGTAAATATTTAAACGTTATGAATGGAGCTTAGAAACTGTTGAAGTATAGTCTATCCTCCTGTTGATAAATGTAGCTGGAAGGCCAGAATAAAATTTAGAATGCTGAGAGTCCAGCCAGCTCTTTGCCAGGACACAGTGGGCCAGGAAGCCCTGACCCGTGTGGCCTGTCCCACCTTACGCTGTGAGGGGTCTGACTGTGAACGTGAGGCAGCCCAGCCAGCACAGCCCGACTACATCCATATGCCCGTCGCCCGTCCACAAACAGCGCCCTGTGGCCAGGCCTCGGGCAGGGGGAGAGGATGCTGGCATGAGGCCTGAAGCAGGCCCGAGGTCACTTAAGCAGAGGGCTTGGAGGTCGGCCTGTGGGTGTCACAATCTTATTCTAGAGGAAGGCGGGAGCCCTCTGCGAGGGGAGGGATGGCTGGAGGACAGCCAGAGCAGGTCTTCAGATCAACGCACTTCCAGCTTTGCTCCCAGTTGCCGTCTGTGGTTATTTTAGATTATTTGTGTGACACATTGAGAATCAACTCTTTTTTCAAAAACTGAAGATTTAAATAAAGATGTTCAGGGCATTTGAGGCTTATTTGACTTTATGCATAGCATGAGATGATGGTATTTTTATACATTGCAGTCCACAGATGTTAATGGGTTACAGTTTCTGTTTAGAAACATGTGATTTTACACAGAACATTTTAATCTCATTTCATCTGTTATCAAAATGGAATGCAAAATGACTTCCATGCTTCTAGAACAATCATGGCATAGTAGAGTTACGGTAACCTTGAAAACATGTTGTTTGTGTCTTCCTTTGTGAAATGTCAGAAAGGTATGTTTTCTGACCATATCACTTGCCAGTCATTTCTGTGCCGTCCAAGTTGTTCATATGGTGCAGAGCTGAACTTCATCTCATGCGCTGGAGCTCAGCTCTTACGTACTTGGAAGGCAGAATGTGCAGGCATGTGAGATTGTGTTCTGAGCAAACACAATTATTTCTTTACATTATAAAAGATCAAAGTCCAACTATTATAATTGGCCTTTGCTAAAGTCTAATAAGGACTAAGTAGCTGAATAGTGACTGAATTCTTTCCCTAGGACTGCCATACAAAGCACCACAAAGTGGGGTCTCCATACAGCAGAGACTTATTCTCCCACAGCTCTGGAGGCTAGAAATCCAAAATCTGGGTGCTGACAGAGCCACACTTTCCCTGGAGCATGGAAGGAGGACCCTTCCTCGCCCCTTCCAGCCTCTAGTAGCCTCAGGTGTTTCTCAGCTTGTGACAGCGTAACTGCCATCTCTGCCTCCATCTGCACATAACCATCTTCCCGCTGTGTCTGTGTCTGTGTCCGAACTGTCTTGTCCTTACAAGGACACCAATTATATTGGATTAGGCTAATCTAGTATAACCCCATAGTAACCTGATCATGTCTGAAAAGTCCCTAATTCAAAATAAGGTCACACTCACGGGTACCAGGGGTTAGGACCTCAGCCTATCTTGTGGGGGACACAGTTCAACCCATAACACTAACTATATGTGTTATGAAACTACTTTAGGTTTCCTTATATATGTTACCTTATCAAAACCTTATAGCAGCTTTATGAAATGAGTATTGCTATTGCCCTGCTTTATAAATGTGGAAACTGAGGCACAGGGCGCTAAGGGAACTGGTCCACATGTCTAGGTATTGGCTGGGACATAGAGAAGCCCAGGCAGGCTGACTCCAAGTCCACATGGCAACCATTACGCAGTATGCACTGTCTTTAGTCCAAGCTATACATTAAGTAAAATATAATAGTATCATAGTTTGCATGTATTTTATTGAAATAATTTCTAATGATCCTGTCCTGAAAGCCAGAATCTTTATTTTTCAGTGTGTGTCTGTTTATAACTATAATTTCTTTATATCTAAAAAATACATATAATTTTCATGGTTAAAATGGCTGGATTAGTTGGATATTTATTTTTAGTTACTGGAAGTATGAAGCAATAAAAGGAACCAGTATAAGTAGTAAAAGCTACTTAAGAGATGTAAGAAACAAAAAACTTAAGAGACCATAGTTAGTATAATTTTCAATAGAGATGGATAAAATATTAAGAATGTTTTTCTTTTTTTCATTATAAAAAGGAACTTAATTTCTTAAAAAGAAAAATATTATTTTCTTGTTTCCCTATTTAAAAAATAATAAATGATTCCAAATTAAAAAAAATAATATTTTTCTTTTATAAAATACATTACTTTCTTAATTATCATACCAGTGTTTAATATAGAAGATGGAGCAAAAATTTAGAGACAGATAAATTTATGCCTATTTCTAGGTTCTTATGAAAAAGATGGCAGGAAAAATGCCTCCTCACCTTGTAATGCTGTAAAGTTCATCTTATCAGGAAACTCAGTGATTTTGCTAAGGGAACATTAAAGTATAAAAGTATGTTTTAATGTACATGAATATATTAAAACATAGGTGACAAATATATTCCTATTCAAACATAGATTTTATAAACAAATAGTAAACATTCGAATTAAATACTAAAGCAAATGCTAACCATTCTAATTAACAACTATTACATGTAGATACACGTATGTATACTACATGTGACTAGTCTAGACTAGTTTCATGAGCAAAATGCATAAAATAAGTCTTGACAAGTCACAATTCCACCAGGTAAATAAAATTGCAGTCATCCTTTTAAATGGAAGGTAAAAACCTATAGGGAAGGAAAACCTGTACGTATTATATTGTGTATCCCAACTGGGAAGAGCGCTTACTTGCCTATATTTCCTGGCTGTTCACGCCTGAGTGTCCACATTCTAAGAGGTTAGCGGGCATGTGGAGAGGGCAGGGTCACCTCAAGGCTGTAACCACTGTGCTGATGGCTGCCCACGCCCCTCTGAGCACCAACTGAACTTAGGAGTCAGCTGACCCTTGATGTGCAGTCAAGACACGACCTCTGCCACCAAGATCTCTGGGTCCTATCCAGATCACTTCAGAATCATGTTACTTAACCCACACTCTCGGGAGCACAAAAAACAGAGCATAGGCGACACCAGGAATAATAATCAGGTGCACAGTGAGTGCAGGGTTCTTCACCCGTCAGTAAGACAAAGCCAGCTCTTCCTTGCCCCGTGAGGCCCACGAGTGCCTGTCTTGTCTCTCTTGCCCTGCCATTATGACCGGGGAGCCACGGCTCATGACAGAAATGTCTCCGAGCCACCACACTGGATGGGGACGGCCTGCCTTCCCTTCAAGCGACTTAGGACCCGCCTGTTTTTATTCAGATCTCCACCCTGCCCTGCAGTATCCCATGGGATCCAGTCTCTTCCCATCTAAGACACAGGGATGGTGACCTTTGCCTCTAGACCAGCGGTTCTCAACCTGTGGGCCGTGACCCCTCTGGGGGTTGAACGACCCTTTCACAGGGGTTGCCTAAGACCATCGGAAAACAAAAATATATTTACATTACGATTCATAACAGTAGCAAAATGATAGTTATAGAGTAGCAACAAAAATAATTTGATGGTTGGGGGTCACCACAACATGAGGAACTGTATTAAGGGGTCACGGCATTAGGAAGGTTGAGAGCCGCTGCTCTAGACCTAGTTCATAAGAGTGCTGTCAAAATAATAAAGGACTTAATTTTCCTTGCCATTTTGAGATACCCAGGAGTAAGTATCATGAATGGGTCAAATCTAAACTCAGGTTGGGTTAGTGGGTTACGTTTCTGGGTCCACACTTACGTTCTGAGCATATGATCTAACTTTTTAATGTCACAGCCAGTTGTCAGAAGCATGCATTTTTAAAATACTGGAAAAGTAACTTATTATCTTCCTGTTACCAAAATTTTTGTTCACCATGTCTCTGAAATACCAAATACAGGCCGCAAGGATAAAGCATTGAATAGATTCTAAGTTGTTATCATGAATACGGAAAGCACTGTATTTCTTGGCATTTCTATGGGTTTTTTTCCTGCTGCCATGAGTAGGGGTCTTTGCTTTTGCCTCCCTGTGGTATGTGCTCATGGCATCCTGCCCTGGTCCTACTGTTATAGAATACGCCAAATTTTTCACCTTGGTCTTCACAATACACTAACGCCCCGTAAGCACTGAGATCTTCCCTATGTCTCCGACAATCACGTACCCAGATGACAACCAGGCCACTGCTGACCTCACAAAACGACAAGCATGTGTCAATGCTTAAAGCAATGACCTTCCGGGTCCCTTCTCTCAGAGTTTCAGTGGACACTTGTGGGGAGCTCATGAATAAAATATTTCTGTGTTTACCAGGCTAGAAGCTTATGATAACCCTAAACCAGGAGAAAAGTGAATTTCTGATTTTTAATCTGAAACATTTTCCTGCTGTTTTTCACAGGTTTCTCCTCAGAAAAGAAAGTCAATCAGTAATGCGCGGGGCAAAGGGAGAGCCAGGCTGGGCCCTCGTTTTTTCTTTTCACTGTGGCTCGTGTCTGCCTCTACTGTGCGTCATCGGCACCACCATTCATGCAGTGTTTCCTTTTGGCATCGATAGAGGAAAAGACTTGTGGCAGCTGAGATCCTGATTGAGTCTGCGGGGCCAGGACTACAAAAACTAACACAGTGGCCCGTGTCCTTAAGATATTTCAAGGGGCACATGGACTATGCCCCACTCCCTGAAACCTCTCCGCTTGTATCGCGGTTGGATTTACAAGATAACTTCATGATTTCAGCAATGCCCCTGTGGATGCAGTAATACTGCATGCTGACTGAAAAGCGTATCCCCTGGCGTGAAAGTATCTGCACTTGTAACTTTTTATCCTTGCTCCCATGTTTTCATAGGGACTTCTTAGTTCTTTAGCCGGTTTAACTAGATACTCTGTGCATCACAGCTGGCCTCAGTGAGCCTCTACATAAGATTGAAGAGGTGTGCGTGCTTCCTTAAATGAGTGGTTCAGTCCGAATAAAATTATAAACATGACGCTATTCCTTAAACCGATCATTCCTTTAAGATGATGAGAAATTGCGAGCCTGCTTCATTTTCAGGTGGACTAGATTGTGAAAGATGGACTCCTAACGTGATGGTGACGACTTGGCTGCAAGTGTAGGCACTCACAGAAGTAGTTCAGGGCATTATGGGTTTGCAGCGAAATCTGTGCTTTCTTTCCTATGGACTCAAGTGTTATTAATGAAAAGCATAACTGTGATGTCTCCAACCAATAAAAATGGAAAACAAATGTATCCAATTTTATTGCAATTAAATTGCACAGTGGCATGACAGCTGTGTAATGATGAAGCCAATTTAAAAGTATTAAGTTCATCCACTTAATGAGGACTGTGCTAGGACCACCTGGAGACCCTCCTTGTGAGGAGAATGAGACCCGCTGATATTAGTACTTCTAGAAGCACCTAGAGAAAACCAGGACCAGCTGCTGGAGATTGTCACATAAAACAATCCAGACATACCATTGAGACTATCAAGTTACAACGTCCAGAAGTTACACTGTTTAATTCCAGCTCAAACTTTTTTTTTTTCAATTTCTGGAAATACTTGAAGCTTTGTATAGAGGGAAGGTAAACGAGCCTTAGAAAGGTAAATACTTTCAGCATCAGCCTTTAGCTACTCAAACACAATTCTCAAGAAGGAATTATCCTTCTCTTACATGAATTCCCTAAGCTTTGTTTTTACTACTACACATTAAAGAGGCAAATCATTCTTGGGCAATACTTCAGTATAAGTGAATCAGAAAAACAACAGAATTAACAAGTCAGTCACACTGAAACATTTCAGCACTTTTTTTTTTCTTTAGCTGAGCCATCCTGCCACCTGTTGGCAGCTCAGCGGCTGCTCAGCTCGGGCCGTGAATCAAACCGGGGACTCTGTTGCTCAGAGCTCAAACTCTTGAGCGAGCTCTTAACCAACTGAGCCACTCGGCCGGCCCTTAGCACTTTTTCAAATTGTCCATTTTCTCAAACTAGTGAGGAAGTCATTGTGATATCAGCTTTAGTAGTGGATTAAGTTTGCCAGCTGAGGTGTGCCCATCAGAATGAAGATGGGCTATACATACAAGAAGGACCCCTGATAGGCTTGCTGTGATTCAAGTCCACGGCCGTAAAACATGAAGTAACCATCCTATTACTATCACTGAAGTCATCCCATTACTAATTAGCAAGTTGTCAAACATGGACAGGATTGTGCGAATGCTAATGGGATGGAAGGACATCCAATTCAGCGAGAAGAGGCCCCCTTGCTCAGCGCGCAACTGCTGCTCCCAGAAGACGGGTTTCCTCAGCCCTGGCCTGAGAGTCCCTTCTGTGTCCCTCTCTCTCCCCGTACCATTTGTCTCAGCTCATTATGAGGGCCATACCCCACAGCGGTGGCACTTGCTTTATTATCACACACCATTTGTGGGAATTTCACTTTATTCTAACCAATATCAGAAGGAAGAGCACAATTTATGAGGCTCATGACATGCTGGTTTGGTACACTACACCCAAACCTTAGGGCTTCCCAGTGTGCTTAACTTAGCTCTGAGAATCAACTTGCTGGGAAAATCCACCTTACTGACTGATGTCCCCGAGTCTCCCGCTGACTGGCAGGCTGGAGAGTGCTTCGATGGCTGGCGATTCCGTCTGCACATTTGTGGGGGACCCGCCTGGCCTCCTTCCCCGTCATCTGCAGCCACAGGATGGTGGCCCACAGCATGAGTGCACCCCAGACACACACAGCGGGCAGAACGCGCCCCTCCACTCAGACCCGCTGCAGGCAGGAGAGTGGCTTATGTTGCAGCGGAAGACGAAGTGGCCGAGGAGACTGGTGTCTTTCTTGGTTTCCAAGCATCCATTCCATCTTCTTTTTTGGGATGCTATCTCAATATCCTATAGGAGAGTTACCTCTTTCCCCACTGGACCCAGTTTCATCGAAAGTGCCCTGTCTCCTCTGCAAGGGACAGCCATGTGATCCAACGCAGGTCAAGTGGAAGGCCCTCTGCTGGCATTTGAGCTTCAAGCCAGCAGGAGCCTGGGGGAGGCAGAGGCTGCTCGCTGGGCGCGTGAGACTGACCAGGCCCTGCAGCTTCCCTGGTGTCCACGTGAGGAGCCCACAGTCTCTCTCCCAGCTCCTTCGTTCAGCTCCTCCCTCAGAGTTCGTTTTTCTAGCTGGAAACAGAGGAATCTTAATCAATCACAAATGTGGCAATTAAAGCTCAGAGGGTTTATGGCAAGGGTATTGTGAAGAGTATACAAATGTGTATGTATGTGTATATATAATATGTATATGTGTATTATATGTGTGCATATATACATATATGTGTGTGTATATATACACATACATACACATTTTTTTCTTTATGATCTTTAAAAATAAAAAATCAGCTATGATATGATCAGATGAGTTAAACAATTCAAATGTTATGCTTGCTGGTCTTACAAAATTTTACCTTGGATCATTGTGTGGTATCCTGTAATATACTTGAAAGTGGAAAACAGCATAATAAGAAATAAAATATGATTCTCTTCACTTGAATTTTCTCCTAAATCTGACAAAGCCCCTTAAGAAGATACTTTGATGAAGCAACCTTAGGAAAAGTTCCAGTGAAATTAAAAGCACCAAAGCCCATGTCTAATTTCCTTATTTCTTTTTCCAAAATGCTTACTTGCACATAACTGATAGTTTCCATTTTAACAGATTGTCAATAAATCAATCATAGGAAATAGAAGTTCTCTGTGTAAGAACTATACCAAATGGGTTCTACTTTTAAAACCAGTGGGATGATGGCGCTTCCTTCCAGCAAAATTAAGCGGTAGTATTTTAAACTTCAGGTTACTCTGCAGCAAAATGCTAAATCAAAGACAGACAAGCTCCTGGATGAGAAGTTAAGGTAAAATTCCTAACAGCTTAACAAATTTCTGTGAATTAGTACATTTTTGGACAATTGTTCAGCTCTCCACATAGCCTAACTCTCATCTTGATGAGCAATCTGTTTTGGATGTTATTATTCGTCAATGTCATTTATTAGAAGTTCCTTTTGTTTGTATAAAAATGGATCGTGTGTGCAGTGGTGGAAAATCAAAAGGAAACAGAGGCATTTCCTATCCTTTCCATTGTCTCAGGAAGATGACTCCAGCAGCTGTGGGAGCACTCAGAGAGGCCAGAGGAGTTGGAAGTGTCTCTCAGTTTCCAACGCAGTCCTTCATCTTTCAATGTCTCTGGAAGTACGTCTTCCTTATATAAACCACAGGAGGCAATCAGTCAAAGTTTGGTGATTTAAGTTGAGCAAATTTAAATATTACAATATTCAACTGTTCTAGCAAAATTTTCTAAGTGTTTTTCAATAATCAGCAACATCTAGAACCACTTTTCCCAAATGGAAAACTACCCTTTAATTAATTTTTATATTGTTCTTAGTTCAATAAGGTTCTAACAATATGACAGGAATTCATCCTTCTCATAAAGCATTAAAGGTTAACCTTAGTACAAAGATTAATTAATAGGAAATTTGATAAAGTAAAAATGTTTTTTTTTTAATATAACGAAGTGGTGGGTTCAAATTAAATTAGATCTCATTTAAATGGGACTTTCTCCCATTACAGTAGCGTTTGCTCAGTCTTGCCAATGTTGGGCTCTTGTGTTTGTTTTGCCTCCGAATGCTAATACATGATGATGTATGGTTTGCAAATAGAGTCACTTTGCAAACAGGAAAGGGCCTATCCGAGAGAGACGCCAAACAAAGGCACTGACCCTGGGTATTTCATGGCATTCCTGAGTTGCTGAATGAAACCCGGGAGCCTCCCTACACCTGAAACTCTAGTTGCAGGCAGCAGCAGTGTCCCTGTTGGTCAAACCACTTTGAGGGAAAGCCACAGGTGTGCCTCTTCAGCAATATGGCGGCAGGTGAGCTGCATGTTTTCGAGGCAGGTTTGGTTATCTGCTTTAGTCATGCATCCTTATAGGTTTCAATTCTCATTTTTCCCAGCCTCAGTCCGTGGTTTCATTTTGAGCCATCACTTGGAATTCTGAAGGGGTGTATCTATTATGAGGCTACCTCTTAAGTCCCTCTGCTTTCTGAAAAAACAAAGTAGAACGAAAATATGTATCTATCAGGAAAAAATATGGAGAGGTAACTAGCTACAAGTCAAGTGATGAATAGGCTCCTCTGTGGTCTCATAGCAAAGCCATTCTTTGAACTTAAGAACTTGGCCTAAAAGTGAGTATCTTCATCATATGGGTTAGATGTATTTCAGAACATTGCCTGTGTTAAAAACTAATGCTGGGGATTTATTTGTTGTCAGTCACGATGAAAAGGCTTATCACTAACAAAAACTCCCCCAAGTAGAACTGAACTTAAAAACTCCCAGCAATAAGAGACTGGTCATCGGGTTCGAAACATGTTTGCTGTTGAACCACTGGACGTGGCCCGCAGTCGGCTGAGCCTTGCGAAGATTTCTCGCATGGTGGTGGGGGGGGGGGCGTTATTCCAGTGTTGCTACCAGTTTTCAGTGACTCCAAGGGGATGGGACTGCTCGCATTCCCAAATTATTTGATCACATGTTTGTGATTGCCCAGGTTTAGTGTTTCTCCCACTTCTGAGTGGGTATATAGTATACAAACAAGGCCCCTTTGGGACTGTGTCTTCCCTGAACTTGTCTCTGCGCCAAGACCCTGACCGAAGACAGCGTTTTCTCATCTTTCACACAAGGAAGGTGAGCTATACCCAGTGTTTCTGGAACTTTCCCACTGAAGAGCCTCTACTGGAAAGACAAAAATGAATGTGTTTGGAAGAGGGACACCGTCTGAAGATTTCCATGATAAAAAATGCAGGCCAATTTTTCAGATACATGTTAATTTTCATATATAAATAACTGAATACAATTGAGATGTCAGAAAGATGTGCTATGTGTATTCTGTGACTACTTATAGTCCAGACAGATCCTATTTCTCCAGGAATATGCCTTCTGTAGTCTGAAAACTTGGCAAAACAGCGTCTTCCTGTTCTAAAATCTTAAGAATTTGTTTCTAATAATATTAGGCTGCAATATCATATATCGTCAGTAGGTGCCGCCACTTCACAAAATTTACTAGAATGAAAATTCCTTCGTTCAACCTCCGTTAACTAATTAGTACATTTTAAAGTTAGTGTCATAAATGTAGAAGATGCATTAAAAAGTAGCTTTATTTAAAATAGGGGTATTTTTCACTAAGAATCTGGAAAAAGTTAAATTCTGTAGATAAGTGCTGTAGAAAAGTCTGTAAAATTTAGTGCGACCAGTGGAGGGTAATGAATGTATTTTTTGGAGAGATGTCCACTATTTTCCTGGAGTCTGGATACCATACTTGCTATTATGATAAATGGTGACCTACTAAACCTTACAAAACTTTAAAATGGAAAGATACGATTGTGCCCACATATGTCAAAATAATTCTCTCTTTTTAAAGAAAAAAAAATAGCGGAGTTATGGTACAAAACACATGGGATCTGAAGACAGACAGGCCTAAGTTTGAACTCGGCTCTTCCTCTACTTGGATGATCTTCAGCAATTTACTTGACCTTCGTTTGTTTGTTGAGCCACTGAGTCTGTATATCTTTTTTTTTTTTTAATTATCTTATTGGGGTGACAGTTGTTAGTAAAGTTACATAGGTTTCAGGTGTACAATTCTGTAATACGTCATCTATACATCACATTGTGTGCTCACCACCCAGAGTCAGTTCTCCTTCCGTCACCATGTATTTGATCCCCTTTACCCTCATCTAACACCCCTCCCCCCTTACTCTCTGGTAACCACTAAACTATTGCCTGTGTCTATGAGTTTTTGTTTCTTCATTTGTTTGTCTTGTTCCTTTGTTGTTTTCAGTTTTATATCCCACATATCAGTGAAATCATATGGTTCTCTACTTTTTCTGACTTATTTCACTTAGCATTATAATCTCAAGGCCCATCCATGTTGTCACAAATGGCAATATTTCTTATGGCAGAATAGTATTCCATTATATATATATATATATA
>NW_017731351.1:7310465-7334092 GCF_001890085.2 Hipposideros armiger
TATGTATGTATGTATCTCACAACTTCTTTATCCAATCATCTATTGAAGGACACTTTGGTTGTTTCCATGTCTTGGCCACCATAAATAAAGCTGCAGTGAACATCGGAGCACATATATCTTTGCAGATAAATGTTTTCAGATTTTTTGGGTAAATACCTAAGAGAGAGATTGCTGGGTCATATGGTAATTCTATTCTTAATTTTTTGAGGAACCTCCACACTGCCTTCCATAGCGGCTGCATCAATCTGCATTCCCACCAACAGTGTATGAGGGTTCATTTTTCTCCACAGCCTCTCCACCACTTGTTATTATGTGTCTTGTTGATGATAGTCATTCTCACAGATATGAGGTGATATCTCATTGTGGTTTTTATTTGCATTTCTCTGAAGATTAGTGATGTTGAGCATCTTTTCATATGTCTATTGGTCATTTGTATGTCCTCTTTGGAGAAATGTCTATTCAGGTCCTCTGCCCATTTTTTATTTAGTTTGATTGTTTGTCTTTTTGTTCTTGAGTTGTATGAGTTCCTTATATATTTTGGATATTAGCCCCTTATCGGAGGCATTGTTTGCAAAAATGTTCTCCCATTTAGTTGGTTGCCTCTTTGTTTTGTTGATGGTTTCTTTTGCTGTGCAGAAGCTTTTTAGTTTGATAGAGTCCCATTTATTTATTTTAGCTTTTACTTCCCTTGCCTATGAGGTCAAATTCATAAAATGCTCTTTGAACCCAAGATCCACAAGTTTAGTACCTATGTTTTCTTCTATGCAGTTTATTGTTTCAGGTCTTATATTTAGGTCTTTGATCCATTTTGAGTTAATTTTGGTACATGGTGACAGAGAGCAGTCTAGTTTCATGTTTTTGCACGTGGCTTCCCAGTTCTCCCAGCACCATTTAGTGAAAAAGTTGTCTTTTCTCCATTGTATGCTTTTGGCTTCTTTGTTGAAAATTATCTGCCCATATTTCTGTGGGTTTATTTCTGGGTTCTCAATTCTATTCCATTGGTTTGCGTGTCTGTTTTTCTGCCAATACAATACCATAGTGTTTTGATTATTGTTGCCCTGTAGTACAAGCTAAAGTCAGGAAGTGTGATACCTCCAGCATTGTTTTTTTTTTCTTAGGATTGCTTTGGCTATTCGGAGTCTTTTGTGGTTCGATACAAATCTGATGATTTTTTTGTTCTATTTCTTTAAAAAATGTCATTGGGATTTTGATGGAGATTGCATTAAATCTGTATATTGCTTTGGGTAATATGGCCATTTTAACCATGTTGATTCTTCCAATCCTTGAACACGAAATGTCTTTCCATGTCTTCGTGTCTTCTTCAATTTCTTTTAAAAATGTCATATATTTTTCAGTGTATAGGTGTTTCCCATCTTTGGTTAAGTTTATTCCTGGTATTTTTTTCTTTTTGTTGCAATTACAAAAGGAATTGTTTTGTTTTGTTTTTATTCCTTTTTCTGAGGTTTCATTGTTAGTATATAGGAATGCAGTGGACTTTTGTATGTTGATTTTGTAGCCAGCAACTTTACTGTATTCATTTATGGTTTCTAATAGCTTTGTGGTAGAGTCTTTAGGTTTTTCTATATATAGCATCCTGTCATCTGCAAAAAGTGACAATTTAACTTCTTCATTCCCTATTTGGATGCCTTTTATTCCTTTCTCTTGCCTGATTGCTCTGGCTAGGACTTCCAATACTATGATGAAAAGCAGAGGTGATAGGGGACAGCCCTATTGTGTTCCTGAAGGTAGAGCAAAGGGCTTCAGTTTTTCACTGTTAATTATGATATTAGCTGAGGGTTTGTCATATATGGCCTTTATTTGGTTAAGGTATTTTCCTTCTATACCCATTTTATTAAGTGTTTTAATCATAAATGAATGTTGTACCTTGTCAAACGCTTTTTCTGCATCTATTGATATGATCATATGATTCTTGTCCTTTATTTTGTTTATGTGGTATTATCACATTGATTGATTTGCATATGTTGAACCATCCTTGTGCCCCTGGGATGAACCTCACTTGGTCGTGATGTATCATTTTTTTAATGCATTGTTGCATTTGATTTGCTAGAATTTTGTTTAGGATTTTTGCATATGTAGTCATTAGAGATATTGGTCTATAATTTTATTTTTATGTGTTACCCTTACCAGGTGTCGGTATCAGGATAACATTGGCCGAGTCTGTGTATCTTAATTTCAAGGCTTACACTTCTGACAGAGTTTTTGGAAGATTAATGATGTATGTAAATCACCTGGCACATAGCAGGTATTCAAACAACAATAGTTATTGGCAAGGCCTCAGAAATTACATTGTTACAGTGGCATGAATATGGTAGTATGGTACATTATTAATAGTTGTAATACTAAAGTTAATTTTAATTATTCTAATGCACTATATGACGCTAACATTTAAGAGGTAGGTATATTTCAATATCAAATCAAATTCCACATAACTTTTCTACTCTCTAGTTGGAAACTGAAAAATCTGGGGGCAGAAGTTGAGGGTAGAAAAAAATGACTAATTCCAAATGCCTGGAGCTGTGGTACTCAGGCAAGGGGCCTCCGCAGCTCTGCGCATGTGCTCCTGCACCCAGCACCTCCCGCTAGGCCATCCAGCATCACTGTGGGTCAGCATTCAGGGGCTGAAGGTAGAAAAAGAACATCCCCTCCCCGCAAGTCTCACCTTTGGCCTGGTGAGGTTCAGCTCAGCCTAGAGCTCCTCACAGAAGTCTTCCCGGGCCTGGAGAAATGAGGAAACACAAAAATCTGCAGAGATGACAGCCTCATGTAAGTCCGCCTCAGAGTCTTCTCAGCTGGCTTAGACCTGTCCATGATGAAGAAGGGGAACCTGCCCCCTGCTACTAAGGCATCATACCCAACATGCTGCAAGTCACAGCCATGTCACAGAGCAAGTCCTGACAAGTGGCTGATAATGCAAAGTATGGCGGCAGCACGAATGAATGAACACGGCTGGCGCCTGCATCGGTCAGCTAAGGCTGCCGTAGCAAAGAACCACAGACCGGGGGCTGAAACAACAGAAGTTCTTGGCTCACGGTTCTGGAGGCTGGAAGTCCGAGATGAAGGTGTGGGCGGGGTTATTTCTTCGGAGGGCTGTGAGGGAGAATCTGCTGTGTCTCCCTTTAGCTTCTGGGGCTCAGGTGCCCCTCTCTGGCGATCCCTGGCTAGTGGACACATCAGTCCAGCTCTGCCTTCTTCACACAGCATTCTCCCTGGATGCATGTTTGTGTTCGAATTGCTCCTTTTTATAAGGATACCAATCAAACTGGATAAGGGGTTCATCCCACTCCAGTATGAGTTCATCCTAACAACTAATTTTATCTGCAATGATCCTGTTTCCTAATAGAGTCATATTGTAGGTACAGGGGGTTGGGACTTCAACATGTGAATCTGGGGGGTGGGGGATACACAATTTAATCTATAACAGTGTCCCTTTCTGTCTTAAAGATACCCTGGTGCTATGCCCTGAATGTGTGTGTACCCCAAAATTTTATGTTGAAAACCTAATGCAAAAGGTGATAGTATTATGGGGTGGAGCCTTTGGGAGGGGATTGGTCACGAGGGTGGAGCCCTTATGAATGGCTGAAGTACTCTGATAAAAGAGGCTCTCTTATATAGAGAGCTAGCTAGCCCTGACACCACGTGAGGACACGGCGAGAAGCAGGCAGAAGTTCCAGCATTCCTAAGGGGGCTCTCGCCAGAACCCCACTGTGCTGGCATCTTGATCTCGGACTTCTGGCCTCCAGACCTTAGAGAATTAAAACTCTGTTGTTTATAAGCTACCCAGTCTGTGGTATTTTATTATAACTGTCCAAATGGACTGAGACACCTGGTGACCACCACAGGGAACAGAGCTTGGGAACGGGCCTCCACCTGGGATTGTTATTCCTCTGTCAGATGTCCTGCCAGTGGGAGAGGTCAGTCAGACAGTGGCTGGAGAAGGGGAGGGGCAGAGTGTGCTCTTCAGGTGACGACTCCGGGGCCCACAGTCCAGCCCATAAGGGACGGCTGACCAAAGCCATCTTGAGAAAATTTATCAAGGACCACCTGCCAAGACAATCTGATCCTGACATTTTGAATTTTGGGAGCTCCATTTCTAAAGACTCCATCCCAGAAGTCTTTTTAGATGTCCTTCAAAATGGCTTCAACAACATATAGTTACAATCTCCACGCTTAAAGTGAGATTTTGAAGTATGAAAACAAAAACCATATGCATGCCTATACAGAACTTTCAGTTACAGTGTGTTTAGTAAAACAAGGTGTTTTCAATCGTTTATTTCCAGTCATTCCAGAGTCTTCCAATAAGGAATACCTTGCTTATTTTCAGCTCATTACCTTGAAACCTTCCCGTCCCCTAGCTAGTTCTGTCATTGTTGTTGATGATGGTGCTGGTGGTTTTCCTTTGCAGATGCTTAGATCTGGTGAGGACAAGATTAGTAATGATCATGGGTCCGAGAAGCAGTTTACCTGGGCAGTAAACACTGTTGTGAGTGCCACAACTCAGGTTGTCCCTTTCACAAAACAGAATTGTACATAAAATCCCTAAGACTGACCCCCACAAAACTGAGAACTTCTTTAACAATTTAAACCAACACTGTCGACAATAAGTTTTTCATTGAAATACATCTGAAATGAAAGCAGAGGGGAAACACGCTGGGTGATTGGACACAATACCACCCAACAAGCCCGAGACCAAGACCACTAGGACCTGGTATTGAATTGGCATCAGATCACTGACCTCTGGCACTGATTCAAGATAAGGAGAAAAGCTACTTCACAGATGCCAAACAGATGGCAAGAATCCTTGTTCGGCAAACTGAAGAGCCAGTGTTAGTGCAGATAATAGGTATTTTGAAAAGTCAGCTGTCTTGCTTTGATGCAATAAACAAATCTCTTTAGGGAATCCCGTCAAAGCAACAAAAATCATGAAGCTAGACAGGGGTACTCTGCAAATCTCCACCACTGTTTGCGTCATTTCCAACCTCGAGGACCCTCCTCCTGCAGCTTTTGTTTCAGGTTCTATCCCATTGGCTCCACAGCACTTTTCAAAACAAGATTTGGACTAAAGGGGAGAAACAAATTGCGCATGATTTCCTCAGATTTTCCTGGTGAGCACAGTCCAGAGTAAAGGACTCGGTTACTAAGAGCACACTTTCTGAAGGCTGAGCGGTAGGGGATGAGCTGTAGGGACCAGGCCATCTTCCACATTGTGGGAACCCAAATCCCCATGAGCGCTGAGACTATAAGGGTGATGAGCACGTCGTAAACGCTGAAAACAGCATGAGCTGCCTGGCTGCAGTGGGCCCCACGGAGCCTTCCCCAATGGGCCCATCCGGGGTTTGCGGTTCCCTACCCCCACCCCAAATGCAGAGCCCAGAACGGCAGCCATAAAATGCTTGCATCATGGGAAGAGGGCTAATAGAGGCGCCTTTGTGTGTATGCTTAAACAGCACTCTGCACTGGGCTGGGCATTTTGCATCGACACGGGCACATTCAAGGCACTCACACCGCTAGGACAGCATATGACTAGAAGGGTGACAGTCGCGTTTTTTTCCAGGATGACAGAGCCATCTCTGAAGGGTGCTGCACAGGCTGTCACATTGATCTCAGCCAGTCTTTATTTCCCCATCTGGCTCCCAGTCTAGGGCTCCCTCAAAAGGGACATCCCTAACTAGCCCAACAGGGCCTTCTCTGCCATACATCAGGCTGTGCAGAAACAACAAAGGAAGTCGATTGTGCCGATCTCCTGTGTGAGGCCCCCATACGAGGCTTGTTAGCGGAAGCCTCCTCCTCTGCCCAGCCAGGCTGGCCTCCCCTTCGCAGTCAGGACTCTTCATTTAAGTCCCTTTTAATGAGAGGAGCTGAGAGAGACTCAATAGTCCCTTCTTCTTAAAGGCGCAGAGCCCCACCCTCCCACCACGCTGCTTCCAGCTGCATCCCTAATCAGACTGGGGAATGTCTCTCCTGCGATGCTCATTCAGGGCACACACGGTCTCACTTTCAGAACCAACAGAGCTATTTTTCAGAATCACAGCGTTATGTTAAACTTCTCATGCTTGAAAGAGGACTCCATCACCTACTGTTTTCCCAAATTAGCTTGTAGAGTGAAGGTTACATATTACTAGGCCAATTATATCAGCAATGTACGCGTATTCTAATGAAAGGCTTGGTCACGCACAGATAAATACTGGAAACCCCCTCACCAATGTGAGCTGATTTCATAGGAGTTCTGAGCCACATAGCCTTTCGTTGGGCGAAACCTGTTTACTGAAGAGATGTGTTAAGCCGCCGAAGGAAGAAGGACAGTGTGCAAAAGCTGCTTCTGTTTCCAATTATTTCAGTGACTTATTGGGAGCCACATAAGCCACTTGATCTAGGAGTGCTTAAATCCTGCGCGGTGCACTGAGCTTGCTGAATCTCCGTGGTGGCTCCTCTGATGTCAGATCATTGGGTCCCCAGTGGACATCACTGGGAAGCCTATTCCATGCTATTCTCTGTGCTTGTTTCCACCTGACAGTGTCCCTTACATGCTGAGTGGCGCCTTCAAAGATACATGGAACACACACTTTGCTATGATTCATGACTGGAGCAAATATATGCCCTCAAAATTTACCTTTAGGGATTTTCCCTTTCTTCAATACTGGAGCGAAATCTCTTGATCAGAATGTTCTCATTTTGCCTGAGAACCCTCTAGCCTCCTCCTAATAGGTTTCCTTCTCAAGCAAAGTTTTTTCATTCTGTCAGGTCAGCTATAAATACAGCCACTCTCATCACCTTTTCTGTTGTTGTTTATTGATTTCACATGACAGTAGTTTCCTTTAGTCTTGTCACTTTAGTCCCCAAGTTCCTATCCTGAGCGCTCTGTCCTTCCGTCATCTCCCCCAGGCTTTTGGGGCCTGTGTGGTCTTCTCTGTTCACTTACTGTCTTCCACCCCATCCTTTATTGTATTTCTTTTTTTCATTCGGTCCATGTGCCCCTTATCTTTGCCTTTGCCTGGCATCTATTTAAAACCTGACAGCATCACCTGGGAGGTGGGCTGAGGAGCTGTCCACAGGGACAGGATGAGGTGAAGGTAGTCGCCAGGGCCTGGACACTGTAACACAGAATTTCCCTGCACAGGTGGGCCAAGGCTGTTGGTAAGACACCACAGCGTCAGGCTGGCCAGTGTGTTCTGGGTTTCTGAGCCACCTCCAGTTCCACCTCAGTTGCCCTACTTTGTGTCTCCTGCAGCCTCCGTGTGTCTGTGCAACTTTCAAAAGGGCGGTCCCTCTGGGCAGACCAATGATAAAAAGACACAGCCACAGGGCAGACATTTTACAAAGGGGCCCCGCTGGGTGGGCCTTCCCCCAGGCTGATGCACAGCCCTCAGGCCTACCAGGCGCCGTGCTGGCTGGATTTCCGACCCACTCCAACACCACAGCCTGTGCTCGTATCTCTGCCTCCTGTGAAAATGGTACAACCCAGCCCATGGCACCGCCTGTCTCTCCTCTATTTCTTCCTGCTCTGTCTAAAGCAAAGCACAATTCTTAGACCAGTAGCACTATCATCTAGAAACACGTTAGAAACAAATTCTGGAACCTTACCGCAGACCTGTCTCAGCAGGCAGCAAACTGTGTTTAATCGGCCCCCCCAGATAACTCTCAGTCCCACTAACGTTTGCAAACACTGGCGTGCCTGACACAGAACAGGTACTCGACAAACGCTTGTTCGTCGAACGTAGAAATGAATTTCTCCGCGAAAATTAGGCTCAAGCGTCCTCTTCTGGAGAACAGCCTCCCCAGGCTCCATCTCCTCTGGCCACGCCCCCGCGTGCTCACAGGACTCTATCACTGCGGGACGGACTCTGTGGCCCTGCGGGAAACGCTGACCTACGTACAGTGACTTAATCTGGCCTCCTTGAGGGCAGGACCTGTGTTGACTGGACTTCAGTTTTGTCTCCTCAGCACAGCGTTTGGTCCACAGCAGGGGGACTCAGTGACAAGGAAGAAAGCAGAGAAGGAAGGTGCAACCAAACCAACGGGCACAGAGTGACGCAGTCAGCAGGCTGGGAGCAAAACAAAACAAAACAAAGAAAACTTGAACGTTAGGAATCAAAGATTTGTTTCTTAGCAAACTGTCCACTAGATGGAACTATTGTCTCAAAAGAACGAGGGTGATGCCTTGGAAAGCCCCATTTCTAAAACTTTCCCACTGAAGGTCACACCATTAAAAACTGATAGATAACGTCTTTTCTCTCCTTTTTAAAAAACTAACTCTTTTTATATAAACGACGTTAGCATTTAAAATGCATGCCATTTGACAGCTTATATTATGAAAACCTTTGCATATCTAAGACTTTATGTAGCTAAGATGTCTCAATGCTGAGTTCTCTTTACTTTTTTTCCGTACATACTTCATAGGTTTAATGACAAACAATGAAAACATCTTAGTTATAAAATGTGCCTGAAAGTCCACAATTCATAGAGGTTCAATAGAAACCCTAAAGCTAGAGTACTCCACGAAAAGATAAAACTTCAAGCGTGGAAACACAAAGATTCGATGTGAATGTCTGTTAGTCATGTCTGTCAAGTCGTCAAAGAAACAGTATCTTTGGTTATTCACACATTCTTGCCTCATATACACAACTGTATTTACAGGGTACATTTTACTCTTTGCTAATGCAAAGAGCATAGTGAAGTTGCAAATTCCATTCCATGCCTGTTGAGGTTACTGACATGAATATAAAAATTCTCTTTATTAACTGAAATTCGTCATGGTTTGCCCTTAGTTTAGTACACTTAAGGCAGCTCCTAAAACAATTTCTCTTCTTATAATGTTTATGACTAATATTTTTAAATTATTTACTTAATGTCTTACAGCATATTATGTTTTATAATTAAACAGGCTTTGGGAGTAAGTAATTATTAATACTTTTTTTTTTTTTTTAGCTGAGCCATCCTGCCATCTGTTGGCAGCTCAGCTCAGGCCGGGAATCGAACCGGTGACCCTGTTGCTCAGAGCTCGTACTCTTGAGTGAGCTCTTAACCAACTGAGCCACTCGGCCGGCCCTGGGAGTAATTATTAACTTATCATCTTTAGGAAGTACAATTCTGAGAAAGCAAAGTCATGATGTAACATAGCTTGGAGGCTTCGAACCTCCAGCTTTGCGACAAGTTTCCTCCATGTGTCATCGCACAAGCGTACACTTTCAACAACTGATAAAGAGAAATCAGTCAGCTCCTTGGCAAGCCCTTTGAGGTAATATATATTGGAAATATGTATTATTTGTAATACATATATTTTTAATACATATAAGATAAATATAATACATTATGTTTATATTTAATAAATATAAGAATTCATATTTCATAAAGCAAGTGTGAGTCACCATGATGTCATTGAAAATACTGTGGTCTTTTTTGCTCTATAGAAGCTGAAGCGAATTTTTTTAAAAAGAAATTGAAAAAGCTATAATACTTTCTTACAGTTTTCTTCAAAGCCTTCACAATTGAAAAATATTTTTTTAAGCTTTGAGAGCAAATGTTCTGCTCTATGTAATTTACTTAACAGTAAAATTGAGCTAAAATTTAAGTTTCTCAAAACCTCAGATAGTAACTTTATGTTCTTCCTTTAAATCACTTGTCAAAATAAAGTCTCAAACATTAGGCTTTGATTTAATGTTATATTACATGTGCACATACAAAAGCAGTTCACACCCTGCAAATTTTACCTATGAAATCCTTGTGCTTTGAAACATCTAAAGCGCATTTTCCAGGCCTGACCCTAGGCAGCTAGATTAGTCTGCTGTGAGATTGAGGGCCAGTCTGTTACAGAATTGACTGCACACTGGTGATGTTTGGCATAACGAGAAGCTAAACTGAGTCAACCTCCTCGGCTTATTCCGGGAGTGAGCGCAGAACAGTGCCAGTCGGACTCCAGTGTTAGGATGAGTGTATGTTCCTTTGTCCATCCACCCAATTACCCCTTCCTGTATTCCTCAATATCTATACAATTCCTAATAGGCCTTTTTCAGCATGCAGCGTTTTCTATGTCTTTATTTTCAGTATGCTGTCATGCCTTTCTAACTTGATTCCCAAATGTTCTACTTTTTAAACATTAAAAATAAAATTCTTCTATAACGTCCCACCGCCTACTGAAAACAGGTCCAGCTGCAAACCCTGGTCTGACATGCGTGGCAGTCCTCAATCCAGCGCCAACTTACGTTTTGAGACTTATCACTTAGTAGTCTGCATATCTTAGACTTCATTCAAATCCCATCTGTTCACCATTCCCTAAACACCACCTTCACTTATTGGTGTTTTCCCCTTCGCTTGAACTATTCTTTTGCTGTCTGATGGTCCACACCTCCGAGTTCCTCACATCCTTCCAAACATACCTCCTGTATAAAATCTCCTCCATCCCAAATCAGAAACAACCTTTCTCTGAGCGACGCTTCATTGCCTTGCATTTCTAAGTCTCTCATGTCATGGTCACTTTTTACTTAACAACAGAATCATCTGCATATGTTTTATCTCCCTCTTCCACACTGAGAGAGGACTGGGATCCTGGCATCCTCATCTTCGCATCTAGTTCTTAGCACCCTGTCTCCCGTTACCCGGTCTGGACCCTCTGAGCCATCATCACTCCTCCCTGCCGTGACTTGGAAGGACTGGCTCTTCCTGGTAGAGACCAAAGCTTCCCCAGTGCACTGTGTCGCACACCCTCTTCCCACCTCCTGCCACGGGGTTTTCTCCTCCCCTCCTTTATTAAGCATATAAAGATGCCTAAGTCTCTCCTAAAGCCTTATTTCAACGTGATACATCTATCTCTCTTCTCCCCTTAGTAGCCCAGCTTCGTGAAAGGGTTTTGTCCGTACACTGTCATCACGTCCACAGCTCCGCTCACTGCTGAACCCTGTGTGCTCTGGTTTCCATCCCCATCACTCAAGTGAAACTGTTCGCACAAGGGACACCAATGACCTTGTTGCCAGTGGGGACTTCTTAAACCTCTCCTTGTTGGCCCCTCTACATCACTAACACTACAGACCATTCTTTCCTCTTTCAAGTGCCTCTTCCCTTGAACTTCTGTGACTCTCTATGTTCCTGGATTTCCCTGTGTCTCAATCCATCTCTCAAAATGTGGGCTTCGCTCAGTGTCCTTCTTGTCCTCGGCCTTCTTCCATTCTAAGTCTACACACTTCCCCCGAATGGCCCTCTAATCCCCAGCTTCCGGTGCCGTTAGACTGGTGACTCCCACCTCTGTTTATCTCCAGTCTGGACTTCTCTCCCGAGCATTAGACCTACATAACACCTCCTACCAGACTTCTGTGTTTCGATGGTCCATACACACTCACAGCACAGCATGTCCCAAGAGAAACGCATCCCACTGTCTACCTTCACTCAGATCTGTTGCCTAGTTTCTGTTCCTCATAACACTGAAATATCTCGTTCATCAAGTTCCCAAGTCAGAAACCAGAGTTTCTCCCCCAATTTCTTATTCCATGTGTTCCGCCAAACACGGAGTCCTAAGAATTCTGCCAACTACACAGCTGAACATGGCCCCTGTTCCCCACGCTCTCCCCCGTTCCCACAGTTAAGCCCACCGTAGTGCCTCACCTGGATTTCTGCCGTGGCCTTCTAACTTGGCCCTCTGCCTCCAGTCCTGGTTAAACACATCGATCGCTCTAATGACTTGTGAGACCAAGCCCCCTTCTCTCAGCTGGTTTCCAGTACTGTGCATATCTGGTCACTGCACATTCTCTGGCCTCGCCCATGTCCTTAGCCCTTCAAACTCACATTCCAGCTCTTCTAACATCTCTCAGTTCCCTCAACATGCCATGCGCTCTCACCTTTAGCCCGTTACACGTGTCTAGTCACCCTGTGTCTAATCACCTTTATCCTCACCTCTGAACCTCTCTGCAAGGTGAACTCATCTACCAAGCCTCTCAGCTTACATGTACCCCTTCCCCCAGAAAATCTCCATTAACCTATACCCCTCGGTCAAGTATGTGTCCTAAGCACCTCCAGTGGCATCTTACACCTTACAGACCACAGACCATACCTAATTGGTCTTGCTTGTTTCCACACCTGTGTACTTATAAGCTGGTGTACGGGGCTATGTTTATTTTGTGCACAGCCATAACTACAGTACCTAGCACAGTGCCTGGCACACAGCAGTGACTTAATGTGTTTAAAGAGATCACAGGCACTCAATGTATATATATGTGATGGATTTTGAAAAGTAATCAAACATACCATACTGGGGACAAAAAAGCCATCTGAGATTGGTTAGATCTTTTTGTTTCGTTTTTTTGCAATGTGACTATATAAGTTGCTAGTAGGATCATAACAGGACCCATCTGTCACACCCTCCTGCTCTCCTGTCACACTGTGTTGTCGCTGGCCAACCGCGTGTCCCTTTATTCGTGTTGTCAAACACCCTCATCCTGGATCAGAATTTCTAAGTCTTCCAGCATCGAGAACATATTTCAATGATGTACGTTGTCTAGCTAGGATTATAAAACAGTTTTTTTAATGACATCTTCTCTGGAGCCACAATATTAAAATACAGATAAAATCAATGGATGCATTTCTCAGGCAATTTAAATCTTCATTGTTCATGGAACCGTGTGGCCCTTTCAAAGGTTCAAAATATCTCAGGAGCAGAGTCAGGAAGCTACTCTACGCTGAGAGAGGTGGATGTTTTTCAGCAGGGTACTGCCATTCCCCTAGGATTTGGAGAGAGCTGGCTGACATGGCAGAACATTAATTTGGCATTCTTATGTCTTAATGGTGTTTTGTTTTTACCACAACCAAGCATTAAAAAATTATTGCAAGGGCCGGCCAAGTGGCTCAGTTGGTTAAGAGCTCGCTCAAAAGTTTGAGCTCTGAGCAACAGCGGTTCGAGTCCCAGCCCGAGCTGAGCAGCCGCTGAGCTACCAACAGGTGGCAGGATGGCTCAGCTAAAAAAAAATTTTTTTAATTAAAAAAAAAAAATTACTGCAATAAGATAATAACATAACTCATAGCTCAGCCAGGACAACATGATAGAAGGTTGGGGGAGAGGGGCTCTCATACATTCTTTCCTTCTTTGTCACCTCACATCATTCATTCAAACATTTGTTAAATTTTCATCTATCTATCTATCTATCTATCTATCTATCTATTTATTTATTTATTTATTTATTTTTGTACTATTTTCCCCTGTGGGACTTTGGGAACCAACATCCCAGCTAGTGCTCCTGCAGCTTAGAGACCTGACCCAGGGGAGTCAATGCACCAATTTTTTTTTTTTAAGATTTTTATTGGGGAATTCGGGGAGGGGAACAGCGTTGGGGAATCGGGGAAGGGGAACAGACAAGTTGCTGTCCTTTTGTTCTTCAGTCTAGTTGTGGAGGACGTCACTTCAGTGGCCCGTGTTGGTATGTTCATTGCGCTCTTCCCAGGTGAGGCCGTCGCTCACCGGCCACTAGATGGCCGCTCACGGTGGCTCACAGCAGCTCACAAAAGTGCACGCCCACTGCCAGCCAGCCCCACTGCAGCCTACACTGTCACCGACAACTCACGGCAGCCCAGCTCCAGGTTGAGCTATAGACGGCGCAGTGTCACTGGCCCTCATGTGGGATCCAAACCGGGCCCCTGCTGCTCAGAGCTGGCGTCCCAAGCCAACTCCTAACCAACGTGCCACTCGGCCGGCCCAACACCAATTTTTTTATTGATATAGGTTATGCACCAGACACTGGCCAATCATTAAAATATTCACACATTCCATCCACAGTGCTTTACTTTCCTCCCATTGATGAATCCCAGTCTACTGCATATTTCAAGTTCCTTGTAATTCTTCAATGCCTATTCCACATGTTAGCTCTCTCAGGAAGCCATGTCTAGCTCATCTAAAGGAGGCTGAGATTGCTTTCCTCTTTAAACACTTAGAGCATTGTGCTCAGACTTCAGTTCATCCGTTTTACCGTTTTCACAGTACTGTCTTCTCTCTTCCCTAGCATTCACTCCCCTCCACCCCCCACAATCGCTACCTATCTACTGTAGCGAACAGCCTAGCACCTTGGAAAAAGAATGGGCTTTGGGAAAGACAAATTGAAGACAATTGATTTTTTTTATTTTTTTAACCTAATATATTTGTTATGTAACCTTTCTGTATATCGATTTCAGCATCTGCAAAATGGAGGAAATACCTGTTTGTAATACTTTGGTTAAGACGGCAAATGATGTATCTAAGGTCCTAAGCTCTACCAGTAGAGGAGAGTATCATTACTTAAAACCTTGTTTGTTTAATTCAGGCAGCCTGGAGCTCTGGTCTGCATGTTACTGTGGCTGTTCCCACCAGGTGTAGAAATCCACAGGTGCAGGTACGTGGCCCAGAGCTTGGCCTGTGAACTCTGTTTATAAAGGGAGAGTTTCCCTTCTACCTACTCTTGTTTTGTAGTTCTGAGCACACATAAGGCAATGCGATAAGATGGAAAGAACAACTTGGAACAAGAAAACCTTCTTTTCACCCTAAGCTTTACTTGATTGGTGCTACTGAGGAGAGCAGACGTTTGCATCCTTAGTAACTGCGTGATAAAACTGGAAGGTTCCTACCACCTTGGCCTTTCAGGGAGAATTATGGAAACTGTGAGAGCTACTTGGAAGCCGTAAAGGGCAATATAAATATGACTTAAACAGGTAGTTGTTTCACTCTTATTTTGAATACGTAATATAAAACCTTTGTACAAAATTCAAAAAGCACCAATGAGTGTACAGTGAAGGTAGGTCCGTCTCCCACTCCTGTCCCCCGGCCACTCAGGTCCCCCACTAGGGGCAACAGATGTTATCATCTGGGGCTTATCCTTCCACAGATATTTAGATATTTATATGCAATCATTGCATAACTTTCTATAAAGGTCTCCAATGGCCCCACACACCTCCTCCCGCCCAAGGTTCAATTTAATGCCTTGAAAGCC
Organism: Hipposideros armiger; assembly: GCF_001890085.2. Classification (NCBI taxonomy): domain Eukaryota; kingdom Metazoa; phylum Chordata; class Mammalia; order Chiroptera; family Hipposideridae; genus Hipposideros; species Hipposideros armiger. The sequence continues at coordinate 7,325,420 of NW_017731351.1, forward strand.
ACCACCACCCAGGGCTGATCCTACAGCTGGTCTACGTGCACTGTTCACCGTATTTACTATTAAGAGACCCTCGTCACTGACACAGGTTCTGTGAGTCTGAAAAAGCCATCATTCTCGGCACACGAGCCCCCAGAGAGCATAGGGCTCAGGGAAGGCCAAAGTTGCGCATCTTCTGCTCAGAAGTGTAATATATAAATGGTCCCTATTCTCACACATTCCAACCAAAGCTGCATTCATTGAAACTCAGTGGTTTTGCTTTTCCTTTCTACATGTCCTTGCTCGCCTTAGATGCATATAAAATGATTTGGATTTTCCCCTGTATTTGCTTGAAACACGTACACTTGAAGCAATCTTAATTGTTGCCTGACTTATATGTGTGATATTTACATCCTATCCTGTTCCCAAGATTATTGTGCAGATTAACTTTAAAAAAGTGTCAATATTACAAAGCTCTTCCAAATCTTTAGGTGAAAAGTCTACATTATGTGAAGTATGTGCATTTAGTATTAGAGTCTATCTAATGGAGTCAATGTAAAATTTTTAATTTCTTTTCAAATAGGAAACAACATATATCAGTCAGAGTCCATCAGAAGAAAGACACCGTATCTGTTCTCTAAACAGAGAGAATTTACTATAGCCAAGTATGGAAGAACTGAAAGGGCAGACTAAGGGCAAAGGGGGCACACGGAGGTCTGAGAGGAAGCACTGAGGGAGCAGTGAGCTCCCCTGGGCACAGAAAAGGGGTGACATGACTCAGGGGAGGAGCCTGGACTTAGCAGCGAGGAGGAGCTCGGGCGGCTGAGGCTCCATCTCTGAGGATGAGACACGGGCAGGCCGCTGGCAAAGCAGAAATGTGTTTTGTGGGATCCCACCTTCAACACCACAAAGTGGAGAGCTAGCAAACAGAGGGGGAAAAGCGTGACACCAGGCAGAAAATGTTATATATATAATACATATCTAAAACATATATATATATATATATATATGCATATGTATATGCAAAGGGGCACCTCATACATATTTTGACTTCGAGAAAGGAATTATTCCCAAACCTTAACAATGAAATAAAAAATGAAATGTCCTTCATTGCTTTAGGAAGAACTGTGAAGTTTCCACTGCTTCTTAAACAGTGGTCAATAGAATTTATAAATTATTCTCTTCTGTACTTTTGAGATAACAATAATATACAAGTGTTCAACAAAACACTATAATTACTCTTACTTAAGAATTAGTGGAATATACATCTTTTCTCCATCTTCACTTTGAAGTAGAACTATTGTTCTACTTTAAATGAATTTTTGTCTCTTGAGATGCTTGAATTAGGTGTTTCACCCACTGAGAGATACTATACAAAAACAAGAAATTTTGCATTTACTTTAGGTTAAAATAAATTAAGCTGGCCTTTAATTGGCTTCTTCCCATTCATATTATAGAAATGATTTTTCTAGTTCAGTTGAACAAAGAGAGTGCAAGAAATCTACAACAGCCCTGGAGGTGTGTGTTTATGTGAGTGTGTGTCCTTATGTCAAGTAGGATCTACGCGAATTGGCTTCCCAAAATAAAAGCGAGAGTTAGAATAAAACTGTCTACTCCTCGTCTACCTGAACTCATTCTGTAACACTCAGACCTAAACATATTATGCCTTCAAAAGAACACAAAAATGACATTCCAAATTAATATCACCTCTTTTGAATTATGTTGATGACTCTGTTGAGTTTTCAGCCTCTTAGTATATGAGCTGAGGTGGATTTAAAATGGCCACAAATTCTTTACAGTTCATCCCACTCAGAAGTGGAGTCCACTCCTCTGCACCTCTTGAATCTGGGCCGGTTTTGTGAGTTGCTTTGATCAACAGAATGAGGCAGAAGAGATAGCGTGTGACCCCCATGCCCAACCTCAAGGGGCCATTTCCTCCCCTGGGCTTCACTGCCCATCGCTCACTTGCATTTCCTGCCTCCTTAGGGATCTTTCAGGGGCTTCCCACCACCTTGGATCAGACAAGACCCTCCTATAGCCTCACAGCCTGGGACTATCTCACTTCCCATGCACGCAAAGCAGCACTGACAGGAGGTATTATCTTAGGTGATTCCATAGCAAATATATTATTTATTTTAATGTGTATGAGGGAAAAAAACCCATAACATAACCAGCACATGAAACAGATATTACTGTTTAGGTTGTTGATTTCCTTTTTAAATAAGCTGTTTTAAAACAGAAGGTCTGCAGTTTAAACAAATCAAGTAAGTAATCGTAGAGGCTGTGTTTAAATTGGGAAACTGTGGGGAAATTCTGCTTTAAGGCATTTTGGCTCAAATCCCACATGGTGCCAGTACACAATCCAATTTACATTCCCTCCTTTTGCCAAGAGGACCCCTCTGACTTCAAGACCTTTCCTGGTTGAGCTTTCTATCTTCTTTCCTTTCACTCAAATTGCCCTTGAAAATCAAGCAACTCTTTGAAGCTTTCCTAACTGGTAGCAGGATGGAAATCCTTGACAGCTGCTACTCTGCCCCACGTCCGTGTCATTGTCCCCACTCCATCTTGTTTTCTCACTACACAAATATTGGCACCTCGAGATCTGGTGCCAAGACATCCCTTTTCCCTGGGACTTCTCAACTCTCTTTTCCTGCCTGTTCTCAAATGCTCGCCTCCATGCCCCCTGCTGACTCCCTTAACCAGAATCATTTCACTTCCTGTCTTTATGTTCTCCTCACTGTCTCCTGTAAGTTCTTAACCATGACTCCTCTTTCCACCCTTCTCTCATCATCCCTAGCTCCCATTGCCTTTATTCTTCCTTTTATTGTTTCTTCCCTTCCATGTGTCCTGCAGGACTTGCCCCGAACCCAGAGGAAGGGCAGGTAGGGGGCCTGTAAGTGTGTTTGCCCATGTAAGATGAAGAGTCAAACATTTTAGCACTTTTCAAGTTCTTTCTGCACTTGGATCCTGCTTGATTTGTATCACTTATTCCCTTAAGAACATTCTCATTCAAAATAAGTTACAAAAATTCTGGCCTAGACTTGATTGGATAAAGATTATCTGTAGGTCTTGAATGGGACTCTGTGTTTAGTACAAATTACATATTCCTCATAGGTCAGTGTGCAAGTTCCCACATAGATAAGGTCTTTGAAAAGTGCTTTCAAAATCAGAATGGTGATCCTATGCTTTGACCGATGCACAAATGAATTCTTTGGAGTTTAGTGTTTCAGATGACCTCTGAGTTTCCAACCTATTTGAATTTTCATGATGTTGTTCTCTTCTAATTGCAAAAAAATGTGTAACCCCTACATTTGCAGTTTGTTCACGACAGGAATTGACTTGGAGTTTGGCTGAGTAGTTAAAGATTTGGGAATTGGAAATGATGGAATATCACTATGATTATCACATTAAAAGAAATTTATGGATTTAGAAATAGAGCTACAGATAAAATACTGGGAAGACAAAAGAGAAAACTTCAATGTTCTATATTGGTTACATTTTACAGAGAGACAATGTCATATAAGGATTAATCTGAAGGGATGGAGAGGGTTTAGACCAGATAATCTCAGCTCACATTAGCAAACATCCAGTTTTTCCTTTATAACGCCAAGAGTTTTCAGAGTCACGTTAGACTCTGCTGGAATGGTAGCTGTTGTCCCGAAATAATCTCAGTGATTCAATTACAAGCTATAATCCAGAAAAAAAAATGGCTTTATTCCTTTTAAATGATCCAAAATAAAGGAATTTTTTTCTTCAACAGAGCAGAATGGGAGTTGAGAAGTTATGCTCAGAAAATGAGAACCTCTGTTTCTCATTACCTTATACATTCGGATTTTGAATTTATAAGGAAGTGATTCACATTTGATCTCGCTTTAAAACAGACTCTGATTTGGCACAATGAAGTGCATATTAATACATTTCTTTCCTAGATATAGTATTTAAAAATAGAAATGTGACAAAATCCGGTGTTAACTAGTCTAATCCCATAAGGAATTTAATATATTTGAGTCTGATAACACACACTGAGAAGCTTAACAGGATTTTAAAGTAATGCTCTTCTAGTCAAGAAAAATTTTATTTTCTCAAAGGGAAATTTTTATTTGCCAAACTAGTAGGAAATAGTTAAAAATGGATGTTTATGTGAGTGGACTTGGCTTATTCTTGAATTCCTTAGTTCATTACCCACATCTGTGAGAAACTACATTGGATCCTCTCCAAAAGGTAAGGAGAGAGGATCATAGCAAAAGCACTGCCTGGGTCCACATTTCTTCTTGGCAAGCAATGCAACAAGTGCCGACAGCCTCAGTAGCCTCATCTCTAAAATGGGAATCATAACAATCCTACTGAAGATGCTCTCGTGGGGACTAGCGAGCAGTAACAGTAGCAGGAACATAGAAACCACTCAATTAATAACAATTAATAACAGGGATTAAACAGCTGAAAGGTCAATAGGCGACGATGTCTTTTTTTTTTTTTTTAAGTAATTGAGCTCCAGGGTTAATAAGTTCTTTGTGATGGAAACTGGTTGAATCAAAGATCTACATAATCATATAATATGTCTACTTTTTATGAGTGGTACATGTTGAGATTTTTAAAATTATGTTAGCCCTCCTGTTCCAACTATTTTTCATGGATAAGCTAGTTCATTACATATCTTTAGGGAAAGGTCCATACTGTGTCAATACGGTGGCGTTAAATAGTTTCCAAGTAAAGGACTCAGGCAGCTAAATCAATCTGGACAACTCCACCTCCCTCTGGTCCAACTTTCCAGACTTGGGACCGTAGGGATTTGTGGCTACAGTGGATGAATTAGTACACTTTCGTGAAACCAGTACGTGTGGTTACATTTGCTCTTACAGTGTGCCCACACGGAGCCTCCAAATTAAATTCTGTGGTAAAATCCTCTTTTAAAAATTGCCCATTAACATGACAGCATCAAAAAGAGAAAAATGAATCCAAGAAAATGCTTGACAGAGAGGTTCCAAGTCATATATCAAGACATCCCCGGGAGCTGGTTAAGAGCAGGCTAAACGGGGCTCAGATCGGAGCCTGGCTGCTCGGGTCTCTAAACCTCAGTTTCCTCATCTGTGAAATGTGGAAAATTACGTCCTTTTCCCCTGGACGTAAGGAATAAACTAGATAGAATTTGTAAAGAGAGAGCATTAGGTATGTGGTACATTTTGTCAAATACGAACTTATTCATTTTGCTTATCCTCATGAGCAGGTTGTGGATGATGCCATTCGTTTGATTTTTTTCACTTACAAATGGTTTTCTGGTTGGTAGGGGCAAAGGTTTTGTGCATTTATAGCAAACTGCATCTAGGGAATACAAACCTGCAATTATTTAGTACCTATTTATGTGTCAGGCCCTTTATATAGTCAAACAGTTTAATTCTGGTGATAACCTACCAGGTACATTTTAATACCCCACTTTACAGATGAGAAAACAGAACCTCAGAGGAAATAAATAACTTTCCAAATTCACACAGTCCCCAGATTAAGTGGCCATGTAACAAACAGTACGTGAGACCTCTGACTCAGAGGCCTGTGTTCTTTCCACTCCATCTGATTCCATTCAGCTTCCCAACATTCAAAAGCCAGCCAGGCTTCGTGTCTGTGTGGCCTAAAGGCAGGGTGCTATCACGGGCATGTAACTACCAGGCCCCAGGGCCAGCTGCCCGCATGGAAGAGTCTTCTTTTTAGCTGTGCGTAAACAAGCCGTGAGAGTAGAAAATAAAGCAATTCTTAAATGACCCAAAATTATAGGAACATATTAATCACACGACCCGAGACTCCTGCATCTCAGAATACATCCCAGCCATTCCTTTCAGCCTGTTTTTCTCCTCTCTTTCTTTTTGTGTGCACAGAGCTTCAGTGCCCTCACCACTCTGCTGCTGGCTGTGTTTCATACTGCCTGCCGTTGCGCATGGCGGATGCGGTGCAGGGGACTGAGGCTGACGGGCACTCGATGGGCCTGGACCAGAGAACAGAGTAGGTACCCCCAGCTGAGACTCCAAGTCAGCAGTAGATTCCTTCTTCTAGAACACAAGAGGCTCTCAGAAAATGTTCTCTGGATGTATTTAAAAATATGTTAGTGTTTCCAACAGATAACTGAGAAAGCATAACATCAATTAGTAAAAAAGTTCACAGTCAATGCAGTGAATGAGCAGATATACACTTGGAAGTAAAACAAATAGGGGATTTCATGTAAGAGGAACCCATTTATTATAACCAAAAGAATGCCTCTTTTACAAACCAGGAATGTTCTTCTTAAGTGTGGCAAACCGTGCTTGCTTTAATGTTTTATTTATTTGGGTTTTATTCATTGCAAAGAAGAATGAAGCCCAAGCCTCTTCTTCTAACATGGCCACTCCAATCTGCCCAACCTATGTACCCAATTTCTTTTTCTACGTCAATTCCATTAGCAAAACCCATCCCAGTGAAACTAGTTTAGCCTCTGCTCTTAGCACTGTATTTCCTTCCTCTCAACCTTTCCCAATGACATGTCTGTGGCTTTGATGCTCTCACTCTCTTCTCCATCAATTCAAACCTTTCCCAATGGTAAAAAAGTTCTCTCCTATAATTTTTACTACTCCCTTGGACATTATCACTTGGTGTCTGATGTTATGACCAATATTCGAAAGCCAACTAACTTGTCACTATTGTGCTATACGCTCTGAGGGCAGGGGCCACATCTGTCTTTTTATATTATAACACATCCTCGGGCTCTGGCAGGTAACAGGCACTCAATAAATATGTATTGAATGTTTAAAGGAAGGAAGGAAAATATGTCTGAACTCATCTTTCAGGCTTTTCCTGGGCAAACACTAAGCTTTAGACTTTTTTGTATGTCTTTAGCACTGAGCTCAGTGCCTTGAGCAAAATAAGAATAAATTTTTTTTTCAGTGTACTAAATTAACCTTTGGGAAGCCATGCAAAATTGTTTAAGGTTTTTAATAAATTTTTTAATCTTTTTTTCAATCCAGCAATATTCTTGTAAGATAACGGTAATTCTGATTTAAAGTAAATATATTTAAATGTGCTATAATGATTTTAAAATATCCCATTCTACTTCTCAAACAAATTGAAACTCAAGGAAAATATGCAGGTTTTACCTACACCTTTAAGACAGATTTCTATAGTCATGGCCTTTGTAACATTCCCTGAATATGTCACAGTCTATCCTGTTCCTTCTTTCTTCAAATGTTCATTGACTCCATACCCCATCGTTTAACCCGAGATGACTGACCCATCCTTTAGTCTCTGTTTAGATGGTACTTTCTCCATGAATCTTCCTTGAGGCCCCCCTCCCACCCCTATCATGGACTTGCACAGCACCCCATTATTCCCTTATGAAATCACATGGTAACCGCCTATTAATAAGTCTCCACTAAAACGCAGATTCCTAAGAGCAAGGGCCCTGCTCTCTCTTTTATTCCCAGCAGCCAGCATAGTGCCTGGCATAACGCTGGTGCTCAACAAATATTTATTAAGCGAATACATGGCCTCAGGAAGTAAGAAAGGTGACAAAGGCTTACTGTTAACATTGGTTCAGTATGTGAGAGTAATCACATTAGAGGTAATCATTAATTTCGACGGGACCTTAGAGAGCTACTTCAAGAATTGTGCAACAGCCTCTGCCATGGAGAGGGTGGGGTAGGGAAGGGACTGACGCTGAGCTAACAGACAAAAGCATGGCGGGCACTGATAGAGCACTACGCCCAGGGGTGTGATACTGTTTTATACAAGCTTCAGGATTTGTAGGATGGTTTCCCCCTGTTCTTTCATTCCAGTCCCCACCGTAGAGATGTTGACTGCAACAACACTGTAAAGTACATATACAGACGTGTCTATTTACGTTTGAGCAAAATGAGGAATATATTGTACAAATACAACTGAGGTGGCGGCCAACTGATAGGCAGAATACTACACTCGGCGTTGGATGATCTTACAGTCTGTTTTCATAACTGGGCCTATTCCATGACACTGGTTCTTGGGAACCGTTTACAATCTTCAAATCCTTGAGGAGCCCAAGAGCTTTGTGCATGTGGGTTATTTCTATCGGTATTCATTATATTAGGAATTAAAACAGAACTTTTAAAAGTATTTTAAATTTTTTTTAAATCATTTAAAAATAACTATAGTGTATCTACTACATGTTAACGTAAATAACATACTTTTTCTAAAAATAACTATTTTCCAAAGAAAACAATTTATTGAAGACAGCGGCATTGTCCTACCTTTTGGCAAGTCTCCTCCATGTCTGGCTCAGTAGAAGACAGCTGGATTCTCATATCACTTCCGTTTTCACTGTTGCGATGTTGTTTTGTTTGAAGTAAATGAGAAATGTCTGGTTTTGCACAGATACATAGTTGGAAAATGAAGCAGGATTTTAGTAACTTTCTCAAATAATTCTGGATATTCTTCTTTGATGCTACACCCACATGCAACAAGTGCTAGCTTTTAAACCTTTTCATTGCAATGTGGGATAGGAAACCATATCAGTGAACTTTTATACTCTGTTATATTAAGTCCATTAGTCTATCTTTTTTTTTTTAAGATTTTTTTATTGGGGTATTGGGGGAGGGGAACAGTGCAGGGGAATTGGGGGAAGGGGAACAGACAAGTTGCTGTCGTTTTGTTCTTCAGTCTAGTTGTGGAGGATGTTGCTTCACTGGCCCAAGTTGGCACCATCAT
>NW_017731351.1:7334767-7338992 GCF_001890085.2 Hipposideros armiger
TTTTTTTTTTTTTTTTTTTTTTTTTTTAAATTGGGGGACAGTGTGTTTTTCCAGGACCCATCAGCTCAAGTCAGGTAGTTGTTTTGATCTAGTTGTGGAGGGCGCAGCTCAATGGCCCATGTGTGGATCGAACCGGCAACCTTGGTATTATGAGCACTGTGCTCTAACCAACTGAGCCAGCTGGCCGCCCCTCCATTGGTCTATCTTGCACTCTGAATGGATCTTTAACTCAGGCTTGATTTTTCTAACACCCTGTGGTATTGGTCATTTGGAAAATACTTGTTCACTGAGTTATGCAGATCTTCCAAATATCAATACATTTCATCATACAATATCAAAAAACCACAAAATTAGAAATATCACCATTTTATTAGAAAAGGTCGTGTCAAGCTCATGGCAGCAGATACAAGTTTTCTAACTAATGTATTTTTTACTTGAAAGCCCAGATTTTTCATTGAATATAAATACTGCTAATTGTTTACCTTGAAGTGATGGGCTTAATTTGTTTTGGGGAAAAAAAATGTCTGTCAAATAACCATTTGTGAATAACCAAAGTTTGTCTGTCAGTTGTTCTTTCAAATCAAACTACGTTTCATGAAAACAGCAGCTAGTTTAGCTAGTTATTCAATTCCACAAGTGTTTGAATTCGGGAATTTGGTTCACGGCATAGTGTGCGGCTCCCGTTTCTCCACACAGAATACTAAAAAGACCGAGTCAAGAGCTGAAATTTCATGAAATGAATACGTTTTACTGCTTCATCAAAGATGATCTTCAGTGACACTGCCATTTGTGGCAGTGGAGATTACAATAACTGCTGGTACAGTTTGGTGTCACTGTCTTGATTGACACGAAAGCTCTAGTAGGTTTACCCACCTGCTTTCGTACTCTTGGTGCAAATGTCAAGAAAGCAAATGACCACGTTAGAATTAATAGGAGACCAGCTTGGGCTTGCAGACCTCCCTGAAAGGGTCTTAAAAACGCCCCAGGGGTCTAGGACCACACTTTGCAGACTGCTGCCTTCAGACCTGAGCTTGAACTAGGACTTCTCTTAAATAGGCTTGAATTACACTCTTAATTTTATAATATTTTTTACTTTTCTTTTTTCCCAGTTGACTGAATACTTATGCATTTAGTAGTTTAAGTCAATTCGGATAGAGTCAAATCTCTGCCAAACACTTGAATATGGTATACTACCTGATCCTCACAAAACATCTGTAAGTCAGCTATGATTTGTTTCATTTTTGTACTTGCAAAAAGAAAACACTGAGGCTCAGTAAGATTAACCTATTTATTTCACAGCAAATAATTATTAGTCTAGAATTAAATGCAAGTCTGTCTGACTAAATAATGCATGTTCTATCCAATATGGCACGATGTCCAAGTCTCCCAAAACACATTGAAGATAGTTACATACTTGGTTTTACCAGTTGGTGTGTGTGTGTGTGTGTGTGTGTGTGTGAGAGAGAGAGAGAGAGAGAGTGAAGACAGGTATATTGATATACCCAAATCCTGATGTTCAAAACTGGGTTATTTTAGGAACTTTCATAAAAATATCCTTCACAGAGTTCTTATAGAACTTTTCCCATAGATTTAGTCTGTCATTAATTGACTGAAATAACAAATCACTTTAATGTCTTTGGGGCTCAATTTCTTCCTACTGGCAATGTTAAAGGACCGTCTCAGCCTCAGGTCTATTGGAACTCCCCACCAACACCTTGAGATTCATAGGGTACATACTGTTGCCCCCAGTGTGCCAAGGAGGGAACAACCCTCCGAAAGCCTCACAGCCTTTGCCTCCCTACTCCATCTTCCTTCAGCATCATGCAACTAAGAGGGGAAAAACAAGTACACTACCGCAAAAATGCTTTTCTTGCAACGGTCTCTCCTTCCCCGCAGAGCCAACTGCTAGGCGAAGGAGCTTCCGGTCTCTGTCCCCAGGGTGCCACCTTCTGTACCTGCCGTTATCTGGATCCTTCACACACAGAGACCATAAACTCAGTTGTTTATGTCAAAATCACTGAAACGTTTTGTAGAGTAGCAGTGGCTTTTCAGGCAGGCGGTCTGATGGCTCTGCCGCCTTCTACCTGGTCCCACTGCTTCCTCCCTGGGCTTCATCAGCCTGCTCTTTCCTGAGCCCTCTCCGCGCTCTCTGGCCCCCACCTCTCTCTTTCACCCTCTCCGGCTCCTTGCTGTTCTGCCATGTTACCTTCCAAGTCTTCCTTCCTGGCCCTCCTCCTCTCCTGGGCTTCAAGGAATACCCAACTGCTGATGGTTTCTGATGGACTCCCCACTTGGACCTTCTCTTCCAGTTACCTATGTGGTGCTCCACTCAGACATCCCATAGGCACCTCCAGCTCAACAGGTTTAAAACGGGCCTCCTCACATTCATTCTCAAACGGCTCCCCTTTATGCTGTTTCTCTTGGAAAATGGCAACATCACCTTATTGCTCCGGCCAGAAACCTGGGAGTCAGTCCAGACAGCCCTCCCCTCCACTACCCGCCATCTCCAGTCAATCACCAGGTCCTGTCTATTGCATTTCCTCAACATTCTACAACTGTCCCAGCCTCCCAGCTGGCACCTCAGCTACCTTAGTTTAGCCCCAATATTTATCTCTAGAAATTATCCCCTCACTGCTATCTCTTCCCTATTTGTCTTCCACGATACCAGACGTAACTTTCTAAAACTTGCATCTAATGACATTTAAAAACCTTAAAATCTGTCCTTGTTTAAAGTCCTTAATTGTTTCCCACCCACGTCCCACCTTTAGGAAAGTTCTGGTTCTTGGGGCCCATAGAGCCTGGTGTAGCCTGGCCTTGCTTACTTCAGCTGCAGTCCAGCCACACTTCATTTCACCCGGTTCCCAAGACACGATCGTGTGCCTGGACACCTTCCTAACCTTTTCACTTGCTTCTCTGTGTTTGCAGAATGCCCTTCCCATCCCATCCGTATTTGCCTGGCCTTCTCTTTCTCATCCTTCAGAACTCCACATAGGGGTCGGCTGCTTCCTTTCCCATGCTCCTACAGAACAGGTAAAAATATTGATTGCAGCATGGATCAGCTTTTCATGGATGCCTCTGTCTCCCCACCAGGCTGTGAGCTCCTTACAGGCAAGCATCATGTCTTACTTTGAAATCTTAGCAACAAGACAGACAGGTATACAGCAGGCACTTAATGAATGTTAATGAATGCTTAACTGACTTGCTCTGGGTGGTATCTATTAAGTGCAGGAACCAACGCTCCGGACAGTCTGGGCTGATTTTTCCCACCTCATTGTCTCATCAGCAAACAATGAGTTTGCACAGTGATCTCGAGGTCCCTCTTAGGATTTAAGAATTCTGTGGCTTTTACCAAGTGATTTTGTGGCGTATAAACGGTTTCACAAATCCACCTACTGCGGTGTTCTCATTTAGGAGCCGCAAAGCATCAGGAGCCACATTAGATGGGCCTCTGTGACCAGGTATTTCACAAAAAGACCATAGTTTTGACTTTGGTAAGGTTGGTTTTCATCTCATCTTCATTTTTCGGTGGCAACGAGAAGTGGGCAAGTTTTTCTCATGCGTTCAGTGCTGACACTATGTCTTAATACTGTCAGTATGCCTTCTTACATATTCTGAGAACTTAAAATTTGAGAGCCTAAAAACCAGGTTTGCTGGAAACTAGGCTCGCAGTTGCGAAAAGGAGTTCACGAAATCGCTGAGCCCCTTTTTTCTCGGGTTTTCCTCTGCCCAAGCCAGGGTGTTAATTGGGTAACTTATCATAATGACCTAGTCGGCCTTCATGGCTTCACACACTCCGCTGTCTCTCGCCGGTCCTGGAGGGCCGCTCTTCAATGGTTAAAACAGCTGCTGCGTCCCGGCCCCGAGGAGGCCGGCGGCGCGGGCCCGGCTCCCCGCGTGGAGGCTGCGCCGTGCGGCGGGCGGCGGGACACGGGGGTGCGGCGTGCACGCTCCGCCGTGAGCCTCCGGCCTCCTCCGGTGGGCTGTGTCCCGCTCCACGACCCCGAGTCGGCCCCGAGACACCATTGTGCACCGGGTCTCCCGGACGGCGCGCCGGTCCCGCGCGCGCGTCCCCCGGGGTTTCGCGGCTCAGAGGCGGTCCCGTGGGCCGCCCTCGCGTCCCCCGGCCGGCGGGAGGCGAGGACGGCGGCCCGCCCCCGCGACGCCCCCCGCGAGGGCGCGGGTTTGGGGAGCGCCGGGGGGCCGGGCGAGCGAGTGCGTGTGGACG
>NW_017731351.1:7339937-7412882 GCF_001890085.2 Hipposideros armiger
CCGGGGCGCCGGGACCCGGGCCGGCCTCGCCCGCCGGCGCCTCTCCCGCGCTCTGCGCGGGGTGCGAGCGTCGTGGGAGAAACTTCCTTGAGCCGAGCGGGCTGGCGCGGCCGCTCCGAGTTTTGCGGGGAGAGCGGCGCCGCCGCGGGACGGGGCAGCCGACGACGCGCCCCGGCTCCAGCCCGCGAACCTACGGGACGGACTCGGGGCTCCCGGTCCCGCTCGCGCCTCGCCCGCCGCTGCGTGTGGGGCCGGCTCGGCTTCCTGGCGCGCCCCGCGCCCGCTCCACGCCCTGGGCGCCGAGGCCGCTGCGCGGGGCCGCGCTGCCCGCGGCGGGGTCGCGGTTCCCCCCCGGTCCCCTTCGGGGCGCTGTCCATCGCCCGCGCCGGGTACGAGGCGCTCCCTGAAACCGAGCCCTTGAGCGGGAAATGAACCTGAGCAAACGTCTCTGCGTTTCATTTTTTTTTTTTTAAACCGAATTCTCTCGAGCAACTTAGTTGGGTTGCCGAAATGTGTTTACGTCTCATCTTTCGCTCCAGCTAAACCACAGAAAAACGCATTTCTCTCTTCATGCAGCTGCCGGTCTCATCGAACGCGCGACCCCCGCCGCCCCGCCCGCCCCTCCTCCCCGCCCCGTTTCCTGAACGCTTTTCTTCGGCGAAGGAGGGCCTCGCGCGCCGCCTCCTCGCCTCCTCCCCCCGGTCCCCGAGCGCCTGTGAGAACCGGGGAGTCGTCAATGGGAATAAATAGGGCCCGCGCCGCTCTCCGCCCCCTTCTCACGGGCAGAAAGCTCCCGGGCTCGCCGGCTGCAGAGGGCGGCCCTCCTCCGGAGGGGGCACCTGGGGGGAGGTCGCGGGAATGCGCTGAGCTCAGCCCCTGAAGATGGGACGGACAGATGGACGCGAGAGCAAAGATGCGCGCAGAGCTCGGTGTGCTGGGGGCGGTGGGTAGTTGTTATTACTCATCGCTTATTAAGAGGGGTAATAAGGCCCTCATCCCAGCCGAAGCAGTGTTTATATATCTCTCTATTTTTTTTCATGCCAGTCTCTCATTGCAGTGGTTTCAGAAAGTGGAAACCCTATCAAAGTATTAATTCCTCACACTTATTCTGCATATGGGATTAATCAAATGTTAAAAAGATACTGTTATTTTACCAAAGTTTTAACCCGTGAGCTTTTTAGAAGGGTGCAGCCGTGTGAAATGTCGTCATTTGCCTCCATCTGGCTTCTGAAAGTTCAGAAAACTTGGCACCATAATTAATTACGGTCCCAATTCCCATTTTCAATCTCAACCTATATTCAGGATTATATTAAAATACCCTATCATTTATCCTTTAAAAGTGACTCTGATGAGTTTGAATTCTTGGGGCTGGGTCAGCTGGGGATGAGAGGCTCAGAAGTGAAAGAAGTTAGTACTGGTGCAGATGCCTCTCAAAAATCCTCTAAAGAAATTACAAGTGCTTTCTCTGCACAGCCCTCAACTTCAGCGAATGTCCTTAATCTTTACCACACGCTGGAAACCTAACAGCTTGCAGCTTTGTCTGTGTTATTGTTTTCATTTTTATGTCAGGATGTTTTATTCATTAAACCTGTACATCGAAGTCGCAGGCTCAGCGTGGCAGCAACACTCTGTTTTAATTAGTAACTATCATAAAAAAGAAGCTAGACCTCTGTAATGGGCCTAAATTGCTATGAATTATGTGTGGTTTAAATTACGCATTTATTTCAGCTGAAATGAAACCATGACTAGAAAACATCTTTTAATCACTTGCAGATACAGCTTTTATCTCCAAGATGTAACAAAATATATAATTGAAAAATATCCTCCTAAGAATGAGGGCAGCCCCCACCATCAGTTTATTTGTCCTGGGTCTATTGAACATTCATGTGGTAAATTATGACTCTGAAAGACGAAAGGGTAATGTTATAACCTGGCAATCCTGAGCGGAGGGGATGCTGCCTTCGAAGCAGCCACAGTGCGTCAGCCTTCAGAAAACTTAATGGAGCGACTGTTTAGTTTCCTGACCCTGGCGATTCAGGTTTTAGTTTTCTCACCTGGATTTACTGACCAGACTGTGTGTGATGTAGGGGGTAAATGTGTTGTAAAACTCTTAACAAATTATTTGAAATCAAAGGGTGAAAGGTAGAATTAAAATGTATCTTATCTTCCTATGTTCACTTCTATAAGAGTTTTCTTCAGTCTATCAAGAGGTCAGCATTTTTATTTTAAAACCGATTGTGTTTTTATTGGCACGGCTGTTAGGACAGAGCTTAGTTTTTCATTTTGCTGATGCCTGAATAGATGGAATTGGAACAATTATGCCTGAATTAACAGCGAGCATAGGAGTCATGTGAATTCCACGTTATCTGCCCTGATAAAAATTATATTAATCGCTCTTTCTTAGTTGATTCTAGTGACTAAGAAGTGCTCTCTCCCACTTTGTTTCTCTCCCTGTCTCCTTGTCAGGTCTTGCTTTGGGGGGCCGTGCACCCACAGAGCAGCCTGGTAATGAGGGAGCCTTGCCAATGTCAGCCCATCTCCAGGAAGCATATCTCGTAGTCATCTGTATTGGGCCAAAGGCAAGAGCAACCTACAAAAACCATTCATATTGTTCATTTGACCTTGAAACAATATGTTACCTCTAAATATTTACTTTGGAATGATTATTCTGAAGAACATAATTTATTCTCCTCCTATTGGCTCACAATCATTTAATGCAGCGGTTCTCAACCTGTGGGTCGCGACCCCTTTGGGGGTCTAACGACCCTTTCACAGGGGTCACCTAAGACCATCAGAAAACAAAAAGATATTTACATTATGATTCATAATAGCAAAATTACAGTTATAGAGTAGCACCGAAAATAATTTCATGGTTGGGGGTCATCGCAACATGAGGAACTGTATTAAGGGGTCGCGGCATTAGGAAGGTTGAGAACCGCCTATTTAATGGAAGCAACAGCTTAGCAAGTTATAATTGAACTGTAAATCACACCAGATCTTTGCTTTGAAACTGATTTCAAAATTGAAGCCCTCCAATATTTACTCCATTTCAAAATACTCTGCAGATTTATACCCTGAAGTTAGGATAGATTTTGCTTTATTTTTCCACGGTATTATAAACGCAAATTGACACCCAGGATGCATGCAGCCGCGCTTCTTTATGTTAATTTCCACCTGAGGAAAAACAGTAAATACTTTGCTGCTGTTGTTATTATTATCATTGTTAAAAAGAACCACATAATATAACATGGAAAAACAAAACTGCTAGTATTTTATTGTACAATATCATGTAGTGGTATGCTGACTCTACAGGCAGCTTTATTGCTGGGAAAGAACCACACCATCCTAGTGTGAGTCTGTTTGGATGCGGGAACAGGTTCACGTGTCCCTGGCCACTTCTGCGCTGACACCTGACGTTTACTGTTCACCAGCCTGCCAGTGCCCAGGCCAGTGCCCAAAGCAGGTGTATTCTTGGCTACTTCACTTCCTAAGCACGCTTCCTAATCCCGAAGACCCTGTCTTATACCCACACCTTCTCCCTTCTTTTTGGTATTTTACTAACAAGTGCAAACTAACAAATCCATCCATTTTAGCCTTTTGAAATATTTGGAAAATATGAAATATGTAACATTAATTCGCCCAAGATAAAAGAGGCGTTGCTTCTATTGCATTTTAAAAATGAATAAGAGTAATGTATTTAATCAGTACGGAATAAAACTGAACTGGCAATATGTCTCTTAGATTTTTCCCTTTGAGATAAAAAGACAGATTTGACCACAGAACAGCTGGCTATGGGGTCCTGTTACAAGATAAGTTTTTTAAAGAACTCACCGAGCTAGATTTAGACTTCTTCAGAGTCCACGGACCTCAGGTTTTCAGTGTAGAAACTTCCCAGGTGACACGTCCTTATTCCTTCAATAATTTCCAGAGCCTTTGAAAACGAATGTGTTTTAGCAAGTTGGTGAATAGTTTTTGGTTTTCATTTGTTAATGTCTTCCTGAAACAAATTTGAACATGACATATATTTAATGCTTCATGTATTTCTCTGAAGTGTTTATGTTTAGTTTCACTTGTGAAAGCTCTGAAGTGGATCTTTTCTTTAAAAAAGAAAACTGGCGGAATGGATATATTTATGTTACCAAATGTCTTTTATTCTTTTGAAAGAATTTGCTGCCTTTCATATAGTTGTGAGAGGAAAGAAAGCATTTTTAGAAATAACGGGGTTATATAAAGTTTGGAAGGAACTCAGTAACAACATGAGCGCGCGTGATTGGAGGTGAGGTCGTTTGCGCGGAGCTCTTAGCCCCTGCCTCTGCCATGCGATGTTAAATACAAGAACCGAATACAGAAATTGAGTTGGCAGCAGGCATTCAACGCCTGTCTTCTAATTGGAGTGATTTCAGCCAATATCACATATACTGGTGACTGAGTGAAGAGGGCGCGACTGTACAAATTTCTCTCAGCGATTTTTTTCTCCCTAACGTTAAAGCAAGGGCAACACCCTTCCTTTCCTCCCAGCTGTGTGCTCAGGGCGCACCTAGTCCACAGCCTAAAGACACAGCCACAAATATGCACTAGATTCAGATGGGTGTTTTATCACAACTAAAAATCACCATAATTACCTCTTGTTCTCTGAGGCAATATCTTAATACATACAGATCTAGATAAATGAGACTGAAATCTAGCGTTTTATAAAATAAGTAGTAAAAACTAAACTCAGAAAGATTTATAAAGTGTGATATCTTGCTTTTGACATCGCCATGACTAGTTTCTAAGTTATAATAGAGAAACTATGAACACGTGTTTATGGGCAAAGATAAATAGTATCATATCTGGACGGTTGACAAACAAAATGAGGGGTAACAACTGGGGTACTCACTTGAAAACATTATGCCTAAAAGGGAAAAGCTAGTGAAAAAGGACTTGTTTATTTAGGGTTAGTTTCTCCAGTTTAGGTGCTACATTTGTTAGGTGCCTCCTGGAGTATAGATGGTTACAATTTATAGCACATTATAGTGGAAAGTAAACCATAGCGATCCACGTGAACCTGCGGATGGCTTTGATTACCCTCTTTTGTTCAGGTCATGTGCACTCTAAGCCCATAGGCATTGCCAAGTGTAACATTATGCATTTTATTCCAATAATAAAATGTGTTTCTGATTAAATTATCAGTCATACCAAAACAAACCCCAACACACACACACAAACATAAATGCACTTGATCCATTTTAGTTATCTTGTTTAAAATACATTGAAAAACAAATAATAAATACACTTTTACCCAGAGGGATACACTTGATTGAAATCTAAATATTATTCGTATGTTAATAGTGCTCAATAAATGTTGTAATTTCATATTAAATTACAGCAGTCACTAAAAGTCACTGATATTATCAAGAGCTTCGCATTGGGATGGATTCAGAAGTAACTGGATCCTGTAATTGAAGAGGCATCTGTTGCCAGCAGTGGTGGCAGAGATCACATACAGCAATGCGAGCTGACACACCTAGCAAACAAGAGGCAGCACCCATTTACCTCTTTCCCTCCCGAGGGGTCCTTCAGAGTTTGCTTAAATTGTGCTCTGAAAATATGTTCCTTATTTATGGAAACAATAAAACTGCCTCTTAAATGGGAGATAAAAGCTTAACAGTCTTAACGATGGCAGTGTCAGGATTGGCCGCACTAGTGATGAACGAATAGGCAGGTCCGGTGAGAGAGGGGCTTGGGCGGTATTGGGGAAGCCACCCTGCTCCCAGATATCACCAAGGCCTCTGCTGGTACGAAAACACTACCTGCAAAAAGATGATTTTTCATTTGTAATTTTTTTCAGTGTTCCCTAGAAATATGAAAAAAAACCTGGGTTGGGAAAAAGGGTTAGCTGATGTCAGCTGACGTCTTACTAACATCTTACTAACATCAAGATGTTAATAGCTAGATGAAGCCAGGCTGGAGTGAGGCTAGCTTAAGACAATTTGAGAGGGGGGTGATAGATACCTTGGGATCATTTAGCCTCTCCTTTGGCCAGCCCACCTCTAGTATATTCCTGCTTTTTCTTCTCTTCCTGTAATGACTGACTCGCAGTTTCTATACGCTAGTGCACATTACCTCCAGAGCCTGTTAGGGGGCAGCAGTGAGACGGGCCCGTTCCGAGTTGAATGCTCTGCTTTGCCATCTTGAAATTCTTAATTTTGAACAAGACGTCTTGCACTAGGCCCCACAAATTTTCATTTTACACTGGATCCCACAAATTATGTAACTCACCTTCATTCTACCTTGGTGTGATTTCAAGACATAGAATCTTGAAATTGGGAAATTAGAAAGGACATTTGAGATTATTTTTGTAGGATTAGATCCACTAAATATTATTGGGTTGTCGGAAAAGTCATGACGCATTTTTGCAACGAAAAACATGGAAAAAATACGTCATGACTTTTCCGAGAATCCAATAGTATTTAAAAACTTGCCTTTTTAAGTAAAGTGGAAGATACAGGATGCTCTTTTTAAACAGTTAAGGTGGAGGTTTCCCATTGCCTCTAAAATCATACTGAACAGGTGTCTAGCTTCTAAGTGTGAGTCTTGTGAAGCAGAGGTCTCCAAAGGCAGACTGGCCTTTCTGCCTTATTATGGAGTGTAGATGTCTCATTATGATGAAGGGAGAAAACATCAGGAGGTCTACTTATATTTTCTTTTATGTATAAAGAAGGAAAATAAGCTTGGTAAATATTTAATATATCTATCAACAGAGGCACTCCTACTCAGCGTATCAGATGGTCACTGAACAAAAAAAAAATGGCAGAGGTGACAGCTTCTATAAAGTAATAATAATACAGTGAAAATAGTGACATTCTAATCATCTCTGACAAGAAGTCAGCCTTGTCCACAGAGTCACCAGAAAAAGATTGGAAATACCCAGTTTTATCCACTATAATAAATTGATATTCATCCCAGTGTAGAGTGCCTTAAGTTTTTTTGTATATATGAAATATATCTATTTTAATCACAACTCTAAGAAATTTAGAGACAATGAATTACAGAGCCAGAGGTCTTAAGGGAAGGTGGACAGGAAGTTGAAGGAGTCAAGTAGTCACCATGGCCTTCAAGTGTTCTTAGTTATATTTGTGTAAGCGTTTCATAAGTCCTCTGTTACAAATACGTAGAGATTACACTCCATTATCTTCTGAAAATGTCAGTGTTCTAAGAATTAAAAAATGTTATCCAGCCTTCTTAATGCTCATAAAAAAATATATATATATATAGTATTGTGAAATTTTTATTTGAAATTTTATTGATTTTCAGTAAAGTTATCTGTTATTAACATATGTTGAAGAAGTTTCTGTGCTTTGAATTTCACAATGTGAATCAAATTATCCTATTAATAATATTATAACTTTGTATAACTCACCTTTGTTTTCAAGTCAGTTCCACATCCATCATTTTCCTTAATCTTCACAGGAACCCGGTGAGGAGGATCTTCTATCCTCCTACTCCCGAGAAATCCAAGACCCAGTTTCAGTTACGAGACTTACCTGAACTCACAAACTTTTCTAATAAAGTGATAATGCTTTGGTTTCACAGGTAAAACTAATGGAAAAGCCTACAAATTTTAAATTCAGATTAATTGCCAAATTAATTTACAAGGACACAATTTGCTTAGATTTTTTTTATAATGTAATGATTCAAAAATATCATTAATTTGGTCTAAATTCACAAGATCTTAATTGTAGGCTGCTTATGTGCTAAATGTTTATTTGTTTTGCTAATAGTTAACTTATTAGGGAATTTTTTAGGGGAAAATGATTAACACTTTTCCACTTTTAAATCAGTATTTAAGGTCATGCCTAAACAACTTGTCTTTGAGAGTAAGAATATTCTGGTTCAAAATAACACAGGGGTAGCAGTGATAAATAGATAACATGCCCACACCTATCCTAGAAGGTTAAAGAGGTGTTTTATAGGGGACATTGTTGAAAGTGAAAGGGGTATCCATTTCTGAGTATCTGTAAAGTTCTGGTGTAAACCTCTCCCATCTCCCCACATCCCCAACCACTGTTCACACAAATCCTACCCGAATCAATAACAAAAGGTAAAGTAGTTTATCACTTTGCTTTATTAAGTCTCCAGATAGTCATGGAATCAGATTTTGAAGGCAAATCCCTTTACCTTCCTTCAGCCCTCCTCTTAATAGTCCAACTGACCAGCCATTCAAATCTGGGTGTTAAAATGCTCTAAGAAGATAAGTATGATATCGGGGGTGGGAGGGCAGTGGATGGGGGGAGGGGGCTGTTACTTTGTGAGGGGTGAAAAGGATAACTATTGCATTGTTCTGTACACCTGAAACTAAAAAAAAAACAAAACCCTATGATACGCCATTTGTTGAATCTGATTGTGTGTGTGTAATAGACAAAGTCATTAACATACATTGGAGATAAATTTTTTGGAAAAGAAAATAATAAAACGTTTTCTTAGTAGAGTTTAATAAGAAAATTAGAGATTAGAAAAATGAGCTACAAGATTTTTAGAGACATATATATAACCCATTATTATTTTGAAACATATTCCAATTATGTATAGTAGGTACAACACTAAAAAAAATCAATAAACTGCAGAATACTTTTTTAAGACAGTGGTAATTCAGCTCTACAGTTATTCCATTAATAATGCAGCATTTCTGAGAGGTAAGATTTAAAGTTAAATCAGGTCTAAGATTTTTTTTAAATAAATAATTCCCCCCCAAATTGGATGAAATTGTACATTTCAGTGGAATAGCGAGAGCTGTTAGAGGTACATATGATATTTTAATTATTCTGAAAGTTTAAAGCCCTTTAAAACATAGTGAGGAGTAAGTACGTATATAGTGAAAGTGCTTATATACACACACACTCACAGTAACACTTCGGCCACCAGATTCAATCTGTAATTGAAAAACTCTACATTTAAAGTTCGTTCACACGTGAAAGCAACAAGAAAGCAGCCATTTCGAAACCTCGTTTTCTCTTGGCAGGCCCTATCTTGTGTGATGACCACTGAAGGTTGTGGACTTCCAGCACTCACCAGCTGCAGCCTTTCCTTAATAATTCCCTTATTATTTTTTTTAAAGAAAACCACACCTAACTGTATCTCTTACTTTTTTGAAAAACAGGCCGAAAAAAATTTTGAATCTGAATTCCCATATGGGTCAGTATTTTGTGGTTTGTCATCTCTCTGTTTGTCGTAGGTTTATATGCTCGTGTTATTTCATTATAATTTTCTATAGACTCATCATTAAAAGTGACTGTGGGGTCTGTCCATATCGTCCGCATGTTGAATGTTCTGTTCTTTAATCATCTTTTAATCCAGAAATAATAATGCAGAACATCCCAGGAACTGAGCCTAATCCCCAGCTCTCCAGCCTCAACACGTGCCTCTTAAATCCTTTGCTAGATCCACTGCCTAAAAAGCATGAGCACACTCACCTTTGAACCAGTTTTAATCCAGTTTTTTTTTATTAAAAAATATTGATGTCCTCAGATATGGCACATCAAGGCTAAGAAAGAGAATATTAAGAGTTTCCTACTGTCAGGTGATTATTTTTAAAAACCCAACACCTTGGACTTTCCTCTGTGCTTCTAGCCAGTCTCTAATTGAATAAGGACCTAACCTTTTATCTGATAGACTGGGTAAATAAAGATAGAATAATGTGATGCTGAAACTCCCTCCCATGTCTCTGTTTTAAGAGCAAGTCAAAACCTGTGTCCTTTGTTGGTGAATAAAATTTTACAACTGCTTCAAGAAGCTGATTTATACTATTTGTAAATAAATAGAACCTTTTTTTTTTATTTTAAAAGAGGATTCACATCCACTATTTTTAATCACACAAAGATCCTGGGAATAATTGTCTCCATTTTTGTAGATGAGGAAACTCAGACTCAAAGAGATTAAGAGACTTGCTCAAAGCACAAAAGCCAATAATGGGTTTAGTCAGAACTTCAACTCAGATCTTCTTACTCCAAGTCCAGTGATCATTTCCTATTTTAATTTGGCAGCCTTCTAACTGTCTCCAAACTTGAATGAATGAATGAGTGCATGCATACATACATGCATGCCTATGTAAAAATTACATGACAGTGGCAGATGGAAAAGAATTAAGAACGGCCAAAAATTAAATTCAAGTGTTTATAAGAAAATCCAGTCCTGAATTGATAGGAACCCAAGACATGGAAAGAGCTCAACTGAGACATGAGGCAGGAGAGACATCAAGATCTAGGGGGAAAAAAAAGGGGGGGGTGGCGTGTGATATATTAACTAGCCTTTCGCCTAAGTTCTCTACCAGAGTGTCAGGAACCAGTGTCCTTGGTGAAGGTTATCTCATCTGCAAAGACATGGAGCCTCTAAGTTTGTAGTTTGTAGTTTTTGGAGTTGGATTTTATGAGAGGGATGGTAGGGGAAATACACATTCAAAAACCGTTACTTGAACTTTTGTAAAAACAAGACAACTACATACTTGTGGGCCCCCATCCCTTTTTTTTCTCTTCTTTCTGGAAATAATAGTTGAGGGTTTAGCCCTGTTAACTATTTAGGGTCCCTGGTACATCCATCTCATCCATCTTTGGGTTATATTGTCTTGATTACAGTTATTCTTAAATTACTGGGGATGAAAACCATGGTGCTCTCTTGCCAGATGATGGGTTACAGGGTTGGAAGACACCCCTGCTCCTAGTGCAGCCTGTGAACGTCAGCATCGTCTCCAGGGAGCCTGTTAGAAAGGAGTAGGCCACCCGGACCTACTGAGCCAGAACCTGCATTTCAGCAGGAAAGGGGCCGGGGGGATGGACTTGGGCTAGGAGGATGTGCGTTTCATAGCGCGAGGAGCAGCTGGAGGGTGTAGGGCCTCGTGGCCCGTGGACTTCTGCCTCCAGCTCATGGTGAACAGTCTTTTTTTTTTTTTTCCAGCAGAAGGGTGAAACAGATTTTCGTGTGTCAAGGTAACAGTGTCAGCACTGCAAGATGATGGAGGACAGATGTGGGAAATGGGTGTGAGAGCTGTTAGTGAGATGCATTATGTGGGTGATTTGAGGCATTGGTGGTGCGGATTGAGAGCAAACAATATGCCACAGGTCCGTGGGCAGGATTTAATGGTTCATAGGACATAGGATGGAAAGCAGAGAACAGGCATGGGCTGATTCTCCTGCAGCGTCTCACGGAGCCCTTCTGCACCCTCCCTGGGACCAGTGTCAGCTGTCAGTCAACAAGCAGGGAACCCGAGGCTCAGAGTGGGGATATGCCCACATCACAGTGGTACCGCGCAGGGCCCTGGCAGAGGAAGGCCGGGCCCAGCCTCACATCCCAGCCTGGTCCTGCGTCCTGCGTGGCTGAACCAGGGCACCCTACGGAGGTCTCCGTGTCTGGGCGTCAGAGATCCAAGAACCAGCCTCGGTGCCTTGGCAAGCAACCAGCCAACTGCCCTGCATGGCCCAGAAACTGGGGGGATTTTTCTGATGGGAGAGATTTCTGATGACCTTATTCTGTGCTGTAAGCTTCTTGAGAGCAATATAATTTGGCAGATCTTTAGTGCCTGCTTTGTGCAAGAACTAAAAAGGTCTCCGTAGGGGATGTGAAGATGAGGAAAAGGTGATTTTTGTCTTAGGGACACTCACTTGCATAAACTGTTATGTAAGCCTTAGGAAGAGCTTTTTTTAGGGAGAAGAAAAGTATAAAAATAGCTGTAATTCAAGTGAGATACTAAGGACCGGAAACATCAAAGTGTCTGGTTTCACCAGAGGACTGGGATTCTGCCTCATCTGCCTTTGAGGTCCCCAGGGCCCTTGCAACGGCATGAACACGCACGAGTTCACTTCCTGACGGTGTGCAGAGGGAGTGGGTAGCAAAGCACCTCAGTAAGCACCACGCCGCTGCAGTTCTAAAGCATCGCTGGAGATTTTAGAGCCCCCCCCCCTTTTTTTTGGCATCTCACTCCGGAAAGTCAGGAAGCCTCCTTTCTCAGGCAGAACACCGCCTCCTTTTAAATCTCCTCTCCTCAGTGTAAGGCTTTGTCGGGTAAGCCTTCATTTTCCTGAGGTCTCACCCCCTTCTCTGTAGTGTGGTGCCAGCCGCTAGCTGGGCCACAGCCTCCAGTCCCTCTTCTATCTGATAAGGGACCTCCAAGCACCAGTGTCACTGCCACCCCAGCACCCCTGGGCTCAGCACTGGCCACTTGTTCCTCACCTGATGGGACCGTCATGGTGTCAGTGAGGCAGGGCTTGTCTCAGTCCCCTTGGCTTGCCAGTGTGTCCCCCTTGGTGGCTGAGGGTCACAGTGAACGCCCAGGTGAGTCAGATTGCCGGATGTGAAGCCAGGTAGACCAGATAGGCCCCTCCCCTCGGTCTTTCCTCAGTTTTCTCATCTGTGAAAAGCCCCTTCCAGTCCTAATACTCTGTGGCTCTCCAGGGCCCTCTCCTCTCCATGCACGTCCCTGCTGAAATGTCACTTAGAGGGGCCCGCTGACCCCTAAGCTGGAAGGACTCCTTTCCCCCAGTCTTCCCACCCTGTGGCTCCCCTCCAGTCTCTGCCTGTTTCATCTTCTTCATGAGGGATGTTCCCTGGAAGCGGTACAGTGTTCATGTGCTCACCATCTCTCTCACCCCTGAAGTGTGCACCCGTGCCACCCCCCCCCCCCCAGCGCTGGACCATCACACGACTGTTCTGTTGGCTGCACTGTTCCCCAGCCCCAGGCAGAGCCCGCACAGTCATCGCCCCATAAATATCTCTCGAACCAGCCGATGACTCTGCAGTTCCATCACACTTGCCGTTTTAGCAAAAGTTTCTGTTGTCACTGTCCTGTTGATGAGTACCGTCTACACTGCATCACTAGAAGCTGGTTACGAAAGATTTCTTTGATCAAGACTTTGTGGAGTACGCAGCCCATGTGTTCAGCAGACACAGAGGGCAGAATTTTCAAAGCAGTTTTTAAAACCAGGTCTGTCATAAGAACAGGACTGCCTTTGAATCTGAATAATTTAAGTACTGGTTTTGTTAGTATGTGGTTTTGTTAGCTTGTGAGTAGAACTATAAAAGCCTCTTGAGTTTTGAAGTTCCTTTAAGAAGGTAGTCGGTATTATTACCTGAGATAGATGGAAAGTGAGTAAGAATGCAAGGTTGTTGCTGATGAGTAAGTGAAGACACTGATTGTTCTTTAGAATCTCTGGTTTCTGCTACAGTATTTTGCTTAAGTCTTAGTTTTAGCCTCACTGTCACTCACACAAGACCAGTCATGACCTCAGTTCAGATGTGGTGATTATTCTGTGTGGTCCATTGGTCAGTGTTTAGTGAGTACAATATGACTATTACAAAATGTCTGAAAGGATTGCTGATTTTCCTCTTTCAGAGTATTAGACTTCACAGCGTGGTGACTGTCCCGATGGCCCTGTCCTCTCGCCTGCTTGTCCTGCCCGTCACTGAGCTCACTGCCTCTCACCTTTCGCACACCTGAGAGTCCACGTCATTGTCATACCAGCCACTCCTTCACGGTCGCTCCCTCGGCGGGGCTGCTCTACAGCGGTGCCTGGTAGCACCGGTTCTGGGACCTGGGCAGATGTGGGCTCACTGGGCGTTCATAAGCTTCATTTAGCCTCTCCATCTGGACAGAGCTTAGGACGAGGCCGGGTCACTGCTATCAGATGACACTGTTTCCTTGTCAGATTCTCTTCATGACAGCCCTGCCTGTCTGTCTTGGCTGCCTGCTCACTCAGCATCAACAACCCCGTACCCGAACTAAAACATGGTTTCAGGCTTCTCCTCTTCCAGGCACTTCCAGCAGATGAGCTGGCCTCAACTAGGACGCATCCTTCACTTGAAATAGAAGTTCCAAGGAGCAAGCAACTACTAGTGTGCGTGCGTGTACGTATATGTTTAAATACATATACGTATAGATGTATATATATCCGTATACTTACCACCTTTCCCCAGCGTATCCCGTCCACCTTCGCTGTATCCAGCAGATCTCATTTCCCACCATGACAACTGACATCCATATGTTTGTGTTTTCAACCCACATGCCTTTCCATTTCCCACCTCAGCGTGTCCTCCTTGACGCTTCTCATAACATGAAGGGATTGCCCTCCTCTCTTCTAATACCCTGTGCAAGTAAGAATTAGCTTTTAAACACATGAAATGGGTGGACACGGTTCCATAAAAGTGGGCTGGGTTTTCATCACTTCTGTCCTTAGCCTGTTGTTTCTTGTCTTAGAATTAGGTGGAGAGGGGCCTGAGTTATGGCGTGTGCCCTTGAGGAAATGAGTTTCTGTCTTGTGCTGCCAGCTTCCATAAGAGACAGATGAACTTGTTTCTCAGGGTTCCCAACCGCAGGGCACCTGGGAGGGCACCGGGGCCACCCAGTCACCCACAAGGACAGTTTTGGCTACAGTGGAAGGGCCTTGATTCTCGGTCTGTGATTTCCGGCTGAGCCATGGGGTGGCAGGGCAGGGAGCTGTGTGTGGAAGAGAGAAGGGGTGCAAATAGGGATCTTTCTGGAGGAAATCCGTGTTCTCGCTGCCTTCGTCCTTCCGCTGTGGTCGTGGGACACGATGTGAAACGTTAGGGCTCGGGAATTGTCGCAAAACCATTAGACAGTTATCTTTGTGCTTTCTCAGTTGCCCCGTCCTTTATAAGGGTAGATTTTGCTTTTCTGAACCTTCACAGTTAGCTCCCTGCTGATCTCTCCTACCTCTGTATAGGGATGTTTTCTTCCTCACTTCTCACTAGATCATCAATATCTCAAGAAGACAGGCTGTCGTGTACCACTGGCACACTGCTCAGTGCCCAGTACACAGAAGGTGCCCACTTCACCTTGTTTGGCTCTCAGTGATGACCTCGTGCCTCAGCTTCCTGACCCCCCACCTCCGTCTCCCCCAAATCCAGATTTTCCTCCTCCTCCCCCCCTTCCTGCTTTCTCTCTGAGTCCCTCTGTGTTCTCATCAGCTCTTGGTGATTCTTCAACTCTGTTAAGCACACACGTGTATTGTCCGACCCACCTTTTTCTTTTGGGATATGTGACCTTACACTGCAGGGGACTTTTATGTGTAGTTAATGTTCCCTTGACTCAACTGTAAACAGTATGGGTCCACGTTAAATACCTTTATACTTTTAGCGTAGTTTTAGGCTCTCACACACAGCAGGGACTCAGTATTTGTTGACTGTGACAATTCACGTCCCACCTCCTAGGCTGATGTATGCTGTTGCTAGGTGCTGCTGGCATGCTGCCATGCTCCATCTGAGCTAAGTTGCAGTAGAGGGTGGGGTGTGCCCTTTAACTGCTTTGGGGGACATTGCACAGGAAGTCATTTTCATTTTGTTGCACATCAACAGGAAATAAGGCTTAGTTGCTGAACTAAAGTAACAAAAGCAACCAAGCATATTATTCCCCTCTAGGGGCTTTCATTTTTCCAGGACTCACTGGCCTTCCCTAAGACAGTGGGAGTTAACCCAGCCACCTCAGCTGCACACATGCAGGAACTTTTGATAGGAGGAAGATACGCAGTATTTTGTTCCAGGTTTACGTTGCATTATCTTCTAAACCACCTTTGACTTTATTATTATTTGTTATTCTAGTGACATTTTAGGATATCTACTCCTTCCTTTAATAAATAGGCCTGGCTTCCTAGATCAAAGACTACCCCAAACTCAAGTACATTTGCTTTGGCCCTGTCTGTGGTTCATTATTCTTTATATTGGCATTAATGATGGTGGGAATACAGGGTGACTGACTTTAAAGTCTGGTCCTGTTTCAAGTTGTTCTTATTCTGCAGATGAGCATCTTTTAAAATTGCAGTGCCCTCGCCTTGGTCCCACGGTGGACTGCACACCCTAAGGACCAGAGGGCAGGGGACGACAGAATGGAAACTTTATTCAGATCTTTGACGTGTTTTGATTTTACATTGCTTTTTCTTACTAATCTAATTTCCTTCCAGAATGAGAGTTGGCGATCATTTCGAGAAGTGAGTGGTAGAGGAGGTTGGAACCATTGCAGTTGAAATGCATGTGAAGAACCTTAATCCATAGATTACTAACATAATGAACTCTAAAACCCTTGATGATCGCTGTGCTCTGTCAAGACAGCCGGCACATGGAGAGCTTTGGCCGGTGGTGGATTCTGTGCCTGCCGCTGGCTCTGCTTTGTTGGGCTGTAGGCATTGGCATATGGCAGCTGGAGCAGAGTTCACCAGGCGTGTGCGGGAGACCCCTCCCTAGGGCAGATCTCTCAGAAGGCCTTCACGGCCAGTTCCTCTATCCACCCTTTTCAAGTACGGAAACCCGAAACCCACCAGTGCCCTCAAATTTTCAACCAGGTCAGAAGATACTTCTGTATTAATAAGAATGGTCAACTAATTTCAGTTAAGATTTTTATTGTTTGCAAAAAGACCATCAAACAAAACAGCTTCTGGGAATTCACCTTCTCTCATGGCTGAGTTCCTGCCTGGAGGGACCTGTGTGCGCAAGCTGAGCATTTTACTGCTAAAGCCCCCGGGGCTCACAGAGCAGGTCTCCACGGACTCAGGGCTCCTCCCGAGAAGGTTACACTGTTTCCCTTACAGCTAGATCAGATGCTATCAGATTCACTATCAGATGCGGCATGGCTGAATCAAACAAAAACAAAGGCCCTCGGGTTTAAAAATGGAAGTTCAGAGACTAAATATTTGCCCTTAAAAAGGAAAAGAAAATAACAGACATCTCTGTGGCAAACCATTCCTTGAAATGATCCTCACCAAATTACAATCGTGCACTTTGCAATCTCTAATTAAACATTAGTTTTCATGTGTTCCAGATGCCTTTGGTCTCAAGTAAATTTGGAGTGCCTATCCTTCCTTTTGGTCATTATAACTATATTTTCTGTTTGTAGCCTGCACGGGACTGACTGGGGGCATTGGGTAGTTTGTAAGTGAATCTTAGTGACACTACACTTTTGTTTTAATTGTGTACTTTGTGTGGTATATTTATACTGATGACTGATCTCGTTAAGGGATATAACGTGGAATGTCTACAAGGGCTTGATGACAGTTTTTGTAAATATATCCACATGCTTCTGGAAGGGTCTTGCAGGACCTTGGTGGTTGGCGGTGGAGGGAAGGCAGGATTAGCTTTGACCCTGTTCCTCCCAGGTAGGCAAGTGCTGCTGGCGTGCCTCTCTGATGACTTGATAGCGCTGAGAGAGGC
Source organism: Hipposideros armiger (assembly GCF_001890085.2). Taxonomy (NCBI): domain Eukaryota; kingdom Metazoa; phylum Chordata; class Mammalia; order Chiroptera; family Hipposideridae; genus Hipposideros; species Hipposideros armiger. The sequence goes on from NW_017731351.1 coordinate 7,357,122, forward strand.
TGCAAAGCCTTTAGTTCACGAGACACCTTCTAACAGGGAGCCCTGGACAGTTACATGAAAACCTGAAAGAACTTTTTACTTAGCAGATTTGCATATTCCTTACACTAGTGACTTAGTATAACTAAACAGCAGTGTATAAATATTAAAGGCAAGCTTTCTAGCGGTTGAAATACTTCCCTACTCTTAAGATTCTCAGTTAGGACTTGTGGTTAATGTAATTGTTTTTCATTTAATATTACTGACATTTAATATATTTTAAAGACGTAAAAAGTAAACCAGATTCATTTACCTATGATCATCGTTCACAGAATTTTGTATAATAAATTTTTATTTTCACTTAAGTGTACCAGTGGATTACTAATCAAGATGATAAACTGACACGCCGATCTTATGTAATTGAAGATAAATTTTGCAAAACATGACAGTAGTGGGGCTGCGGCAGACACCTCAGGGCGGGGCAAGTTTTATTTTATTTTATTATTTTTTTTTAAGATTTTTTTTTAATTGGGGAATTGGGGGGATGGGAACAGTGCTGGGGAATTGGGGAAAGGGGAACAGACAAGTTGCTGTCGTTTTGTTCTTCAATCTAGTTGTGGAGGATGTTGCTTCACTGGCCCAAGTTGGCACCATCATTGCGCTCTTCTCTGGCGAGGCAGATCAGTCGCCGGCTTCTGGACGGCCGCTCACTGCGGCTGCTGGCCGCTCACGCTGGCTGCTGGCTACATACGGTAGCCCATGGCAACCCACTGCCACAGGGACTGCAGCCCACGCCGTCGCCGGCGACTCATGGCAGCCCAGCTCCAGGTTGAGCTGTTGTTCAGCATCTTAGCTGTGGAGGGCAGTGTCACTGGCCCTCATATGTGGGATCCGAACCGGGGCCCTCTGGCGTCCCAAGCGAGTTCTTAACCATCTCGCCACTCGGCCAGCCCGGGGCAAGTTTTATTTGCTTTTGTATATGGTGTTCCCTGTGGTCCCAGAGGTCATCCTGGGGGGGAAGTTGATACATTGGTATACTGTTCAAGCTCCCTTTCACTTTTTTCTCACCTGCCATTTTACCATTTGACAGTTCTCAAGCATTTCCACAGGTTTGTGGGGAAAGGCTATTGCAGGTCAGTCTAACTGTTTATTTTTAACTGCACAAAAGGATCCATAGAATACAAACTTCAAATTGATGCTGAAAGTCCTAGAACTATTTGTCTATTTTCAGTTGTCCATCAGCTGTCCTACTCCCTACCCCTATGGAGCAATAAAAACGCTTCCAGGCTCCTCACTGCCATTTCTCGACACGGGTCTTCAGTTTATCCCCCGCCTCCCTGTGGGGTGGAGAGCAGAGAGTCGGCAGAGACAGTGAGGAGATGAGTGGGAGACGCAGCCCAGCCGTCACAGTCCAGAAACATTCAAAACAAAACCACTGGCCAGTCCTCTTGAGCTGTAGTGTTTACCCGCCCTCCAGAGAGGGGGCAGCAAATAGAGAAATAAAAATTTACATGTAAAAGGGTCTTTTTTTTATGTCTAGAAATATATTTTCCCCGTGGCACACAAAAAACTTAAATGGGGCAGAAGACACGTTTCCTGACACACCCAAATATATTTAGTTTAAAAGGGCCTCCTTTTGGAACCACTGCTCATTTACGTTTATTATAACATCAACTACTTGGACTCATGCGATGTTTCTAAATAGTTTGGCCTTAAGCATGTGCATGTGTGTAGTGTGTGTGTGAGATATAAACTAATCATTTAAAGTTATTTAATTTTCAGTGCCCAAACCTCTCTATTCCCTTTGTAAGTGTAGAACACATGGTTAATCCTTGGACAATTTTATTTCAAAATCAATTTCTCCATTTTAATCTAGGACACATTAGCATTCCAAAGGATACAACTAACTCACATCACCAGTGATCTAGATTACGGATAATCGAGGTTAAAGAGGGTGGTGTATCAAGCCATTGGGCCATTTTCCTTTTCTCGCTTCCATCTTGACAGGGTCTGAAGGTGTGTGCCAACTATGAAGAAGGCCTCTGATGACATGAATGATAGCAGGGTTTTAGGTTAGCATCTCTAGACGTGATGTATCAGAACTCTGCAGTTGGAACAGTCAATTTTTTCAGTAATAGGACAACACCGCCTCATTTTTCTAGCTGTAAATAATTGTGGAACCAAGTTGATGGATCTGCCTAGAGAAATGAAATGATTGGAGTCATCCTAGCAACTTTCGACTTCTGTTGAAACCAGATCCTTGATTGCAAAAATATAGCAAGGTTTCTTGCTGTACATATATGCTGAAAGAGAAGTTCTGAGAAATGTTATTTAATTTAAACTAGAAACCTAGCTAAGCTCTGGGTACCTAGAAGTAACAAAAAGAAACGAGAGGAAAAGTTATGCCATTAGAGGGCACTTTTGTAATCTTAGAAGAAAAGTCTATTCTTTTAGACTGGCTTACCCAAGGCTTATTCTTAAGAAGAATGTATTTTTAGTTATTTGTTTAAAATGATTAATTATTAAACTAGCTGAATGTCTGAGAAAAAATGTTTTATTGGTAGGGAAAGAATCTATAAAATCTTAAAACTATCCTTTAAGCGATATCTAAGTAAGATTTAAATTCAAACGGTTGAATATAACTTGTAAAAATATGCACAATATGCATACATAATAGTTTTCGATTAGCTATATTCAATGCTTCTTTTAAATACATTTGTTAAAGAAAATTCTGTCTGTAACCTGATCAAATTGAATAAATGATGGACTTTCTCTAATAACTACATTTTCCCCAACAATAAATGAATGTTATTAGATAACATTTTGGAAACTACAATCCTACAGAAAATAAAGTGCTGTGTGTTGGGGTTATACTAATTTTTCTTCTAGTTTTATTGAAAAATAATTGACATGCATCACTATATAAGTTTAAGGCATACAACATGATGGTTTGACTTATGTATATTGTGAAATGATAGATTCAGCTAACGTCCATTTTCTCATATAAATACAATTAGAAGAAAAGAAAAAAGGGACCATACTAATTTTAAGCCTTCTCTGAAAAGGATCTGTTTTGCTTATAATTGATGTGGCAATTAAAATTATTTAAATTGTTTCCAAAACAAAAGGTGTGACCTGATAGAATTTTAGCTGGGCAAATCTGATATTTTTTAGTAAAGAAAGGAAAAGATAAAGTTGAATCTGTTCCCTATCGGTGGCAATGTAAATCAAAATGTCTACCTGACCCGGTAAAGTAGATAAGCTAGTAAAATAATTTAATAAGTAAGTGCTTAGTGTCAAGAGCTGGGAGGCGTTTGAGGCTTTACCCTACTTGTGAGCCAATAAGTTAGCCTGCCGTTTTCTAGCTGCTCGAGGGCATGAGAATCCTGGGTGAAGGATAAGTGACTTCGGTTACTCAGAGCAATGGCAGAACCCACAGTATCATGGTTTTCTCCTACTGGCTCCCTGACCCCCAACGCCCACAGGATGATGCAAAGAGGGCCACGTGGCACCAGCTCATGTAGTGGGGTTCATGGCAAGGGAGGAGCCCTGAGCTTAGGGAACCCAGATCTTTGTAATGGCTAGTGGCCATGCCTGCTCTTCGCTCCAGCGGTTTTATGTCCCAAGGCTGTTCACTACACTGACAGACAGCCTTGGAAAGGTGATCTCAGCCAAAGGCAGTCAGTCCTGCTCCCAAGAGATGCGAAAACCAGCCCAGGGACCCCAGGAGAACTGCCTCAACACTTACTCTGCATAATCTGACCGCCTGAAGATCCTCATGTTACCAAATGCTACATTGCTAAGTAGCTGATGGAGGAATATACATGTATAATAATCATATTTTTAAAGGCACTCATGATAAATAGTTCGTATTTCTCACATATTGTATTCACTCTGTGATCTTACCTGTCTGAGCCTTCGTTTGATGATCATTTTTGAAAGGAGAAGAATAATAGTGCCCACATCGTACGGTTGTTGCTAGCATTCCATGAGATAATGTATGTAAAGCACTTAGAAGAGTGCCTGGCGTGCAGCATGTACAACAGAATGTATTAATGTTGTTATTACTCAAAATTCACATCTCATAATGAGCTGACTTAATAAAGTGAAAGTTCTTCCCATGGGTAGTGGAGGATGCCGGGAGAATTCCCATCACCCGGAGCTAGCAGGCTAACTCTGGGGCTGACCTACATATCCCGAATACCCTGGGGGCACTGGACCGCTTGGCCTGCTCAGTAGTCCTGTGCAGCTGACAGCTTCATGGGCAAACGCGGGGCCTAATGAGGCCAGGCACCCTTAGTGGTTCTAGGCCGATACGCCCGCTTGGATCACACTTCACTGCTGTGGCATGTTCCCTCTAAGTTCCTAATCAGTGTGGAAAGCCAAATCTCACCATTTCTAAAGAGGCATATTTTAGTGTCTAGCTTCCTCGGCTCTCAGGAGGCAAAGTTCCAGGGATGCTACTCTAAAGTAAACTGAATGTTTCATTATGCTGAAATAATAAATATTTCTTAACAGGGGCAGCATATCAAATTCTATTCAGATTTTTGATATCTGTTAGCTATAGGAGGAGGGACATCGGAAGGGAGGGATTAAGGACTGGCGTGGAGGTCCCGCCCAGTTCAGGCCACCATGTATGTATCCCTATCTGTTTCCAGGTTCACTGAGTTTTGAATTTGATCCATCCAGACATCTTTTGTAGAGACAACCCTTGTCTGCTGGTGGTGACTCACGTGTGCTCCCACTTACAGCCCCAGTTTCCCTTAGATTTCACCTTGATAATCATCTGGGTAGCCGAGGGACAGATTATTGAAGAAAATTTAGGCCTGGTCTTATTCCTAAACTGTGAACTAGTTGGGAAGAGGAGATTAGTGTTATTAGTTTCAGAGTCATCATTCGTTTTCAGAGTTTAGAGATCATCTATCCAAACCCTTCAGAAAATGAAGGCCTAGGGTGGTTCAGTGAATTGCCTAAGATTATGTATCTAGTTAGGAGCTGAACCTAAAAAGTTTCTTAGCTCTCAGTCATGTGTTCCTTCAGTTACAATACAGTAGAGAAAACAGATGGGAAGTAGGAGCCTTTGGTGAGAAATTATAATATTATGGCTTTCTAGAGAGAGATTATAGCCGATAAACGTTTGAGCTCTGCAGTCAGATGCCCCTGGGTTATGTCCTTTCTCTGCTCATGTAAAAGGAGGTTTACTCTTGTACCTGCTTCACAAGGTTATTGTGAGGACTAAATGCAATAACGCAGCGGGTGAACTTAGCGCCCTGTGTTGCCCATAGTAACTCAGTACAGATACTTTGTATGGAAAACCACAAAACACATGCAGAAAAAAAATGGAAAAAAGTTAAATGAACTTTCTGAGCAAGCTCACTGTGAAAAAACTACCTCTCACACCTCATTAAAAAAAAATAAAAGCTAATTCCCTTCAAAAATACTTTTAGTTGTATGAACCTATTTTTTATAGTACTCAAAAAAAGATAAAATTAAGGTCAAATGATGGTTTAAGTAGCAGTGACCTCAGAGCTATAGTAATGATTGTTGAGAAATAAAACCAGCTTTCACTTCCTGTTACATTCCCGCAAATACTGGCAAATACTGGCACTTGGCTTCCTCGCTACTGAAAGTACTTCAACGCGAAAACACTGTTCTTTCCCTAACTGCTTGGGTTCCCTGATGCATGTTGTCAGAGATAAGGTGCAACAACTATGTGGTTCTTCCCATGACGAAAAGGGCACCAAACCCTCAGAGGAAGCAGAGCCTTTCACTGGCATTTGCCTGTCTGAGGCTCCGCTTTGGGGACACTGAGACACATAGAAGGTGGTGTCCTTGACAACATCCCTACAGCAGTGTAGACAGCGATCCATAATGACAAATAGGACCTTTGATGAAAGGCAGTGACGAATGCCAAAAAGTGACCTAACGACACGACTAGTGTCCAGCGGTCTCACTTGGTCTGAGAGTGGGACTTGAAGCCCCTTTCTAGTGCAGCAGAGGCATCTGTATAAAGTTGTGTTGAGGAGTCTGGTACACTGTAATAATTAGACATCGACAAATAACCCACCTTGTGACGTTGCTTAACCCAAATTGCTAACCTGTGAAAAATGTTAAACTTTATAATCTCTAAAAATCTCTGATATATGGAAATCTGGTTTGGGGAATAAAAATATTACAATTCATGTATAATGCTTAGTCAAATTTCAGGGAAGAATTAAAACAATTGTGCAGTGGTCATTTTCTGGCCCTCAGTGGGTCTCTGTGACTTCTGTTATGGTTCAAGCTCTGGGACGTTTGTGTACAGGTCTCTACAATGGCCACGTTGGCTTCCGCCATTACAAGAGGGATTTCCTCTCAACACCCAGGGAGGTTAATGCACCAGGAGTCCTTTAACACCAAAATCTTTTTAATATCTGACATTCTAGTGAATTCGTTATCAGCTCCATGAAATACTTTGGGGGAAAAAAAGGTGTTGTTTTTAAGATCATGTGCATGTATCCAAAATACATAATACAGGTCCTGTCAATAATAAAATGGTGTTAACCCTGTGAAAATCGGCAACTTACTCATGTGTGTGCCTGCAGAACTGACATAAGCAATTGTTTGTCACCCAGGATGGTGCCTCTTCAGTGGTGTCTGCTGTGGTTGCTGTTTCCACTCGGCTCATGGACCCAGAAGTTTCCCACGCGAGATGAGGAACTCTTTCAGATGCAGATCCGGGACAAGGCATTTTTTCATGATTCGTCTGTAATTCCAGATGGGGCTGAAATTAGCAGTTATCTCTTTAGAGACACACCTAAAAGGTACTCTCCCTACGGTACTTTCTTTATCAATGAGCTCGTAAAGGATGCCTCCGGAAAAAGGAAGTCGCCTTTTACACTGCGTTTAGATAATTTGAAATCAACCTCGGAGTAGCACTACCTATTTTCTCTAAGTAGGAAAAACATGGCAGCACAATGTCTAATCCTTAAATACAGGTCCTGCGGTTCTTGCTGATGGCGACCTCCTTTGGGATGGAGAGGGCGATCCTTGCATTGCTTATATTTTGGAATGATTATTTTCTTTTCTTCAGGATAGCAGGAAATTTCTAAGGACTCTCTAGGATTAAAATGATATTAACTAAATACATATTGATTCTTTAAGGGTTTGCATTAAGTCTTCTAAGCATAATACTTGTTTGACCCACATGATGAGATTCTGAGAGAGTCAAACCAATGATAAAAGCCGACACTACTCATTTACTTCACGTCAACATCTACAAATTGGGCTCCCGTGATGCTTTTAAATATTCTGACTTAAAAAATTACATGTATAAATAAATATGTTTATGATGTATGCATCATATAATTATATTTAAAGTTACTAACTTTGCAGTGCCCAAACTCCTCTCTACCATATTTCAAAAACAATTTCTTCTTCTAACCTGGGACACATTGACATTCCGGAGGATAAAACTATGTCACGTCATCGATAATCCATTTTCCAAAGATTGAGGTGCATCACATCATTAGGTCATCTTCCTCTCGCCACTCCAGTTTTGATAGACAGTAATAATGGAAGATGGTGTTCCCTCCCACTTCGTGGCCCAGTGTGTCACCATCTGGTCAGTGGATGTTTGGAGGGGATGGGTTTTCCTATCTTGACTGATATGACCTGTGGTTTGATCATTATTTCAGCACTGCCTGAATGAAATTATGTGTTTGAATGCATACAATAGATTAGGAACTAACTCAGTAATATATGAAATAATTATGAATTATTCAATGAAGACTAGGAATGAAGGCACAAAATGCAAGAATGATGACCTTGAAAGACCTTGATATCCAACCGTTTACTGAGGATCAGTATAGGAAAACAGAAAAGGGTATTGGAGGCAATCCCAGTAATTCGAATCAGCCTTAAATCAGCTGAGTTTTTACCAGACATGTCTTGCTTTTTGTATTATTTTGTCTCTTGAAATTTGTCTTTAAAAATTATTGTAATTTCCCAAATGCACATGTATATTGCTTTGCAGGATACTTTAAATACAGCATTCCACATTATGCACTCATAGCACTGAGTCAAATAAGTAGTTTAGCCTTGATCTTCCAGTCTCTCAAAATTAAATAAGTTTTTTTTTTAAGATTTTATTGGGGAATTGGGGGAGGGGAACAGTGCTGGGGAATCTGGGGAAGGGGAACAGACAAGTTGCTGTCGTTTTGTCTTCAGTCTAGTTGTGGAGGACGTCGCTTCACTGGCTCATGTTGGTATTATCATTGTGCTCTTCCCAGGTGAGGTAGATCAGTCACTGGCCTCTGGACGGCCGCTCACTGCGGCTCTTGGCAGCTCATACCGGCTGCCAGCCGCTCACACTGGCTGCCAGCCACACATGGTAACTTATGGCAGCACACTGCAGCAGGGGCTGCAGCCTACGCCGTCACCAGCGACTCAGGGCAGCCCAGCTCCAGGTAGAGCTGTTGTTCACCATCTTAGCTGTAGAGGGCAGTGTCATAGGCCCCCATGTGGGACCGGAACCAGGGCTTTGTGCGGGAGACCAGCTCCCGCAGGTCCAGGGGTTCCCTCAGGTGGAGGTGGAGTCGGGGAAGAAAAAGGGAAAAAACGCGCGGAGACACAGGAGCGCTTTTTTTCAAGAAGTGTCTCACTTTATTTTACAGCATGCCCCTTTTTATACCGGGCAGTTTAACCATTGTTCCATTAGTATCAGGGTTTTAATTCCTCATAATTCTTATGCTCCAGGGTACAGCTAGACCTTTTCTATGCTAAAGACTAATTTATCCCAACTACGCCCAAATCCCTCCACCTACAATGACTGCTACCAAGGCCTGAGCCTCTACATAATCGCCTAAAGGATGGTTACCATGACCACCCAACATTTATTCTAAAAACTATTGTCTAAGCAGGATCTTCAGATTTACAGGGTGTGTACTTTGACCTTTACTAAGAGACTAGTAGTGTGACTAAAATTACCTTTAGTGTATAAAATATAATTATTGTGATATATTAGAAGGGGTGTAAGATCTTCGTCCTACTGGGGGGCATCCAAAGGGGAATTTAAATTCTTTAAGATATAAAGCAGTATCTGTTTCTCAGTCAGAGCTTCAGAATTTGTCACAATTGCAGTGTGTTTGGCCATGTCAGACACGGAGGCGCAGACGGCTCCCGGCAGCCCTGCTGCTCAGAGCTGGCGTCCCAGGCCAACTCTTGACCAATGCGCCACTCGGCCGGCCCAATAAGTTTTGATTCTAAGAGTTGTCTTCAAAATTAAATTACATTTTTTTCTTTAAAACAACATGTTTTCATTACAAGGCATTTCAAAACACTCAGCACAAGCCCCATCCATCCTCCCTTCGTTCTTTCTTTCATTTGTTCATTCTTTCTTTCTGTCTTTTCTTCCACAAATAAATGACTGGGGGCTTTGATATCTACATTTGAATGACATTTTAAGTTCTACTAGTTAAGAGTTGTAGCCAAGATAGAAACATCATTTCTAGGGGTGAAACAGGCAACAGGAGGCACATTTGGCCACTGTTGAGATTACTACCAAAGATAAAAAATTCCAGAAAAAGTTCAGCAGCAGCGAATAGCAAAAGACAACAAATTCATTAGTTATTCTTATGTTTATCCATAAATTCCAAAGTCTAAGTGTTTTGTGGAGTGTTTATCCCTTGGCGGTGGCATTATGATTTGCAGCGTATGCATCACATTTCTGTCTCCCTCCCTGGCCAGCGAACACAAGGGGCCCACAGATCATGTCCTGTCACCCCTGACACCACTGTCTTCCACAAGCGCTTCGTGCATGGTAGACAGTAAACGTTTGTTAGATTGTTCAAGTTAATTTAGAGTATCTTTTATCCCTAATCTTATCTGCTTCCATATGAAAATGTTGACTTAGAGGGGACTCCCTGCTGTTTTGTATGTGTAATGATTACTTGTGGAATGCAAGCCTCATTTTATTTGTTACTAGTCGCCTATGGCCTGTATTTCAGTTACTGAGACACAGTAACTTTGGGAAATGAGCTACTTTCTTGTTTGAAGTGAGAGTAGAAAGTAGCAGATAGACCTGCACAATGATGTCTGCGGGCTGGTTAACTCTCTCCTCACATAAGAACCAAAACCAAAAGTTTTACATACTTTGTAACTTACATGATACCAAATAAACTATTTTGTCGTGGCTATTTCTTTGTAATATAGAGAGATTCGGTTGTGTTCATGTGGTTAATATCTCCCATGTAGCCTGGCCAAAGGAACAAAATTCTACTCTCCAGAAAGTAGACTGAATTGAAACCTTAAGCCATATGACACCTATCTTTAAGGAAGCTTATGTTACATAAAGTTTCCACACAGTAAACAATTCAGTCATCCAGTTATTTTGTCTGGATGATTGTCTGACTTTACTATTTTGTGAACAAGTTATTTTTGCTTTCATATTTTGCTTTCCACGGCCCAGTCTCCATGCTCCACCTCCTAATTCACCTTTGAATAGTAAGCGGCGGGAATGTACATATATTTCCATTCGAATATCTATCTTCACAGAGAGGCAGACTCCAGGTGTAAGTTATCCTCAGGCTAGAACAATAAAGTTGGTGTTAGGATTCTTGGGTTCTAATCATTCACTTAACAGTTCGCTCATTAAAAAATGCCAAATACCTACTACATGCAGAAATCTGTGCTAAACGCTGGGAGTTCTATGACATGGAAAATGAACTCTTAAGTGGGCCCTTGTGGGGAAATGACATTCATCAAATCATAATATAAATATATAGTGACAGATTGCAATACGTGCCCACTTTGAGGGTATATACGAGAACCTGACCCAGAATGAGGAGTCTGAAGGGCACCCCTGAAGCAGCAACATTGAAATATCAGTAAGGGCAAATGGGGTGTTTCTGGCAGAGAAAACGGCGTCACAGTGGCTGTAAGATGGGATGGAGCCTGAGAAACTAGAAAAAGGCCTCTGTGGTTCAAGCTCAGAAAGCAAAAGGGACAGTGACACGACAGCGGGGCCCCACCACCAGGGAAGTTTTAGACCCTGTGAACAGTTAAGGACTTTTCCCCAAAAGCTAAAATCTAAACCTATTCATCAATTCGCCAACACATCTCTATTAAGAACGATTTTCATCTCTAATCCTTCATCAGTGAACCAAATGCTCTGCCCTCTTACAGCTTTCATTCTAGTTGGGGAGATGGAAAAAAAAAAAAAGTAAGCAAAGAAATATGTGGTCCGCCAGGCAGTGATAAGTGCTTTGAAGAAACATGACGACGTGTGAAAAAGAGGTTCGTGGGTGGGAAGTGGTCTTTACATCAGGGGTCGGAGCAGAGAGCTGATGAAGAGGCTGAGCTTCAAGGTCAGCGGCTGGAGGATGAACCTCTGGGCTGGGGGAACAGTAAGGGTGGAAGCCCCGAGGCCAGAGCGTGCCGTGTGCATTCCAAGGACAGCAAGGAGCTGAGAGGAGGAGGAGGCGAGCTTAAAGGTTTGCTTGGGGACCCACAGTACTGCCAGTTCTGTGGCTCCTACTCTGAATGGAATGAGAAACTCTTGGAGGGCTTGGAGCTGGGAGAGTGATGTGTTCTGACAGGTGTGCAAGCATCTCTCTACCTGGAAGCCGGTAAATAAACTAAGGAGGTCACCATGGAGACACGAAGAGCAGTCAGGAGGCTGTTGCAATGCTCAGGCCAGAAGTGGTGGTGGCGTGGACCAGAGGGTAACAGACAGTGGGACAAAACGGGGGATTCTGAATGGATTGTAAAGGTCGCCGAAACATGTTTGCTAATTCACTGTGTGTGGAGTGGAAGAGAAAGAACAAGAACAAGCCAAGAACGGACTCTTCAAGTGTTTGTCCTGAGCCACTGGAAAGTTGGGGTGTCACTTACTGAGAAGAGACAGGCTGCAGGAGAAGCTGATTTGGGGGCGAGAATCAGAAGTTTGGATTAGATACCTAAAGTTTGACTTTCTTAGTAGTATCTAAGTAAGGATGGTAAGAAGATAGGTGTATGTAACAATTAGGTCAGAGTTCAGGCTGATGACGTAGATTTGGGCATTGTTAACTAGCAGGTGAAAGCGATGAGCCTGGATGAGGCCGCACAGGTGTGAGCACAGGTGGGAAAAAGGTCGGCGGGCACCGGCCCCTGCTTCCATCCGGGGGGAGGTACAGCTTGGGGAGGCGAGGGAACCACAGAGAAGACTGATGGAGTAGAAAGCCATGCTGGTCATTGTGGAGAGGGTGTTGTGTGGATACGGAGAGAACGAGAGGGAGCGATGCCCAGGAGGTACAATCTGCTGACTCTTTGCCAGGGAACCAGTGAGCAGCTCTGGGCTCGCTAAAACTGAAACCACTGTGTCCTCATGTGTAAGAGTATAGGCTTTAAAAGATAATGAAGGGCCGGCCGAGTGGCTCGTTGGTTAGGAGTTGGCTTGGGATGCCAGCTCTGAGCAGCAGGGCCCCGGTTCGGATCCCACATGAGGGCCAGTGATGCTGCGCCCTCTACAGCTAAGATGGTGAACAACAGCTCCACCTGGAGCTGGGCTGCCGTGAGTCACCGGTGGTGGTGTAGGCTGCACTGCCATAAGCTACCGTGTGTGGCTGGCAGCCATCATGAGCTGCCGGCAGCCTGTGTGAGCTGCCAAGAGCCGCAGTGAGTGGCCGTCCAGTGGCTGGCGACCAATCAGCCTTACCCGGGAAGAGCGCAATGATAATACCAGCATGGGCCAGTGAACCGACTTCCTCCACAACTAGACTGAAGAACAAAAGGACAGCAACTTGTCTGTTCCCCTCCCCCAATTCCCTAATAAAATCTTTAAAAAAAAAAAAAAAACGACAATGGAATGAAATCATCTCAGTTGTTCAGAGTAAGAATGTATAGCATTGTTAGAGTTAGTTATATTCTTATTTCTGAGGCATCATGAAAAACTCTGAGGGGAAAGCACAGAGCAGAACGTTCTTATTTTTTCAATTTGCTTTAAAATCACTAGGTCATTTATTCCCACAGAAAAGCTTAGCGATAGAGAAATACATCTTTCCACTGACACACAGTGATCTTTCCTTTTTAGAAATGTTTCTCAAGCAGTGATTATGCCGGTCTCAATGGCCCCCTTTCCCACAGGTACTTCTTTGTGGTTGAAGAAGACAACACCCCCCTGTCAGTGACGGTGACCCCCTGCGATGCGCCCCTGGAGTGGCAGCTGAGCCTACAGGAGCTGCCAGAGGAGGCCAGCGGGGAGAGCTCAGGTAAGCAGCACGACAGACCGGCCCAGCCTCCGCAGGGAGGGCCAGAAGGCTTGGGACACACACAGCCTTCCACAAGTAAGGAAGAACCGCAGGATGCACAGGTGACTCACGCTGGACAGTTTACGATGGCGATGAGGGAAATGCGGGGTGGCGTCAGATGACCCTGATCTTGGTAAAATCAAAGGTTAGGAGAGGCAGGTATGGGGCTGAAGGAGCGAGAAAAAAGGAGAGCGCTTTGGGCTCACCTCCCTGGCGATGGTTTACCACCCCACCTGAATGTTGAGATCACCACTGGGGGCTTTAAATACTACTGACGTCTGGATTCTACCTTCAGAGGTTCTGATTTAATAGCCCGGGGCTGTGGTCTGGGCTTTGGGACTGTTGAAAGCTCTCCTTCCCCTGGTGATCCTCACATTTAAAGAACATGCTGATAACGGAGAACAACTCATGAGATGCACGGACAGGAGAGTGTGCAGGGGGCCCTGGGGCCATGCTGCCCTCTCAGGGCTGGCACAGCCTCAGAGCTCAAAGGATGCGAGCAAGCTGCTACTTGACAGTGACTAGGGACCCTTGTGATTAGGAAAATAGTGAAAGTGCACACGGGGAGTGACAGGCTGAGAGAAATGAGTAGCCACGTGATACTCGTGTTAATCTCCTGGTTTGGGGATCCGAAATTCCACACAGCTCACTCTCCACCCGCAGGGATAAGCTGGAAAAGGTCCCCACTCTGGCTCCCCAGCCTTCTGGGTCCTCTCAACTTCTCTGCATACTGATGCATACCTGCGTGACAGCTGATAGTCACAGTAACAAAAGATGGAAGGAATTAGATTGTTTTCAATACTTTCCCTTCATTACTCCTGGACCTGTGTTCTGTGCATTGAAAAGGAGGTCCTCTTTCTCCCTTGTGCTTTCTGGTCTGTATTTCAATGAGTTGCCCAGTCCCACTAACAAAAGGGAAATTAGTGAAATGGCTGGCCAGCAAAACGCAACTGACAGAATCTTTTTTGGTAAGCAGATTGAGAGTATGAATTAATCTCCAAATTTTTGCAGCCTTTGACCTAAAAATTCCACTAATGGGAGTCTATCCTGAAGAAATAACTCAAAATCAGAAAAGGCTCACATGTATAGAACACCGCTATTTATAATGGTAAAAAATCAACCAAGAGTATTATTTTTATGCTATAATATTAAATGAGAAAAACAGGATTCAAAAACGGAGGTTTGCCTAGGTACATATATGTATGAACATGAATGTTCTTAAGTTACAGAGAAAAATGAGAGTACTGTCGATTGCTTAAAAACACGTCAAACAAAAGACTGGATGGACATAAACCAAAATGTTAATAAGGGACCGTCTCTGGACGGTGAATGCATGGATGATTTTTTTGTGTGTTATTCTTCTCTACTTACCAATTTTCTAGTGGGAACTTGCACTGTTTTCACCATGGAGAAAGTCGAGAACGTAAGTAAGGCCTGCTCTGCGCAGCACGTGCCTGACCGGCCCCTGTGCTCTGTGTCTTGTAGGTGAACCGGAGCCTCTGGAGCAGCAGAGGCAGCAGATCACGAACGAGGAAGGCACGGCCTTATTCTCCTACAAGGGCAACGATGTGGAGACGTTCGTGGCGTCTAGCTCTCCGTCTGGTTTGTATCAGTTGGAGCTTCTGTCCACAGAGAAAGACACTCACTTCAAAGTGTACGCCACCACCACACCCGAGTCGGACCAGCCCTACCCCGAGCTGCCCTACGACCCCCGAGTGGACGTGACCTCGCTGGGCCGCACCACGGTCACGCTGGCCTGGAAGCCGAGCCCCACGGCCTCTCTGCTCAGACAGCCCATCCAGTACTGCGTGGTCGTCAACAGAGAGCACAACTTCAAAAGTCTGTGTGCAGCAGAGGCCAAACTGAGCGTGGACGACGCGTTCATGTCGGCGCCCAAGCCCGGCCTGGACTTCAGCCCCTTTGACTTCGCCCACTTCGGGTTTCCTTCCGAGAGCGCAGGGAAAGAGCGTGGCTTCCTGACCAAGCCGCCCCTCAAAGTGGGGCGCCACGTGTACCCGCGGCCCAAGGCTGACATCCAGAAAATCTGCATCGGGAACAAGAACATCTTCACGGTCTCCGACCTGAAGCCCGACACCCAGTACTACTTCGACGTCTTCGTGGCCAACAGCCTGAGCAACATGAGCACGGCCTACGTGGGCACCTTCGCCAGGACCAAGGAGGAGGCCCAGCAGAAGACGGTGGAGCTGAAAGATGGGAAAGTGACCGACGTGTTTGTGAAAAGGAAGGGAGCCAAGTTTCTGCGCTTTGCCCCGGTCTCCTCCCATCAAAAGGTCACCTTCTTCGTTCACTCGTGTCTGGATGCCGTGCAAATCCAGGTGAGGCGAGATGGCAAACTCCTTCTGTCCCAGAACGTGGAAGGCATCCGGCAGTTTCAGCTCAGAGGCAAACCCAAAGCAAAGTATCTCCTCCGACTGAAAGGAAACAAGAAAGGAGCGTCCGTGTTGAAAATCCTGGCGACCACGCGGCCCAGTAAGCAGTCCTTCCCGTCTCTCCCCGAGGACACGAGAATCAAGGCGTTTGACAAGCTGCGCACCTGCTCGTCAGCCACCGTGGCGTGGCTGGGCACTCAGGAGAGGAACAAGTTCTGCATCTACAAGAAGGAAGTGGACGACAACTACAGTGACGACCAGAAGAAAAGGGAGCAAAACCAGTGCCTGGGGCCAGACACGAGGAGGAAATCAGAGAAGGTCCTCTGTAAATATTTCCACAGTCAAAACCTGCAAAAAGCAGTGACCACAGAAACAATTAAAGGTCTTCAGCCTGGGAAAGCTTACCTGCTGGATGTTTATGTCATAGGGCACGGGGGGCACTCTGTGAGGTACCAGAGTAAAGTCGTGAAAACCAGGAAGTTCTGTTAGTCACCTGCTGGAGAGACGGACTCCGTGGAACTCCAGGACAGACGGTAGATCGCTCCGAGTGTGAGCTGACTACTCCCACAGCTGAGAGGAGTTGTGACCTGTACTTGTACTTGGGGAAGGAAGGATGCCAACTAGTGTACTTGTTGGAGCAGAGTGTTCTAGCGTGCCCCAGTGGTACCAGCGTGCGTCTGATGTCCACTCGTGTTGAAGACAGAGGACATCTCGAAGGGACGGCCATCCCTTGCTTTGACCACTGCATGAACTGCTTCTAAATTATTTTATTACCTAAAAATTTAAAATATGCCATTCGTTGCACACAGCCACAAAATGCAAATCATTCCTCTCTATAGATGCTAGAATATATATATATATATTATATATAAATTATTTTATAAAGTCTTGTTTTAAATGTCAGTGTTTCTATGATTGTAAACTGTTAAATTCTTTTCCCGTTATAAAGTACAGAGCTAATCTAAGTATATGAAGTGGACAGCCTCTAGTCATACAGTTATATTGTAAATTCTTATCTGTCGAGTAAAATGTTTAAATGCTGTATGTATCTCATGTACAAAGTTGACATACATTATATTCATGTACATAAAATTAAAGATATTAGACTATGCACTGCTCGTTTTCCCAAGCAGCTACCTTGGTTTATTCAGTTTCTATTCTGTCCCCCAAACTACACCTATGACTTTGGCACCAGAATTGACCCTTTTTTTAATAGTCAAAAAGGCACGCTGCGTGCCTCTCAAGTTACTGTAGCATTAAAGACTATTACTGCTGTTTGTGTTTTGACAGTGGCTGTTGTGAGAACTGAGAGAGCTGCGATGGGCATGTTTTGAAAGAATAAGACAAGTCAAACAGTAGCCCCGTAAGTGTTCAACAAATCGTCCTTAACACCCTAAACTATCTCACCTTTATTTTAAAAGTAAGCATCTATTTTAAGTACAAAATTTGGGTAATTCCAAGTGTTTTCCATCTGCTTGAATATTAGTGAAATAGTTATTTGAATTCCAGCTGAAGCAACTTAGCAACCCACCAATAGGACTGTAATTAGTAACAAGAAAAACTACAGAAGCTGCTATTTTGTAACATTTACAGTCTGATACCTTTAACTTTGATTTTTCATGAATTTTTAAAGAGTAATTTAGGTGAGATAACGTTTAGGCCAATACTAACAGAAACTGTGTATCAAAGACCCTGCCCAAAGGGCAGTTTTAGATCATTTCATTTTCCCACAGATTCCATACATGAGGTGCCATGAGAACATTGGACCAGACGCATCAGTCTGGAATTTATATAGTCATCTAAGCAGTATGACTTTTGGGAAATCTGTGACTGCCCATTGTCCCCCTTTCCCATTTATAACATTAGGTGGTGACAGACTTGGCTACAGTGATATTGTAGGATACCTTCTGTCTACGACATTGTCTTTAGTAGAATTCTGTGATTCTATTAATTGCAAAGTGTGTCCAGAACTCCAAGTGGGGGCTGGTATAACCGTTAACCTCTCCACTGGCCCCCACATGCTGGTACCCCCTTCAGATGGTGGGTGTACATGAGTGGCGTCCCCGAGGGGTACAGAACCGCTGTTGCTCGGGCTGTGTAAGTCACCACTCCAAAGGCCCTGGCCGCCTTAGGAGAAACTGTCCCCCTGAGAATGTACCCTCCAACTCGTCAGCGTTAAGATACTAAATCAAAATGTAGCACATCTGTACAAAATAGTAATGACTCCTGAAATAACTTTTTAAAAGAGCATGTGTGTAACCAATGGCCATGTAACCAACCACAGAAACTTCGTTGGTTGACAGGAAACCTTGAAAATGGACAACATCCCAGAGATGTTCTAGCCTAAGTTATAAATGTGGTGCCTCTGGAAGGAGAACCCACTTTCTCATATTACGCACAAATATATTATTACACGGTAATGTGCTAAATTCACTGACGTCAATCAGAGTTATTGCAGTTTCTGAAGGGATGGACTAAATCTCAGATATTGCTAATGCCTGGGGAACCCTGGGAACCAGGCCAAGTCAGTGTAACCGAGATTTTACTTTTCAGCTGGCTGTGAGGGTGGTTTCCACATAGCCTGGATACATCCGAGAACTCTTGCATGGCCCCAGTGAAATTTGCCTTTGAAAAAACTACAGGAAGAAAATGAAAGACACACTGTAAAACTTCTATCACTCATGAAGAAAAACCTATTAAAAGTAAAGCTCCCTTATTTACTAACATGTTTAGATTTTAGGAGCATCCAGGTGAACTGAGGACAAGAAAGAAACGTGTGTTCCTAATTAAAAGAACTAGGAAGTTGCTGCTAGAAAGCACCACTCGTGCCCATGAAGCCCCAGGTAGCTGTGCTGGGAGCACGGCATTTGGAATCTCTGTTAGGACACCCAGACTGTCCCTGAGGAGGGCGGAGTCTGGGCACGTTTAATTCAAGTTAAATATGTTTTATTTTTCAGGTGTCAAAAGAAATTAAAGACCAGAGAAATAGAAATAAAATTTCATAGTCGAAACAGATAAGTAGTGGCATTGCCCAGACTCCAAAATCCTTACCAGATGTAAATCACCAATTCTTAGGGGGTGGGGTGGAGTAGGGGGTGGGGAGTCACTTGTGGATCCTTTTCCAAAAGGAAAATACACTTTTTGTCTTATTTATGATTTCAAAGCAACTTATTCTTAAAGACCACTTTCAGATTTTGTTAAGAATGTGTGTGTAACCTATCACTGACAACTCCAAACTTGTAATAAAGCAATTCATAGTTAATTTAGAGATAACAGAGTATGCTAGTCTAGGTTTGCATGCACACACAAACTTGAGGCTGTAAAATCATTAGTCATTGTTTTCATGATAAGCCCTGTATATTTTTAGCTAAAACTTTTCAGAACCTATAAAAATTACAGCAGGTGATTTTCTTGGTTAAATTACTTGATAGTCAATGTCTAGATTAATTTTCTAAACATGCATTAAAGGATTAGGTAAAAGAAATAGAAGGCTCTTGGTGTTCTCCACAGAAAAGTAATTGGTTCTAAGACTGAAGGGCACAAGGCCTTATGCATACGTTGTTTTTATTCAGATACTGATAAAGATGGAAGGGACATATGCATTCTTTATTTTTGTCATTCAGAATACATTTGAAAAAAAGGTGGTTTTGGAATCCTGAAAAGCCTAATGAAGTGACTTCCAAAAAGTCACTAAGATGAACATTCGGGTTTGAAACCAGCTTAATGGCTCTTAATAGTTTGGGAGGTCCAGGCACCTTCCCTGGAAACACACGCGCAGTTTTTGTACAATCCAGGGGCTCTGATGGACATGTAACCAGTCGGGATCTCTTCCAACACCAACCAGCCCCTCTTAGAAATCATCTCGTCTGTCGACTGCCTCATTCTAGGCGAGGAAAGTGAGGCCCAGTTACAACCAGAACCCAGATTCCTGTGCTTCCAGTTTTATGCTCACTCTGCTCTTCATTTCAAGCCTTCCTTCACTCCAGAAAGCTACAGCGACTCAGCCAGAATTTACTTCCATGTCTCTGTTCACTGGCTGGCATCAAATCAAAACAAAACAAAATGTAGCATCTGACGGGAAGAACAAAGTCGTGGAGGATGTGTGGCCACTTCCTGTCCCCCTTTGATAGGGTGTGATAGAGATGAAGTCATCTGGGGACTAGACTTTGGGTCTCTCCCCAGGACCGAGTGCAGTGGCCGCTGGCAGACCTCAGCTGTCCTGTTTGTAGTGGTCCGCAGGACTGGGCGGCATCAGGCCACACGTATTGTGTTTTCCCCAGAGTTTCGGCCAGAAAGACATACAGTGTTTTGGGACGTGGGCCTTTTTTGTTGTTTTGAAGGTGGAAAGTGGGAGAGAGAAGAGCAGGAGAGACGGAGCATGGATAAAGCACGGTTTTATCTCATTTCTTTCTCTAAGGGGCCTGAATTCAAGGAAAGAGATGCAATAGAGTTGAAATGCAGTAAGGTTTGGATTCTGCCCTACATGCAGCCTTACGCTGGAAAACGTGACTTCCATCACCATCCGCTCTAGTAAGATCGAATCCCACTGGCAGGCGTCCTCGTTCCCTGGGAATGGTGGGTCGTGTATCTGGGTAAGATGGTCCTCATTGCTATCTGTTTATGTTCCTCCTCCTCAACTTTCCAGAAACAAACTTCGTCATCAAAGGTTAGAGATGAAGTTAATTAGAACAGCTTTTCGTATTCCTGATGCCTCTTTCAAAGCTGTTTTGAATATTCTTTCAAAGTGTAAAAGAAATAGAAGGTTACTGGTCTCCTCCACAGAAAAGTAATTGGTTCCAAGACTGAAGTACCAGGCCTTACGCACAGCTCCACTGCTACTTTGATTTTCAGATAGTGATAAAGATGGAGTGGCATCAACTGTCCCACAGGTATCAGACGGGAAAAGGGTAGTGCGGGGCTGACACTGAGTCCTAGTAAAAGACCCATTAAAAACAAATAAGAATGAATTTAACTCGTTACCTCATGACGCTTCAGGGGAGAACTTTCAGGAAAGTGTAAGGTTTTCTTGAAACGTGTGAGAAACGTGGACTCCAGAGATTTGGGCCCAGGAACCCATCAGGCAGCCTCTCGGGATGTGGACATGTCCCAAGACTTCAGACTTTGAAATAACCTTTTTTGAATTGAGACTGAGGTGTAAAACAGAAAAGTCACAACAGATAGGTTCTCATTATGGGTGATGAGATCCAGACAGAACAGTCTAGAAAGAATAACCACCTTACAACGAAGAGGTGGTGTGAGTATGTTGCTTTGTTTTTGAATCCAGTATTATTGTTGGAAACTGGTGAGGTCCAAGCAGCAATTTCAAAGTATTTCCAGGTCTCTCTCTTCCTGGGTAAATATTTGCCAAGATTAATATCCAATCAAATGGCCATAATTTGGAAATAAGCAAATACCCATTTCTTGTCTAAGTTAGTTCTCCATATGGTCCTACTAGCTCATGTAAATAGGACAGCACAGGATAATATAAACAGTTGTTTAAGATATATGTACTTGACAAGACCCCAAAACGTCCATATTTAATTATAACCTTGACAGGGTTTTGCTTCTGAGAAAAACTGTTTATAATAAACAGAACCAAGTACATGAATATATAGCAGGGTTAGAGGTTTGTTCAGTCTCACCCTTGTCTATAAAAAACTCAGACCTACTAAATACGACTGATATATTGGCTATTTTGATCACACAGGCTGGAAGAGTTGCCTGATGCCCCATCAACGAACAGTTTTTAGAAGCAGCACATGACACTCAGGAGTCACAGAAATGTCTCACAGGCCAATGTGTTTGACCCAATCTGGGCGCTTCTGCAACTTATATGGCTAAAACAACAAGATTGTGGCTTAACCGCTTCGTTATAACTACACACATGGTTTGCTATGTGAGCAATTAGCTCAGAGCCACTGGTGTAGTCCCCGATGTGGCTCATGTCCCATGGTTGAGTGTCCCATGTCCCATCGTTGAGTGTCCGTGTATCAAGGCAGCCCCAAGAAGTTTAGCACCATTTCATGTTTACAGCCTTTTCTGGATGTAGTAAGAACTTTAGTAGAGACGAGTAAAGAGGCAGACAAATGGGAGAGACCAACAAGTAAATATACATTGTTTTAAATAACCAACTAAAATTCAACCAGTTTTATTGTGGTAAAATGTCATTTTGCAAACATGTTTTTAAAGCAATCACAGACCCTTGCGGCTGACTGTTTGTAAATGGTAGTATTGAATATCCTTCCTGCTAAAGAAAGCTTGCCATTCTTCCTCAAATAACGAGGCCAGCATCTAAATTACAGGTTGCCGAATTTTGCTTTTTTTTCCATCTTGCACATGGGCTGTCCACGGGCGCTCTTCAGGTATGGAAAAAGATGACAAAGATATGAAACCAGGGTAAGATCACAGCATTTACATTCAATTTACAATACTTGTGTCAAGTTCTGTTGCCTAATGGCGGGGAGCTGGGCTTCAAACACAGCTGTGTGCTGAGCAAACTTGACTGCTCGAAATACTGAACACCAGTTCCTTTGCCAAGTCCAAGGGTAAGCATTCTGGGAGCGCTGAGTTGAAATGTGCAGATAAATACTCTCAGTCCTGGGGTTTTTGGTGCCAATGCACACAGAATACTTAGGTTCTGCTATGGAAATCTTGGAAGAACAGAACTGTTTTGAGTATCTCTGAGGATTTCAAACAGTTCTTAGACGACTTATTACCTTTCATAAAACTCACTCCTCCTTTAAAAGTCTCTTGGTGACTTACCTATATTAAAAAGAGGAAAAGGATACTTTTTGGTCCCACTGAGTTTTCATTTCTCTGTTGAAGTTAAACACGCTAATAAGACAACGGGCAGCAGTAGAAGGAGCATAAAAGCAGGGCTCTGGGAGTGTGTGTTTCCAACTGCTGTGCCTTGAGCACGCACTGGTAAAATGAGAGGACGATGATCTCCGAGATCCTTTCGGAAAAGCAGGGAAACTAATCACCTTTAAGCACAGAGTGAGTGCCAGGCATGTGAAATACAGCTATTTAATCCTAACGACTCTGAGATGAAGATACTGTGTTAGTCTCACTGAAAAGCATGGACATAAGGAACAAAGAACTTACATGTGCTCAAGGTTGCCGCGTGAACACGAAGTGGGTACATCTGGCCCCCGCTTCCGCGTGGATGGTTGCAAGCTCTAGTGCTCACTCGTGAAGCAGAATCTCACCACAATAGGATACACGAGGAGTAGATGGATTAAAATGGAGGGAAATTAAAATATTCTCAGAGCTTGGCCTGGCCAAGTTATCCTTGACGTGGATAAATATGGGGTAGAGAGAGAAGAGAAACCATTCACAAAGTCCTGCTAAGTCTCGGACTGCGTAGAATTTCTCTGTTTTCGTGGTTCTTAGACCGCGTCACCCACCCACGCTTGGTACTTGCTTACTGTATAGACTTTGTTCCGATGCTGCCATGTGATATGATGTGTCTGGAATCTGATGCCAATAAACCTTTATTCAGTGCTCTTGTGTCTTAGCATGTGGAGAGTTGTTTGTGGTTGTTTCTGGTTTTGTCTCCGCATTGCCCTCGTGCATTATGTTGTTAAGCCACACACGACAACCTCATGAGGTAGATACTATTATTTTCCACCTTACTGATGGAGAAACCAAGCACCAGAGAGGTTAAATAACTTCCCCAACATCACACAGCTAGTCAGCGGTGCAGCCCAGTGTCCAGTCCAGGGTTAGAGATAAAGGAAATGCTGGGAGGGAGAATTCTCATTGCCTGCCTTTGGGAAAGACCCTTTGTCAACGCTCGTCGCAGAATCAACGGGCACAGATTTACTTTACAGTTTGTTGGACTTGTGTTGACTCTCTAAGCACTTGCTTTGCTGGCACGTTGAGTACTTGTTACCTTGGTCCTCTGGTCCCCCTCCTCCACTTTAAAAATATTTTTGCCTAATTGCTAAAGTAATGTCGTTATTATACGTAACATGAAACATGAACCTTCACTCTAATTCCATCCCCCAGAGAAAACTATTTTTAACCATTCTGCTTACATTCCAATGTTCCTTCCTTCCCTGCACATAAACTAATTATTATCATTCATTTTTATCAAAAATGGAATTATACTAAATATAGTTTTGCAGCGGGCTTTTTTTTTTCATTGAACTTGATATTTTAGCCCACATTCCATGAGAGCTTGATCTCTTTTTTTTTTTTAAGATTTTTATTGGGGAATTAGGGGAGGGGAACAGCGCTGGGGAATTGGGGGAAGGGGAACAGACAAGTTGCTGTCGTTTTGTTCTTCAGTCTAGTTGTGGAGGACGTTGCTTCACTGGCCCAAGTTGGCACCATCATTGCACTCTTCCCGGGTGAGGCAGATCAGTCGCCGGCTTCTGGACGGCCACTCACTGTGGCTGCTGGCCGCTCACGCTGGCTGCTGGCTACACACGGTAGCACATGGCAACCTACTGCCACAGGGGCTGCAGCCTACGCCGTCGCTGGCGACTCACAGCAGCCCAGCTCCAGGTTGAGCTGTTGTTCAGCATCTTAACTGTAGAGGGCAGTGTCACTGGCCCTCCTATGTGGGATCCGAACCGGGGCCCTCTGGCATCCCAAGCCAGCTCTTAACCAACACACCACTCGGCCGGCCCTGATCTCATTTTTTTTTTTAAACATCGGTTCTTCCCAGACATTCTCCTCTGGTGTGCAAAGTGTGTGTCAGTATAAACACACAGCGATGGCCTTGCTCAGTTCAACCTGAAGCCATGCTCAGAGTCAGCGCGGACCATCACCTGTCTCTCCTACATTCATTGTCGCTTACAAGCTTTCTCTCCTTGACTTAACTCTCGTCCGGCCCCCCTATACCACGCAGGCCTGGATCATCAGCACCCCTCTTTGGTAGGCCATTGCCCAGTTTTAGCAGGGTCCTGGTAAGTCAGTTAAACAGAATCCCCATCCTGGATAGCTGATAACTCCTCATACCTGACCAAACTCGCATCCTTTCCCGTCCCTCAGGCAATTTCTTCTCACCCTGGCCTGCCTTCAGCAAGAAACCTGTGGGGTCAGTTTAGCAAGGACTGCCCTCTCCTGTCATTTTCCACCCACTGCCTCCTGCCTCCACCTTGCTCCGTGTCCATAACTCACCGCTTTTTTTCCTGTGTCGAGCTGAGTCCATTCTCTCTCCTCCACATGCAGTGGTCCCCACCCCTCCAGCAACAGTGCTGATTAAAGTCGGCCTCACCATCGTAACAAGCATCACACAGTCAAATGCATCCAGGCTCTGTCTTCTGCATCCTCAGTATCTTTGTGAGGGTTCACCCCGAAATATGGAATTTTGCTTTGGGGTTAGTGCACATGTGAGTCTAAGAATCAGACACACATATTAGAATATCAGTCCAAAGATGATAACGTCTTTAAAGCCCAGTTGAAGTGGCTTTCTCTATGAGCATTTATAATAAGCACGGCTTGGGGTGATTTGTGGTTTTACTCCACACAAATTGAGCTGACTTCTGGCGAGGAAAGCTGACATTCTACATAGAAATTGTGCCCGAGTCCATGGGACACCAAGGCTGGGTCAAAGGCAGGCTGGCTTCTTTTTCACTATCCCTGACATAAAGCACTCCCCCAGCCGCTGCATCCAGTAAGAGCAAGGGACCAAGTCCATTGGAAGCAGGTCTTCACTCTGCACTTGTTTTGAACCACAACCCGCTTCCTGTTTAGGTGGGAACAGTTCTAAAGGGAAGACTCCCCGTTCCTCCCAGCGCTCTCAAACAATTCTGTCAGAGGCGACATGACAGCAGCTTCAAGCCACCTGGAGGCTTTCTGCTTTGCAAGATGATTTGGTCGTGTTCAGGGAGGGATGGACCTGGCAGGCCCAGAAAAGAGCAGGAACCCGGCCCAGTATCTCAGTGGGTCGTCTTGGGGCTAAACGTCGGGACATCCTCTCTGACAAACGCTTGAGCAAATTACCTGTAAAGTTCCCATTTCATGCCCATTCCAAATTCTGGTTCCATGAAGTGACCATAAAAAAAGTAAAATGCAACTACTCTCAAGGGGCCTGTAGAGGAATAAACTAAGAATGAAAAAGTGTTTTTAAAGAGTAGCCAATGAAAATGGTTATTGCGTCTGCATTTTGGGCAAGATCAAAATATACAACTAATGCCAACATCTGGTTTGTTGTACAAATCCTGATTTTATATGTGTTTACAAAAAGATTACATGTATTTTATATAAATACACAGAGGATATAGTTATTTACAAAAGCCGTGTATAGAATAGAGCCATAAAATACCAGTCTTTGTCTTATGGTCTCATGATCCAGAACGAAAATGCCTTCTAATTTTTCTTTCTCGTGCGGCCTTTGCCAGCTTCCCCCATGAAGGCTACCTTTGCCTCACACGCTTAATTGGGAAGCCTTCTTTTTCTCTCCACCCTCAGAAACAATTTGTATATTAGGGGTTATTGGTGTCGTCAATATTTGATAAACGCATGTGTGAACTATCTGGTTTATTATCCTTTGAAGAGTTATGATACTTATTCTATTTCTTTACTGATTGTATACTACACAGTTTTCCTAATTCTTCTTGAGTCAAAAATTTAATTCATATTTGCGTTTAAAGTTTGTTATTTCATTTACATTTTCAAATGGACTGCTCCAAAGTTGTTCGTAGTATCATGTTATGGTCTTTAAATGATCTACACCTTCATAGTTTTAGTTCCTTTATTATTTTTTAAATTATTTGCTTCTAATCATTTTCTTAACATCTTCCAAAGAACTTGGCTAATATTATATAGGGATTCTCGGAAAGAAAAAGGACATTAGGTAAAAACTAAAGAAACATCAGTAAAGTATGGGCTTTGATTAATAATCATGTATACGTGTTGGTTCTTTTATCGTAACTAATGTGCCACACTCATATAGGATGTTGATAAGAAGAGAAGCTGGGTGTGAGGTATATGGGAACCCTCTATACCGTCTTCACAATTTCTGGGTAAATCTAAAGCTGTTCTAAAAAATAAAGTATAGTAAAAGAAGCAGATGTTGCCTCATGGCCTTAGGAAAATCTCAAAAACACTGCCAGTTCATGTCTAGTGTTGAAAAATATAGTTTTCTAGTGAATCCACCAGAATGTTCTGGGTATAAATACATCCCAAGCATCTCACTGAGTATGTCCACCACCGTGTGAGGTTACTGGGTATCTGCTGAATGAATGAATAAGTGTGTAAACCCTTCTGAAACTCAAGTCACTGGTTCTTTACTCCTCCCATTCATTCGGCAAGCACTTACCGAGTGCTTTCCACGGACCAGGCACCATGCTAGGTGTTGGGTTCATACAGGGAAAAAGCGGATGAGGTCACTG
Source organism: Hipposideros armiger (assembly GCF_001890085.2). Lineage (NCBI taxonomy): Eukaryota > Metazoa > Chordata > Mammalia > Chiroptera > Hipposideridae > Hipposideros > Hipposideros armiger. The sequence continues at coordinate 7,384,098 of NW_017731351.1, forward strand.
CCTTCCCAGACAGTCTAGTGAACGGTAAGCTATCTTTTCTGACAACTGAGTTGAGGCAAATGTCTCCTGGGGTCCCCCTAGGTCCAGCAGCAGCCATGTACAGCTGACACAGAGCAGCCCAGACATTCTCTGAGTCCCAAGTATGTTAGCCTGGGGAGGAAAGGAAGAAGAAGGCATTGATTCTTTAGAAGCAGGTTCGATGATTACGGTATACGTTGACATAAGAAAAGGAAGTAAAAATACCTGACGACAGTAGCCCCGTTTTCACAAATCGGGAAACGGTAACCCTGACTCGGACGTTTGCACACCATGTTGAAAGTTAGGAGTTCTTCTCTTGCGCGTCTTGCATCGGCTTAGGTATAGAGCAGAATCTGGGCCGTGGGAGCACATGGGAGCTGCAGACAGCACAGCCGCGGAGCGCTCAGTCAGAGCCAAGAGCTGCGGCATCACAGGGCCATCTTGTCACAACTGAGCAGCAGCCAGAATTTGGCAGAGCGTTCAGGAAGTAGAACCTTCTAATGAAATTCATATATGTTTAAACTGTTTATATCAACTACACATGAGACATGTATCTTCACCAAGAAAAATAATACCTAAATTAGCACACTCTTAAAGTCAGACATTCCAAAGCCAGCCCCTCCACCTGCTAACAAGGTCACCTTGGATAACGTACTTGCTTAAGCAAACCGAGGCTCAGGAAGGTTATGCAAACTGCCTGAATCATCCAGCTGAGCCATGAACTCAAGCCTGACTCCAAGGCCTAGGGCCTCTGCACTTCCCAAGGCTGCCTTCCTGAGCAGAGAGCCCTGGGAGGTTGGGCGTTGTCACCACGCATGGTCAGCTGTCTGTCCCCAAGAAAGGACTGCCCAGAGTGAGTGAACGGGCCACACCCTGCCACACTCCTTACTGTTGAGCTAAAACTCTTGTTTTCTTCCACTCAGCAGGAGTGATCCTCTTTTACTTTGCAATGCATGATAAATCATTCAAGCAGTGGGTCCAGTGTATCACATTATTCATGTAAAAATAAAAGTAATAATTAAAGCTCAGGGTTACTGTCTAGTCACAAAAGCTGAAAACAGCTTCTCTTTTCCTTTGGATTTCGCATTAGTTTACTACGTGGAACCTGTTTGAGAAAACCTGTGACATTCCTGGTTGACACGACGGTATTTCAGGCACTCAGCAGCCTATCTGGGCTTCTCGTTAGTGGGTTGATTAATAAGAGCACATTTTCGGTAACTTATCTAATGTTATAACCTTCATATGGAAAGGAGCAGGGAGAGGGAAAGACGTGAGCCTCTTAAACTGAGGGAAAACATGTACTTAAAATGTTCTGCGTAAACTGAGCTGTACAAAGAGGCAACTGCAGTAAAGAATAATGTTGAATCCTACGGTGTCACAGAGTTAAGAGAGCATTCGCGTGCACGCGTGGGAACGTATGTGACAGCTGATCACGTATGTTCAGCTGGTCCTGGGCTGAACGTCGCCTTGCTCTCCTGGATGTGTGACGGGCGGTTGATGTGAAAGATTACGTTCCCATTCAATCCAGGACCGTGAGGACCTGCACACTCACTAAATAAGACGCTGCAGAGAAGTCTGGGATCAGCACATGTAGCCACATTGGAGGCTGCGTTTCCCCTCGTGTGTTGTTGTTGATTGCTTGGAAAGTCAATATTTCCAGCCCATTGACTTTAAATTCATTCCATCCAAGGTGCTATTTTGCACGGCAAGCACTCCTGTGTTACCCCTGGCACAGCGCTGGTTTCTCTGTAATTAAAATCCATGTGGGGAGAGCAGAAAGCTGGCCTTTTACATCATTTTCTCATTAGTCTGGTTTTTCACTCCTATTGGGTCACTGTTTAGGTTTGTCACCAGGAAAATTTCATTAGGGTCTTTTGGCTGCAGTGTTGTTTTAACAGAGCAAATGGAATTCAGAAACCCAAACAAATACCTCTTCATCATTTTCAACTGATTAAAAAAAAAAAAGATGTTACTGAACAACATAACTTTCAAAGGGTGGTACTTCAGCTGTATTTAATATTTGAACTTCAAGTTTCGGTAAAGACTATTGTTAAAGAAAAGTTTACAAATGTTAAGTCAAAACTTTCAGGGAGTCAGTTGAGTTTTCTTCTAGATGTAGAATTTAAGTGTCAGAAACTCAAGAACGTGAGAACTCGTTCGCGTTGTTGACCTTCTTCCCTTGGTTATGGTGTGAGCCTTCATTACAGCCCCAAAGGTACAACTGAAAATTGCTGTTCTGGGGCCATTGCAATCCTTTTGGTTTTTATTATTTTTGACCTCAGCCATCTCATCCCAAATTCAACTTACCAGGCATGTTTGAGTGCCTATTCAGGTACATACGTAGAGACCTAAAAAATACACGTCCATGTACCCACCTCTAAATTTTCCTCTGTCGGAGAAGCTACCTTCTCTCGCTGTCTGGATGTGTTGTTGCCAGGTCAGACAGAACACAGTGAAGATAGCCGCTTCCCTCTTCCTTCCGCTCTGGACTGGCCTTTGTCACCAAGGCACTTAGGTAACTTGGTACCAGGCTTTCCACAGAGCTAGATTATACCAAGGAGCTATAAATAAACTCAAGGTTGCTGACAACACTGCAGACATCAGGATCAAAAGAGGAAACTGCATTGAAACTAAACCTGTTTTCAGATAAGAAAATCTTAGCCTTCAAATTTTGTCTTTTTGTTGACATGAGTTTTACTGGGGGTTCCTCTCACACCTTTTTGCCCACTTGTTTACCAGAATGGAGTCCCTGGAAAACACGGCTTGGCAGGGTCTTGGAAAGCACATGCTGTTTGAAACGGTAAAAAGTCAATGACTTCTCATTGACTGTATCAAAAAAGAAATTTATCCCTTTGATAAAAGAAGAAAAACTGTGTGTAAAAAAAAAAAATGGAGGGTAAATGCCCCTCTTTGGGGTCTGCTTAATGTGACGACTTGAGCTTCTGTGATTAGTTTCTTTAACACAGGCCTGTTCTGAGAAGCTTATGTAATGGTCCTGCCGTCCCAGTCTGAACTTATGAAAACCACTCTGCGACCCTCCCCACAGAGTGGATAACGTGGGTGCCTAACACCAGGGCCGTAAATCGCAACGTTATGAAACAGAGGGGCTCCAGTGGGAAATGAGGAACATACCTTGCCAACCCCTCAGAAGAGAAGGGGAACAATCGCACCCCTACACAACGGGTCACTTTTAGAAAGCCATTAAACCACAGAGATGCAGACCGCTGCAGATAATCAATCCTGGAAGAGCTCTCTCAGGTAGTCTCGTCAACCATGCTGACTTTCAAGTTCAATAGTCTCAAGGTGGTGACACAGGCTGCCCAGGGCAGCACAGCAAGTCACAGACGTTGCTCCTCGATTTCTACTCAGAAGCTTTTTCTCTACAATATTTTGCTTGTTTAGCCCCTCAACCCAGTGGTTAAAACACCACGCAAACATAAACTTCAGGTTTAAACGGTGCAAGTCACGGTCAGGGGCAGCTATACCTCTATGTGTTTCCCACTTGCAAGTACATAGGTCGTTAAAAACACTTCAATGCTCTTTTCTTCTGAAACAGCATTTACCGATTTGCAGTAAAAACACTAGAAGGAGAGCCTGGCCTACAAATCTTGCTCCGTTCAGCCGCGCTTTGCACCGTTCGGCGCCTGGTCAAAGGCTGTTTTCTCTTGGTAAACAAGCCCTGACCACTCGTCCTCACTGAGGTGACGAGGAGGAGCCATCGTCGTCACTCACAAGTGTGTGAGGCGCACAGGGACCGCTTGTTTGGCAAAGCCCTGGGTGGAACCGAAAACGCTGCTTCCGGAGCTGAAGGCAGTGAGGACTGATAAAAGACCTTATCAGATCCTGTTAACGGGGGTACCATGGTAAGCTCCTGGGCACTGACCCTTGGATACATGTGTTCTAATTTTAAAAACACAGACCATGTTCCCCGAACTTTTAGACATCATTTTATCACGAGGCCTTAAAGAAGGATTCTGAAGAATCCTCCAGAGACAGAAGATGTTCAGAGCAAGGCTGTTAGCCCAAGACCTTCAGGTCAAGCTGATGATAAAACAAGGTGGACGGCTCCCATCTCAGATGATGCAACCAGGTCACTTTCCCGATATCATTGCTGTCGTAGTTATCCTTTCTTTGTTAATCTTTTTTGTTATTGCAACCCCTAGAATTGCTCCAACAGGTTTATCAGTATGTGTTTACATATATACATAATTTTCAGAAGCCTGACCTGTCATAGTCTTTCTCTACCACCTCAGGAGAGAGAGTCTAATGGATTACTTGATTTGTCTTTCCCCCACCTGATCCTACTAACAAAAATTTAATAGCTATTCATTTGCAACATCAGGAGACATATTTCCTTTCACGGGTCCCTTCAGGTACTTGAATTCACCTCACTTTAGTAAGCCAATCTTCAGCCTGTGGGAAGTTGGACCTTGACCACAAATCAACAAAATACTTCTCCTGAAATCTGGATGGCATGTCAGTGGCATTTACCACATCAGAATTGAGAAAGCTACTAGATCTATCATTTAGGCTGTGGTAGATAGTCTGCTGCTTTTTTTTTTTTATACTGAGTCTCCAGCCAGCTTTGCAGGAACTATTTAATTCCACTCAAGAAATCTGCCAGCCAGTGATGAGGATTGATAATATTGACTCCTTGCTATTTTCACACTCTCTGTCCTACTAAAGTCTGACTCCTTATGTGGACAGCAGACTTTCAATGACTTAACATACACAAAACTCTTGTGGGTACAACGTGATAGCTAGAGGCTTTCAGAGGATGCCTAGGGACCTCCAAAATAAGTAAAATAAGAACTCCTCAGAAGTACATGAAGGGGTACCTGATGGAGTCAGGCTCCCCCTCCACGTGCCGTGCATGGACTGTTATTCCAACAGTCGGCATAACTGAATTAGAGAAAAATGAATGCAACGTGTTTCTAACCCAGGAAGAAATTATTGTAACATTGCAAGTCCTCTTGAGGTCCCCCCAAAACTAATTAAAATTAATTAGTAAGGATTATCATGGATAATCACATAACCTTTTATTTTTCTTGGCCAGGCCAGGGGCAGCATGTGTCATAGCTCACACTCCTGCTGCACCTGTATAAATACTACGAGTCAGGTAGGAAAGTCTGTGACTAGAATTAAGGAAAATCCCACCTGTTTCTCTAGAACAGACTCAGCTGTATTATGGGTCTTGTTTCCATCGCCTGGATGTAGTGATCTAGTTTCTTGACTTCTTAGTCCTTTATAATGAATAATAATCGTTTTGGCTCTGGTCATTGTCTGCATTTCAGTTAGCTGATGCAAACTGTCCTGAATCTTAGATGTACTGGACAGCACTGTGGCATCAGATGGTTCAATGCTCCTTCTACATCCAAAGACAGGTCAGTGATGGCCTCTTCTGTGTAAGAAACACATACAAGGGACTCTCCTGACAGTTTTTTGTTTGTTTGTTTGTTTGTTTAAGATTTTATTGGGGAATTGGGGAGGGGAACAGACAAGTTGTTGTCCTTCAATCTTAGTTGTGGAGGGTGCAGCAAGCTCAGCTTCAAGTCCAGTCGCGCCACTTAGCTCAAGGTGCTGTGTTCAATTAGTTGCAGATGGGCGTAGCCACCATCCTATGCAGGAGTCGAACCAGCAGCCTCATTGTTAAGAATGCACATCTTTATCTACTGAGCCATCCGGGCAGTGGCTCAGCTCAAGGTGCTGAGTTCAGTCTTAGTTGCGGGCGGGCGTAGCCCACCATCTCGAACAGGCAATCTTGTTATTTGGAGCACGTGCTCTCACCAGCTGAGCCATCCTGCCACCAGTTGGCAGCTCAACGGCAGCTCAGCTCGGGCGCAGCATCACTGGCCCATGTGGGAATAGAACCAGCAACCCTGTTGCTCAGAGCTCACACTCTTGAGCAAGCTCTTAACCAACTGAGCCACTTGGCCGGCCCCTCCCTGACCCTTTTTGATAAATACTTATCTCCAGTTCCTTTATGATGAGTCAACTTTGGAATCAATTATGTATTCTTCAAAATATGAATTTCCACACATTTAAAGCCCTGGCCACAATAACCAATATATTTATATTGTGACTCAGTATGCATACACATATGTGTAAAACTGAAAAGGAATTGTATAAAATAATATTTAACATTACTATGCATGATGCATTATGAGTTTCTATTTTCCTTTATTTTTACATTACTTTTTATTTATTTGGAAAATGCTAGATGCAACACACTAAATTGATGGCTCACTAATGGGTTGCAACCCAGCGTTTGAGCTAGTATGTTGCATGTGACATTTTAGTCATAGATATTGAGTTGTACAAAACCTTTGCTTTTTACAAATTTTTCTACAAGTTCTTCTGTGCGTCATACTGTTGTTCATCCTGATGACAGAACATGTGATAAAGGAGTCCCACTTCTCAGGCATTTAAGGTTTAGACTCGGTCACGCCTTTCTCCCTAGGAAAACACCTAAGTTACAGGTATTTTCACAGAACATCATGGCATCGGAGGCAGGCACTTGTCTCCCATAATGAACCATGTCAGTTGGACCACGTCCTATCTGAGCTCAGGAGTCATAGCCTCTCTCATGGAATCTAGAACTGGGATACCAGTGACCCCAGTCCCTTCTTTCTTCAGGGCATGTGGAGACGCAGGAGATGTCCAGGCCCTCCGTCCATGCAAGCAGTTCCACAAGACTCTTCTGTGCTGTGTTGACACAGAGAAAACTGAGGTCACTTTGCAAACCCAAAGTTCACGTAGAACAAAATTTCATCTGTTCTCAGGTAGTCCATTTTCTCATGATTTTATTGCCTCAACTTCCCAGACTTTAACCCTGGGGATGAGCATAGCTTGTGCCCAGACACTCACCAACAACTAACTCTCTTGCTTTACTTTTCATTTCTTCTTTTCTCATCCCAGCTCTAAATATACCTGTTTTATTCTTAGTCACAAAATGATCTCAGATCATCACAGTCTTTCAAAGATAGACTTGATAGTGTGAACTTTAAGCTGTTGATTCTCAAAATTCAGGCTTTTCACACTTAAAAGACTTATCTTTTCAGCTATTATCTCAGTGCAGAGTTTTAAAAGTTTAGAATTCAAGAGTCAAATGCCACCTTTCATTTGTTTGCTTTTCTCTCTGCTCTGCTATAAGTAACTTTTCCTGAAGCAATAGCATTCAGCCTTACATCCTAAAACAGGCAATATTTTCCCTGAAATATACAATATGATGGCTAATTTAAATACATAGGCCCACCACTTTTAGAACCATCTGTAGTAAAATGAAGTCTTTTTAATTTCACGGTGTGGTATCAGTCATTTTCAATGATTGCTTTTGATTTCATAAAGGATACCAAGACTCAAGTGTGAAGATATATGTACCTTAATGAGCACTCCCTCAGGCTTCTAATGGGTAAAACCAGACATGCCGTTCTTCCTGCCAAGATACGGGGTTCCTCCTGGGTTAGAAACACATACTGGGTCTTAGCCTGTGTTCAGGCTAAGAAAAAAAACTAATATTTTTATTAGTATAGCCTATGATTCTATACCTATCCTGTACAAGATATATGAGGCTTTCTGTGAGAGACATATAGAAGTGAAGGATATCCTACTTCCAAATTAGTTCCAATCTGAAGGGCGGATATCAGAAAATGATAAAGACAAAAACAAAATAAAGGAAGAGCCATAGAGACGGAAACGTTGTAGGGTGCGTTCATTTACAGGAGGGATGAGAACTTGAATTTCCTGGTTAGTATCAAAAACGTTTTCATGAAAGTGTTGGACTTCAAACACAGAGCGGAGACTATTTACGGTGGAGAGACTGGCATAGGACGGCTCAGGAGGGAATCGGAACTGAAAGGTAAGTGAGAAAGCAAGCTTGACTAGCTAAATGCATAGTGCACAGAGGTCAGAGCGCGCGCTGATAGGACAGAGGATGGAGAGCTACTGGCCCATTGTGTCTAAAGCTGCTGAGAAGAATAAGCATGTGAGGGCAACATTTTCAAATATTTTCAATATGATTGTTGGGATGTTGTTGACCTTTAAAAATAGAGCTTCAGAGTAGGAGGGGGAGGGAGATACCGCAGGATAAAGGGCGGGGGCAAGTATATGAAAGCAGTGATGCTGAAGAATAACGTGGGGATAGGGATGGGGGGAGGGGTCTAAGGGTTAGCAAGAAAAAGGTGTGTGTGCTTGTCGTTGTACATGGTAGATAGAAACGTGTTGTTGTTGAAAGAAATAGAACCCGCAGAGAGGATATCTATCATTGACGATACAGCCAGATGGGAGATAATTTATGGATAGATGACTCAGAGAACTCAGAAAGGGATGGAACCACGAATGTAAGAGGTAGGATTAGCTACTTCCGTGAAGTGGGATATTTCCCCCAGTGACTAAAGAAATCTGTGTGTGGCGAGAACAGACATGAAAGGGTAAGTAAATTGTAGTTTCTTCTATTGACAAAGAGTCTTCACATTTATTAGCTCATGTTATCATCACTAGTAAATCTTAATTTGCAGCATAACAAATTGAGGTTTAAAGATGTGACCAAAGTTCACACTGCGTTGCATGAGATCTCCCCCACGCAACAATGATTTTGAGGGTCCGCAGACTGCTGAGCCTCCTTGGTGTCAGGAAATCAACAAATGTAAAGTTCATCTTTAATAAATGAGAGGAAGAAAAAGAAAGCATATTTGGAAATGTGGAACCTCCAGTGCGTTTGTCAAGAAAACTCAAGAGAAGCTTCCTTAGATATGAAAACACATGGATAAGAACTTTAACAAACGTAAAGAATGTTGATGAGAACATAAATGGCAAACTTTGAGTGAGATTGAAAAGAGTGCACAGGTTGTGTTTTTATCTTTTTGTGATTTTTTTTTCTCTTTATGTTTTGTGGTTTTGAGAGAATCGCTTTTTACCCTGAGATCAAATGGGTATTTTCCTACTACGAAATGTTTAAAATGTTGCCTTTTATATTAGGTCATAATATAAAACTGCATAAATTAATATATTTTATTAATATAACACTGGATAAAACCTGCAACTAAATATTTTTTAATTTTTTGTTCAACTTCATTAAGGATGATTAACATATAATACACCCAATTAAAGCATTTAATTCTACAAGTTTCAGCAAAACTATACAGCCATGTAACTGCCATTCCAATCAAGATTTAGGACGTGTCCATCCCCCACGAAGTTCCCTTTGCCCACTCCCCCAGGCCCAGGCCACCACAGTTGCTTTCTTTCAATCTAGATTAGATTTCTCAGTTCTAGGATTTCCTATAAATGAAGCATAGCGGCTGTGCCTTCTGTGTCCCCTTCCTTTTGCTGAGGGTGTTTTTGAGATCCATCTGTGTTACTGTGCATATCAGCACATTGTTCCTTTTTATTGCTGAGTAGTAATCCCTTGTACGCACATACCACAAATCTATTTGCCTGTTGATGGACATTTGGGTTGTTTCCAGTTTACGGCTATTGTGAACAAGCAGTTAGGAACACCTACTTTAAAGAAGTTTTGTGGACATAAGTCTTTATTCCTTTTGGGTAGAGACCTGAAGGAAGTATTGCAAGGCCATGGGGTAAGTCTATGTTTCACTTTACAAGGAACTGCCGAGACGCTTTCCAAACGAGCAGCATCATTTTGCACACACACCAGCAATGCATGAGAGGTCCAGCTGCCATCCTCTCTCAGACAAACTCACCAACATTTGGTATTGAGATTAGTGACGTGTGTGTGTGTGTGTGTACATACATATATGTGTATACCTGTGTGTCTATATACACAAATATGCATGTTTCTCTCTATCTGATAAGCCATAAAGCTGTGAGCTTCCATTTGCCCTGCACGTGCGAAGTCTTTCTAGCTGGTTTAATGTAAGCGTTTTCCAAATCGATGGCTGTGCACCATATGCGAGGAGCACTGTTGTAAATACAGCACATCTGGAACAGCAATTACGATTTGAGTCACCACCTTATTAATTACAGAAAAGTCCTTTATTATTCTCCAAGACCAAAACACAAGTTAAAAGAAAACGTGATAGGAAACAGCAGCTCTACTTAATTCAAGTATTTGAAGATGACATTAATGTCTGTAATTGCCCAGAAAACCGCTATTTCTTTCAGTTAATTCTTTTGATAGGAAGAATTGTTACAAATGGTTCCTCTTGGCACCTTCATCAAATAGCCTTTGCTTCGAATGTCAGTGAGCCAATGTGTATATTCTGGTAGTTGCCAAGTTTTCCTATTAAAAAATCGACATTCACAAGTGGGGGGATGGGGAGTTGCTGTTTAATGGGTACAGAGTTGCAGTTTTGCAAGATGAAAAAGTCCTGGAAGTTGGTTGCAAGCAATAGGGATATGCTTAACACTACTGAACTGTACACTTAGAAATGGTTAAGATGGTAAATTTTATGTCACGTATATTTTACCACATTTTTTGTTCTTTAAATTATCCTGCCTTAGATGAGTTCCAGGGATGAGGTCATGACACAGATACTGTCAGAACGGCATCTTGCCGCTAACAGTCAGTGACAGGACGCTGCATCTCCAGTGAAAGCAAATCTGATCTCCAGGACTGTGGCTCCTGGGAGCAAAGCCCCACTGCAGGCAGGCAGGAGACCGCTGCCTCTCTCCCTTCAAACCTGCACCGCGATTTCTGATCAGCATAAGCTCACACCAGGCTCCAGGCATGTTTACAAGGAATACAGCCCAGTAACCAGAAGCTCACACGGACGCTAAGTGCCAACCCACCCTATCCACCACAGAAACATATGTTTCATAAAGAAAAACTATGTTTTCGGGACTTCCGGTTCTGGCGGTACATGGGCAATTTAGTTCTGAAGCTTCCCGCTTCCCCTGAAATCTATACAGAGAAATAAGAGGAGAAACGGAAGCAAACCCCAAATTCCCACAAACTGCCTTTTCTATAGGACGAAAATAAGGAAACGCTAAAGCTGCAAATTATGTGTAGGCAGAGACCAGGAAGCTGCAAGGCAGACGGTCAGAGTCTGGGAAGCTGGCGGGGGCAGAGCCCAGAGATCTCTAGAAAATATTCACTCCCAGAAGGAGCCTCTATCCTCTTGGGAGGGAGCCGCAGGGCTGAGGCGAATAGCACTCAAGGCTGAATAAGGCTCAAAATCAGCCAAGGACGGGGCAGGCGGTGAGGCAAGGAGGGAAAAAGGTGAGGACTGTAATCAAGGGAGCCTGTAGGTGGCAGACCTTCGAGAGATCGAGCAACAGACCGATCTGAGCATGTGTGCATTCGCCACCTTGGAAGGCAAAGTGACGTGTCTTGCTGGATGGTTGAAAGGTGTGTTCTGAGGTGGAGAAGGGTTTGGGGGAAGCCCTGGGCTGGTGGGAAAAGCCCTTCTGAATAGATACAACCTGTTTTGTCAGAGCAGGTGTGACTACACAGGAACCGGCGATCAGGGCTCGCACTCTTGAGTGAGCTCTTAACCAACTGAGCCCCTCGGCTGGCAGCGGCTATTTCTTTTTAATCAGTTGGTTAAGAGCTCGCTCAAGAGTGTGAGCTCTGAGCAATAGGGTCACCGGTTCGATTCCCAACCCGAGCTGAGCTGCCGCTGAGCTGCCAACAGGTGGCAGGATGGCTTAACTAAAAAAATATAAAAAGAAAAAAAAAAAAAAAGAAATAGCCTCTGACTCAAGCATAGTGATTTTCAACTCAGGGCGGCTTTGTCCTCCAGGGGACATTTGGCAATGTCAGGATACACTGTGGTTGTCACACATCCTACAATGCACAGGACAGCCACCTCGACAGAGAATTACCCACCCCACATGTCTACAGTACCAAGGTTGAGAAGCTCTTCTCTCGCTCGTAGCAAAAGAGAGAAGAAACCCTGAACCGTGAGTTTGAGGATGTAAACCTGGGCCATCTCTTCCTCCTGCTAAGGGTCCAGGAAAACCAAATGAAAGGAAATATTGAGAAAAAAACGCAAATAAGCACAGAATCATATGAAGAGACTATGAAGAAACTTTTAGTTTCTGTAAAAAACATTGGATTTTTCCATAGATAATGAAAATTCTCTAAAGATATTGCCATGAAATATATTAACGTTGTCATCCAACTATCCTACAGAAATTTAGAAAATTCATACAAGACTACAGAACATAAGTATAATAAATGAAGGAAGGGATTGCTATAATTTGAGAATTTGAGGTGGGCCTGCGGATGACAGGTGATTTGCAACATGTCAGAGCTCAAGAAGCCACGAGAAAAAAAAATTGCAAAGTTTCTAAGATTTAGAGCTATATATATATATTTAAAAGCAAACCAATTACACAGTTAAAACATTTATAGATGAGGGAAAAATACAAGAGCTAAGACCAAACAAACAATATTCTCAGTTATTTTTTTTAAAGGTTTAAAAACTGATTCAAAAAAGATAAATGTTAAAAAGTCAGCAAAGGTAAAACAGGCAAATTAATTAATTAATTAATTAATTAATTAATTAAGTGTTAAGATACCCTGTTCTACGAGGAAAGCTTTACAGACTCAGGAGGGATGCCAGTGGGCTCTGGGAGGGTGGGAGAGAGACTTCTGTACGTAAATCTTTTTTAGCATTCTGATTTGGAAATTTGTGAATATAATACCTGTTCATAAAAATCAATGAAAATGGTGAAAAGGACAGAAAACACTCACCGGTGTCACCTATAAAACACCAGTTTACACGCATCTCCCAAATTTACTGTGCATTACGATTCACAAGAAGGAAGAAAAAAGACATCTCCTTAGTCACTCTCTGCAAAGGAATACCCACAGTTCAGAGGCCAAGAGGACTGTTTGAATGATGTGTATGCAAAAAAAAAAAAAGAAACTTCAAGAGAAATCAATCAAACTGAATTTCTAATGCCACCCTGAGGACTGCCCCTACAGTAGCAGGCTATGCCCTGTGACAGAATTAGGGGTTTGCCACTAGAGAAGGAAGAACACTCAGTTCACCCTGACCTGCACACCAAACCTTCCCCCACACAGAGAGGCAGCGAGGGCTGGGAAATATTCCGCATATGGAATAGGAATACAAACGATAGGCTAAAAATGCAAATCTGGGTCAAATCAGGTTAGAAACCATCATAAATTAGTTTCCTGATAAATCCTGAAGGGAAACTAATCCTGTGGGTTAGGAACAACTTATACAGGCTTCAAGGGAGAGCCAGGAAAATGCACACTTTATCTACGTCACTCTTTTACCTCTGAAATAGTTACAGCTTAAATCTGATGGGAGAGAATGATCAATAATGTCAAACTTAGAAGAAAGAGACCTCCAAAGGGGAGGTCTGGACAGGGCATCACCCTGCCTAAGGAGGGTGGGAGAAATGGAGAAAGCTTTGTAACAGGGGTGCTTTACATGCCAATCGCAGGGACTTCAGCCCCTCAGGCCTTTTGTTAACACCAACTGCCCTCGTCACGTGCTCTCCTCCCAGCCAGTGTCGCCTGGTTTCTATAGAAGCATCACTTCCCTTGTCCAGCAAAGAATACATGACCCTGGGCTGCTGCCCCAATTTATCAAGCCTCAAGCACAGAGCCATCTGAGTCCATTGCCAACCTCTCACGGAGGACCATAAAAAGAAACTTGACCTTCTGGGGCATAATGATTGTTTTCCCCTTTACGAGATGGACCAGTGTCTTTGACAGCACTTCTTTCTCGTTGTGTATCTCAAGATTTGGACGCCAGCAATGCACATATGAAAACACAGCATTTTGCTTTCAGTGTGGGTGCCGGAGACATCATTTCCAGCAAGGGATCAGATTGTAACACCAAGTCATTGGCTTTCACTGGGCCATATCTTATCCAGAAAGAACAGCAACAAACCTGAAGATTCCTACCAAAAAAGATAATCCGAAGGTGAAATGATTACGATAGCATTTCATCCTGACCTGGAAAGAGGGGTTGTTTGTTTGCTGGTTTAATGTTTGTTTTAACTTTGATTTCCTCAAAAGGATTTCCATAAAGGAGTAACTTCTACTACATATATCTGCAGAAAAGAGTAGGTGCCTTTTTTTTTTTTTAATTAAGGATGGTTTTTTAAGAAGAAAAGAAAAATCACTTTGGCGGCACTAGTTTGCTTAACCTGGAGGTTAAAAGTTGTTTCAGAAACTATACAAATTCGCTCCAATTTCCTAGCTCAGAGCCCAAAGCCACCCACATCTGGAAATCCCAAATAGTCAGTTATTGCAAGACTTTGTCCCGCTCAACCTGGCTCCAAACGGTACTACCAGGCTTGATCTGCCGTAGGTCTTTGGGAAGGCACTGTTATTTCTGGGTGGGGAGGATGGTAGAACTTCCTCTAGAATCTTTCAGAAGTGAACCTTTCACGAAGGGCCATGATATTCAGATGCCTGCAGGGGTTGTACAATTACCTACATGTCTGAAGCAGGCTGGGTGCGAGAGAGTAATGGTTTAAGCTGTTTGTATTTCAAAGTAGGGAGGAAGGAAAGAGAGCGTTCCAGGCAGAGACACAGGGCAGTATGTGCAAAGATCCTGGGGCAGGAAAAAGGTCAACATATTGAAGGTGCTGAAAAGGCCAGTATGAGCTACAGTAGGGATTGGCTAGAAATTGGCTTTTGCACTATGATGGCAGAGTGAGTAACTGCAAAAGAGACTGTATGGCTTGAAAAGCCTAAAATATTTACTATTGGGCCAGTTAGAGAACAAGTGTGCTTACTGTTGACCTAGGGAATGGAGAAACAATAGCCAGCTATGGCTGCTGAAACAGAACTTGGGTCTATTCACGCAGGGCTCTGAAGGCTTGAGTGAAACACAATATTTTGAGTTTATGTTGTTATAGGCCTCGGAAAGCCACTGAAGTGTTTTAAACAGGAAGTGCCGTGACCAGGTAAATTGTTTTAAAAGAGCGTTCTGGTTCCTACACATTTACAGGCTAGAGAGACGGACAGAAACATGAATGGAAGGACATGAGGAGACCAGTTAGGAAGACTACTGTGGTCAGGCAGAGGTGGTGGGGGCTTCGGTGAAATGTAGGGTCCCCAGGATTTATTTGATATAAGAATGGGGGAGGGGAAGATATCAGGGAGTTTTCTCTTTCCAGTTATCTTGTCTCAAGAGTATCAACTGAAATTGGAAAAAATAGAATAGGGGATCGTAAGGGCCTCTTAGTTCTAAAATTCCATAATTTGGTAATGTTAAGTTCATGCACTGATAGCTTTGTTATTTGTAGTTATTATTATTATTTTAAACTTATAATTTAGGGTATGTTAAATATAATTATCAAGCAATTTAAAAGTATACTATCAGGCAAATATAAAATGAATGCATACCACAGATATTATTTAACTCATTCATAAATGAAGGACCAGTAAAATGTTATAGTTAGTTCAAAGGATGTTTAAAAAGTACCTATCTGAAGTTTAAAAAAAAGAAACATTAGGGGGGGAAATGTTACATTCATTACTAAAATGGTTAATATCTTACAGAGTGATTAAATCTTGTGGCTATCTGTTCCACCAGACAGAAACTCTTCATATCTCTAAGGGATAAAAATCTGTAAATTAATCCTTGCTCCTACAGATTTTGAATATACCTGACAATCAAATATCAAGCCCAAGGTTACATGAGAGAAAACCCAACAATGCCTTTTGCCAATTTTGAAGTTTCATAGAATTTTTCTGTTAGGTGCATTATGGTGTTCCGTAGCGGGATACGTGAGATTGCAGATTTCATAATAGTATAGACTTACAATAACTCTGATATGATTATTGTAATTACAATTTACAGAATGATTATAAATTCCATTCTGATTTCTGCCATATTCGGATCCAAGTGAGAGATAAAACAAAAGAAGTCTTGGACATAAGAACAGTATCAGGTGGAAAGTGAGTTTTATGTGGAATGATGGTCAGAAGAGGCCTTTTAGATTTTTAAGTGCGAGTTTTCTATTTCTGGGATATTCACCAAAATTTATTTTAAATCCAAAAGTCTAACTCTAAATACATAAACTTGAATTTGTAGTGGGGAAAAAAACGCACTCCTTAAAACTGAGAGCAAAGCTAATGATGACCTACTGCAGCCAAAAGCAAGATTTAAGGCTGTTTTCCTTAGTTGTTTCATAGGACCTTGGCTTGCGTCGTTGGCAGTTTCATAATTTGAACATGACCTGCTGTGAACTGAAAGCTGACCCGAGTCTTCTGACAAGCAATTATCAGGACTGGACTTTCTAGCACCAGCTAGACGTGTGTAAACCTCAGGCTCTTCTCATCTCATAGCCATACTTACGGGCTGATCTTCTCTCAGATAACTAATTAAGAAGCATACATAATTAACTGTTTTAATGCCCCATATTTGTTTCAAACTTTTACATTTTCTGAAAGCATGCCTTGGTGGGCAGTAACTTGTATCATTGTTTATCACCCTGGCCAGTGGGCAGTCTGAACCACAAGGATAATTTGGAGAAGCTACAGATGTATTTTCCTGGGGAACTGAAGGAATCAAATCATGGGGATTTAATATTGGCCTGGAATCTGGGTTCCTGAAAATGTATTTGAATGTCACAAACACAAATTCTGAGATGAATAATTTTATAGAGAAATTCTAAGAATCTTTGGCTTTTGAGTAGGTGTTGCTCATGACTAATGAGGTGTTCTATCATGAACTTGGATACGGTGACTCCCAAGGGTGTTTTCATGCAGTGGAGTGGGAAAGAGACCATATCACTCTGCGGCATCAGACTTGGGGAATGAAAGTGCAATTGCTCCCTGTGCTAGGATTTGTCTGTCATTTACTACTAAATAAACTCAAAGGTCCAGTTCTTTTTCTCTTTTTTGTAAAACTAATGCAAAAGGTAGAAGAACATTAACTGTTTCTTACTGAATTCAGACAGTGCTAGAAATAATCGAAATGCTCAAATGATTTCTGACTTGTGGCATGCATGTTGGTTGTCTTCATAAAGGAACTCACTGGATTATAACCCAAGGCCTCCCTCCTTTTCCATTGGCCACTCTGAGAAACAAAATGGCGCCTTCTCACAAGTGCCCGGGAGATCAGGAAACTGGGAGCAACCCTCCATTGCTGAGGAAGCATTCGTGTTGCTTTATACCTGTCTCAAGGGTAAAAAGTAAAGTTTTCAATAAAAAGCATTTGCCATTACCTAAGACATTTAAATTCTTCATTAAAACATAAAAAGTATTGATTGGATAAATAAGAATGCTTCAAAACAATTTGTTTGAACGTCATGGGTTTTTCTTCTTCTTTTTTTAAGATTAGAGATCGTTTTGTAATTCAATTTCACATCTAAGGGGAAAAGTTCCAAAAACAACTTCAAGCTCTTCAGCAATGCCTATAATTAGGGAGACTCTAGTACACATATCTAAATATTTCCACATTAAGGGATGCACACTTACAGGGAACAGTCACACATATTCACTTGATTTAATTTTCTGGGTGTATTTACAAGGGGGAATTCTCTTCTTCCCTGAGAGCTTAAGAAGATACGTACTTGGATCCTTCCAAGCTTAGAGTGAAGGCAACCTGGCCTATTGCGATACAGTGAAACCCTATGGACTCCCGATTTCTTCATCTTAGATGGCCATGAGCTACTACAGGAAGTGGACGGGTTGTCTCAACGAGAACGGAAACTTTTCCTTCAAAAGAGAGGAAGGGAATGACCACACTAAGATGCTAAAACCTGCCCTGGGTGCAAGTTTTTTCTCCTCGGATAATAATGATAGCAACAGTGGCGATGATGGTAACGACAGCAGCAACAGCAGCAACAGCAGCAGCAGCTGTGACTAAGCTGAACCACATTTTTGGAGCGCACCAGGCACAGTGCAAGCTCAGCCTCAGCTCAGGTCCCTCAGCCATCACCCCTGTGAGGTCCGCCCACCTCAAGGAACACTCGCTCACGTGTGCAGAAGTGATCCAAGGGCCTCGTGGGCATTCTCCAGTGTGACTCACTATAGTAACAAAAAACCTTTAAAATCTCCTGTTTCATCATAAACATATAGGTTGATTTTATATTCTATTTCATAAGTTATATGCCTCTTTTACTATTGAAATAATATTTCAAATGCTTTAACAATAAAAAAATCTATATTCCCTGAATGATTTAATTTTAAAATATTTTTCTGAGGCTGGGGGGAGCAGAAACTTAATTAAGTATTTGATTAGCAGCAAAAAAAAATCTATATTTCCTATAACAAATATTTCTTACCTGATATTTGAAACTCACTTTCACTGAAACAGTCTTGCTACATGAAAAAATATGGATTTAAAAAAAAATATGATAAATGAACTTAATAAGCTCTATTGTCCATTAAAATGAACAATTAATTAATTCACTTCATTCAAGATTTTTGTCCTCTATCTTCTCTTCTACCCCTAAAAATTTCCCTATGAGTTTGAAATCTTTTGGCCAGTGCCTTCCATTACTTAACCACAGGGAGGGACCCAAGGCTAACCAGGCAGTGGAGGGTTCTGAGGTCACAGTTTAGTGTCTGCCCCCAAGTACAGTCCTGGAGGATGTCTACTGTGGGAGTCTATTTCATTAATTCTTCTCTCCGTCCCCGTAAAGAGTCACCCTGGACAGGAAACAAGCCTGGTCATTCTGGCATCCACCTTGACTGCCCTCAGTTTAGATCAGTGGAAGAAAAGCGAGAGTTCGGAAGATAAAGGGCGTGCCCCTCCAGTTTTAAGGTTCGTTGTTTTCATTCCCATGCTCACAAAAGTTAGTCTCATGTTCACTCTGCATAACCCAGCAAAGGGGAAATTTAAATTTGCTTGTAGTAAAATTTCTTGGGCGTCTCTAACATCAAAACATTTTTCTTCAAACCTTTGAATAAACGGGCCATTCTAAAAA
Organism: Hipposideros armiger; assembly: GCF_001890085.2. Taxonomy (NCBI): domain Eukaryota; kingdom Metazoa; phylum Chordata; class Mammalia; order Chiroptera; family Hipposideridae; genus Hipposideros; species Hipposideros armiger. Next base: position 7,402,944 of record NW_017731351.1, read on the forward strand.
GATTCAACGTGTTCCATTGACGTCTTAGGTCCCAGCACTTCACTGCGATACCTTGGAGGTTCTAATGGGAAAGTGAAGACGGCTTAGACCAAATTTAGTTCAGAAAATTACCAGTGACAGCTGCTAAGTGCTGGCCAGTCAGTAGGCAAGAGAAGGTATCATTAAAAGAAGGAGATACTTTAGGAGAAGTCGGCGGAATAAAAGCACTTGTATTATTGAGTTATTTCTTTCTAAGATTTGAGACAAACCCAGGCATGTGACAAAATGCGGTTGTGAAGTGGCCTCAGAGTCACCCGTCTTCTTGCTGCTGTGGTACCTCTAGTGACGAGGAAGGTCCTATGCTGTGCTGTGTTGTTGTCATAGGGAAATTTACTGCCTTCAGGGATAAACCAAACAATAATTAGGGGGATGCAATAGCCTCTAAAGTCCTTTTGAAAAAGGACGATTCTAATAATGAGTAGAAGGAAATGGGCTGGAGTGACCTACAGGAGGTCCCTGCATTTCAGGGTCAATGACCCACAGTCGGGCCATGGCAGAAGGAACCTCCAAAAATGAAAACTACTGCCATCCCACCAAGATGACGTTACCCTATTCTGAGACATTCACAGCATTTTTGGGTGAGTTGAAACTGATCCCCATTACCTTGGAAAGAGGGAGAAACAGCGACACCAAAGAAATAGAGGCAATGTGACCCAAAGTCCCCCTGGCCCCTAATGCATGTTGTAAGCAAAGCTAGAGTGGGAAAACAGAGCTCTGTCCAGTCCCTCCTTCCTGCTCGCTCTGCATCCCCCTGACCGACACTTTGGAAGCCCATATTCCAAGCACACTGATGCGGCATCTCTGCCAAAGGACCCACTGGAACTAGCTCTGCTGGTACAATGCAATTTTTCCTGTCACTGTCCTTTTGTTCAGACACCTCTGCCTTTTCAACTTTACAAGTAATGGATAAGAACTGTACAAGATGGTTTAGAGGCAAATCGCAGAACAGAGTTGTGTAGTCAAAGGCTTAAAAACACACCATTCCAACCAACTGAAGACAGATACAGTTTTTTCAGCTATTCCCCATGGACCAGCAGCAATGGAAAGCTGTCTGTAACACCATATGACTGATGAGCTTGCTTTTCAATTTCAGTTCCTTTTAGAGGTCTCAGCCACCCCAAGGCTGCTGTGGAGTTATATACAGTATTTTCCAAGTGTTTTTTTCTGTCAGGGTGCAATGACTCTGCACTTCATCTGTCATCTAGAGAACTCTGTCTTGGGGTCAATTTTGTATGATACCTTCATCATGTATAGATGAGACTGAAAAGTTTGGAGGTAATTTTTTTACATAAAGTAAATCTTTGAAATGTTTTTTCTAATGTACTGTTAGTTATGAAAACACTCAGAATATATCCATTCTTGTGCCAATAAGAATATTACCTCTCTGGCAGTTATGGAGTCCAGTCTCTTAAGAATTGTAGCTATCCTATGTAGCCATTTATCAACTTCCAAATATAATTTAATAAATGATGAGGTGATCCGAATACTTAACACTTCACGTTGAAAATCAGTGAATTGGCATATATCAATTAGGAAAGCTTCAGTTGCACAACAGACCCACTTCTCTGGGAAACTCCCAGCCTGGAATTTAAACGTCCACATCCTGCTCTATTAACATTACAAAAAACGCTTAAAACCTTTAAGTCTCTTTCAAGAGCTCATAGTGAATTTATTGTACAGTTTTTCTGCCAAATGTGGAGAGTGAGCTGATAGACCAAAGTTGTCCCTAGATGAAACCCTAATTTACGGAGTTTCCCAAAAGGACAATCACCGCATTGGGGGAAATAACGCCAGGGATTGAAAAACCCCGGAGCTCCTCCGTCTAGAAGTTATATAGAAGTTAACTCTTCTATATAGTGAACAAGCTCTGTGACTTTCAAGGTCACATGTGTGCTCTTCTGTCCCTGCACCTGCACTTCTGTTGGGCTTGGATGACAGAGCAGATGGCTCTGACTTACGCCATCAAGAGCTCTGGGCAATTCGGGGTGCCCTTGCTTTCTTTCCTACTCAGTTTTGTTTGACCTCATTGACTCAAACGTTGAGTAACACCAAACTTATGTGTTTCAGTCATATGCAGTACAAATAACCCACCTTGGATTGAGGCTTACCGACTCATTAAGAATTTGAATCATCTCTGTTCATTCCTCATCATCCTCAAAGTTATTGAGCAGGTGCTACAACAGCCTCTGTTAGAGCACCAGCTTTCAAATCTAGTTTTAAATCCTATCCTATCCATCCATCTATCCATCCATCCATCCATCCATCCATCCATCCAACCATCCATCCATCCATCCCACATTAGCTGGGCACCTCTTATGTTTAAGCCACTGTGTGTTAGATATTATGGGTGTTACCATAATGTAAGAAGATAGCTGAAGAGAGTATTATTCTTAGTTTACAAACTCAAGTAAGCAAAATTAAAAGCTGTATTTCCTAATTTCTTTAGAGCCTTCACCCCCTCAGGCTGAAAGATCACTCGGCTTCAGTCATCATTACCAGCCACACCATAGAGAGGAAGCCGGAGAGAGTCACCATATGCTTCATTACATGGTTTAACTGGCTTTTCATGCCCGAACCTCGTATTATTTTCTGATTCTCTGTACCTAGAATGCTTAAATACCAATTTCAACTTTGGTGGTTGTCCTCGGGAGCTAAGTGAAGTAAGGAGACAGCAAACAAAAAAATGGAAGATTCGATTACTAACTCCATGACTCAGCAGACACATTTCATTTATTTGCCATTCACTGGGCACCCAATATGTACCCAGGTCTGTGCTGGCACAGAAAATATAAAGATGAAATAAACATCCCTGCCGTCCAAGGACCCAAGGCTGCATTCTTCTCAGTGGTAGAGACTTGTGTTTATCGTAGCCATTAAAATGTTGTCCACACACCTCTGTGTGCCTCCTGCAATGGAAGCAAATAAAAATGTTTAAAGGGTGGAAAACTTAAAGAGCATTTACTTAAATCACATAAACCTAAAGAGTGTTTAAAAGCTTGCCTGGACATTGTGAGTTTAACTTGGGGCAAATGGATTGTCAAATCCCTTAATTCTCAGCTCTTAAAAACCTAACGTAATTACAACAGTTCTGACCACTTCTCAACTTTGTAAAATAGTAGATATATGAACAGAAAACATGCATCTACATACAGTTCTACTAATGGCTATGCCCGAATGGTGTGTGGTTATTTTATTCTTTACACATTTCTGAATATTTTAAGTGTTCTACAATAAATATTTAGAAAAAAATACTTCAAATAGATTGGATATATTTTATTTAGTTATTTCTTAAAAGGAGAAAGCACCTTGAATGGAATGTGCTTTTATTCAGACTTTTCAAAGGGCCATTCTTGGGAAGTGTTATTAATTGGAGCTTAAAGGCAGGAACCTGGCATCCCTGAGACCTACTCCCAGAAATGGTATTAACCCATTCAGTAGCCTTAAGCTCTTCACTTAACCTTTTAACGGCACTCTTTGTTAAGAGAGGATAATAGCCCTTCTTGGGGAATTACAATAGCAAATTACAATAGCTTAGGTTTGTAAAGTATTTTAAAGATGAATTTGCATGTATTTAATGGCTTTGTCATTTTTGGTATGATTTAAAGAAATAATGAGGATGGTAATTAATTATCTTAAGTGTCAATATGCTCTCCTGGTAAAAGAAAACAGAACTTAATATACAGATTGCTAGAGACCAAAGCCTTGATGAATAGGAGGAGGCAGCTTTTATTCTGAAAATAAGTCAGATGAAAACAACTGAGTGTGTGCTCTTTCTCCAGGACATACACAGCTGGTTCTTCATAAAATTTTATTTTTTAATGTATTTTTTGAGGCTGAGTGGGAGTTGGGAATCTCATATATTCTTTGCAATATTAATTAAAATACTAATAGGATGGAGGGAAATCCTAGAAAACTGAGAAATGATTTTAATAAAAGCTTTTTCCATGTGAGGTAGGAAACAGACAGTATAATGTTTCTTAAGTCAGTATCCTTCTGCAGATGAAAAATAAAATTCTCCAAACCTGACTCAGTCTAAACTTAACTTAGTGGGGGGCAATGCTACTCGTGTACTGTCTGAGGCTTAAGAAATTAATGGGTTAGAGTGAAATACCGATTAAAGTCAAATGGTTTCAAAATAACTTCTGGAAGCAAACGTTACCAATTTTTACCTTTAAAAATCATTTGCTTGTAACAAATCAAAATCTATTAGAGGAAAAACACATTGATGTTTTTTGCATCCTTGAAAGTGTAAGTAAAGAAAACATGGAACTGGGGTTCTGGGGGAGATGAGTAGCATTCTCTTAAGGGTGGAAGGACCTTCTTAAATGCTGACAAAAGTCCTGTTTAATTGCTTAAGAAAGTAGATTATGTCTTTGATTTCTTTAGAGAAACCCACGTTCGAAATCAGTAGTGAACATGTGGTTTGTGTTGAGTTCATGTCAATGCAATTCGTTCCAGGTCTTGTATCTCCAACTGTCCTGTTCCTATCAACACCAGACTATGAAGGAAAAAAGAAGGAACCAAGCCAGATCTTTTGAGGAGCAGAATGTAGGACACAGGAAGTTCCGTGACCTCGCCCACGCCCTGCGGTGATGCCATGTCCTTGCCTTAATCCCCGCCCCTCCTAATGTCACAAGGGGACTTGTCTCCTGCTGAGCTATTGCTGTAGAAGTACAGAGCTGTCGAAGGCAATTTTTATAAAGGAGGGTGTTGCCTTCCAGGCCCAAACTCTGAGACACAGCCCCAAACTGGCCCAGCATTTTCACACATGCTCACCTGCGCCGAAAGAAGCTTGCTACCTGTTATAAAGGATTAGTGAGGGTCTGTCTTGTACCTTCTGGCTCTAATTTTGTTCTTTTGAACATTAGCTCAGGCTCCTTTCAGGTTTACAATTTTCTTGAACTTGCTTTGCCATTGTAATGAACAATGAGTGGAAACATAACTCAGCGTAAGGCAGCTTTATTCACATATTTGCTGAAGGTATTATTTACCTGCTCGTCTAGATATGCCAGGAAAGAACACCGTTTTACAAAGGTCATGGACCTGTAGCATCCGTTATGTCGTGAAAGAAACGTGCACGTCCTGGGTATCTTCCTCATTTCAAGAATATGAACCCGGTGCCCCTTGTCTGATATTCTCTGTCAGCAATGGCCCGATTGCGAAAACAAAAGGAACATGTAAGAATGGGAGAAAAGTTGGATGCCAGCATTTCTTATGGTCCTTGCCACTGAATGCCTTGTGTCTCTGGTGTATAGATTTTTAGCCAGTTAGTCATTATTACATAATGAATATTAATAATAGTAAAAGATTAAGTGTTGAGATAAAATTAGAGTACAGTAGGACGTGTGTGTTAATAACCTAACATCTTTAACACTTGAGCATTTGTACTAAAGATCTTGGCTTTCTGAGATTTCTGTCTTTTCTTTCTCAGAGTATTTTTATGTGTATTGCAGAAACAAATAAAGTTGAATAACAAGTTAAAACTGCATTGAACTCTGGAAATTATTCATACTATTTTTCTTAATCGCTCACTCTCATTTACTAATAGACTCCCTAAACAGTTGGTTGGGAAGTTAAGGACTATAAGGGTTCAGTTGCCTGAATAAAACCCAGAGATGGGGCATTAGGAACCCTCAGTCTTAGCAGTAGCTCTCAGTTGAAGAGGAGAAAGCTTGCTTTCACTGGCTCAAAGATACAGTCCTTAGACCCTTCTCTTTGTCTATTAATTCCCTTAGTGTCATTATCACATGTTCATATAAATGTTTCCATTGGCTATGGATGGCAAGAGAGTTGAGATTCTGGGACTTTCCATTTAATGCAAATTCAAGAAGTATCTTTTAAAGCCAGACATTAAGTATTGTACCTTATCTGTCCTCTGAGCACACTTGTCTAAGGGTTGACCACAAGTTTGGAGGCCATATGCTATGCTTCTATATGTCTTCTGCAAAAGAAGGATTAGCATACACCCACCACACTTCTATCCACATCCAAGTAAAGCCGACCTTCAAAGGGAAAATTGCACAGTATTTTACGTTTTTCATTTTAGTTCCATATTTATTTGTGTGCGTTATTGTGGGTTATGAACTCTTGCCCATATTGCCATTGACTTCCAACCAGTCATGGCACTTTCCCCTTCTATGGGTAACTTGCAGTGGGCCAACCATGAGTCAAGTGATGGCTGCCTATGATTAAAGTCCTAGAGATTTCTCTCAAGTAAAGAGTATGAATCACTTTTGAAGAGAACACAGTACTATCACAATCATATATAATTTAAAAAGACATATGTACCCCTATGTTCATTGCAGTATTATTTACAGTAGCCAAGATACAGAAGCAACCTGGGTGTCCATCGACAGAAGAATGGATACAGAAGAATTGGTACATATATAAAATGGAATATTACTTGGCCGTAAAAAGAATTACATCTTGCCATGTGTGACAACATAGATGGATCTTGAGGGTATTGTGTTGAGTGGAATAAGTCAGGCAGAGAAAGACAAATACTGTAGGATTTCACTTATATACGGAATCTAAAAATAAATAACAACACAACAAATGAATAAACAAAACGGAAATCTATCCATAGGTATGAAAAACAAGCTGACGGTTGCCAAAGCATAGGGGATAGTAAAAAAAAAAAAAAAAGCACCGGCAATGAATTGCTGCCTCAGGGAGCTCTGAAGAAGGATGCTATGGCTCTGCCACCCACCCCCCCAAAAAAGGAAAGAATGTGGGAGAAGGCAGCTAAAGTAGTGCAGAAAACTGTCACGAAAGGGAAGAGGTTAAAAAGAAAGAGCCAAATTTGAGTTAGAGTGTGCCCTCTCAGAGAGCTCCATAATTTATTTATGTAAAATTGTGCAACATCTATATAAAAATAACTTTTATAATCAAAATGTTATTTGTTCAGGGAAATTGATTATCTGCAGTAGAACTAGAATGGTGACACTGGGCTCATGTCTCAGCAGCTGTTTTAATATTAAAACCACTTGTGCATGAAGAAGAAGATGCGGTCTGAGGAATCCAGGAAGACTTCAAGGTTTGAACTGGAAAAGGGAAACGGAGCTTGTTCCAGCTCGACCGATTTAGACAAGCACACACAAGAAGCGAAGGTTTAAGGCGCACAGGATGATGAGAAGATGCGTCTAAGGAAAACAGGAGAAGGGATGGCACAGGGGTTGTTTAGAATCAATGATAGAAGGGCTGTGCTTCCAATCAGCTAATGTATGAATCCTTATTAATATTTGGTATTTATAATTACTGTTTATAATAGTTCCATGAAGCAGGATGGCTCGAAGAAGTATTTACCATTTAAATAATAAGATTGATAGAACAGATGAGTTCACCTTCGCTATTGAGTTCCCCCAACATTCTTACCCTCAAATGTGTGGAAGCTATGTTTTCCTCAGGTTCTGGGAAGTTTGTTGAATATTATTGAATGTGAATGCAAAGCACAGTTCTAGAAGACTTGTGCTTTCTAGGGGAAGTAACCTGACTGGTACATTATATGATGTGTGTGGCAAAAAGAAAGGTGGATATTTAGGTGCAAAACCATTACATTAAGTGCTGTATTTACTGAAATTGCTTCCCATTGCCTGGAAGGAAAATGGGGGAGAATTTAGTTTTAAAGTGATAAAAACTTGCCTAAATCTGGTTCAAATTACCTAATCTAATGAATGATTTACTTCTAAAAGACCATTCACACTTGAGCACTGTAGAATCAATCATAACAAAAAACTTAATAACTATTTTTTTACATTATCAAGCAATATTTATTTTACTGAAGTAAACATAGAACACAAAACTATAAAAACATATTCTCTACAGTATACTGCTTCATCTAGAGGTAAGCAATTTATCTACATGAATAGTAAGAAACAGTTGACTGCTGTGTTTTTACAGAAGAGGCTACAGTTTTGTGTTTTAACAGCTTTAATGACAAAAAATGTTTGAATATGACTGGAAGAGAAAGCAAGAAAAATTATAGGTAGCTTTACATGTAATTAATATTAATAGAATTGGCAGTTTCTTTTAGGTCATCTCTTCACCAATGTAGAATGGAAGCAAATTTTAAAATCGTTGTATATTTTACATATTGCGACATTTTAATCAGCAAAGAAAATCAGCCTCAAAATTTTCTTCAGCAAGTTAAGTATACTATTAATATTAACTGTGAACTAGAAAATATACTCATATGGGGATGGTGGTTTTTAAATATCTAGCTGATGTTTTTCATGGGTGCTATGATTTGTATAATTCAATATTGAAATAAAACACATTCATTGGAAATTAAGCTATTTGAATGTCTATGCAATTTTATACTTTTAGTCCTTCAAATAATGGGTACTTTTAGACCAAAAAGTCAATATACATGTACTTGGTTAGTAAAACTGAGTACTGAGCTGTATATTTGTGCATGCGACAGTGTGTGTTGTATTTTTTATGAACTTCTTTGAATCCAGGGTGAATGACTTGCAAAGACAGACTGAGGGAAAGCTGGCACATTGGCCGGCCCGCTGAGACAGAGGACAGAGCCCTACTGCGTGGGGTCTGCCAAGGAAGCACCGCTCAGTTTTCTCTGTGAAAGAAAACAGTAGGCGTGGGGACATCGGGTGGGATCTGGTGGGAACAGGACTCAAGGCAAGAGCAGCCCTGAGACACAGGTGAGGCCATGGGCTCACACTGGTGGAATCCATTGACTCCCACACCTGTTTCATCCCACACCTGTTTCATCCTGGGGAAATTTAGTTTCAGAATTGACTGATTGGGAATGCAGAATTTTTTCCCCTAAGAAAACAGTCAATTTCTGCAAGAATTTCACAGCACTTCCTGAATTTGACATCAAAATTTGCTGGCATCTTTACAAAGGGTGAGGGCGGCAGGAGCAATGGCGGACACCAGAATGGGTCTTGGCTGGGCTTGTCTAGGTGAAGCACTTAATGTGGATTTATTAAATCCACAAGCTTAGAGATGGGCTCCAGTGATTTAGAAAAGAGATGAAAGACAGAAATTATAGTATTCTGACAATAACTTTATTAAAAAATCCATCAATGTTCCATTTATTACATGAGAAATTTACTTCATACAGTGTATTTGGTTTAAATCCTTTCTCAAATCTTCATCAGCAGATTAGCTCCACAAAGATACTGCATCTTACAAATTCCAAGAGATTAAAAGGAGGCAATCGGGCTGCAGAAAGAAATGCAATATCACCTGATACTTGTTTTTCATAGAGGATCAGATTCTCAAAGGGATCTTTTGGTGAAGTATCATTAGGTCAGGCTTAATATCAGCATCCATATTGCTAGCCACATTGGTATGGCCGGAAATAGTTAATATGTCTTTGAAAAGCAAATAGTTTAGTGACTATTTATTGGCAGGGCTTGATAAATGGTCCCCAATGTGCTATAAAATCTTATTATATTGTCCCACTATATTTTTTTGAGACAGGTGATTATGGCCACCTGTCAATCATACTAAAGTGATAAAAGGCAAAAGTAGTAGGCAATTGTGGTAACTTGAAGAAATAAAAACTTACGGATTCCAGCAACATGCCAGAGTTATTAATGTTTAGCATTCAAAGGTAACAGAGGTTAACTGGCCCAATTCCCTTGTTCTGCAACTGAGAACACTGAGTTATAGAGAGAACTCTGTAGCTCACAGCAGGTGTATCTGATTAAGACATGCCCTGCCACAGACGCCCATCCAGGGTCCTCTTTTCTCAACCTCTGACCATGTTTGGAGAGAAAGTCCCTATAACTAGAGCCCAGAAAAACTATAAGTACAGTAGATGATATAGATGAGTGTATCTGATATTCAGATGAGACAAAGGTCATTTTTCTGGGAAGATCAAGAAGGGCATCGAAGAGGAAGTAGAGTGTGTGTGTGTGTGTGTGTGTGTGT
>NW_017731351.1:7416364-7421621 GCF_001890085.2 Hipposideros armiger
CATAGTTTTTTTTTAATATTGTCATGATTTCTTGCATTGTTCAGAAGTTTTCAGTTTTGATGTACTCCATTGTATCAATATTTTACATTAAAAATTTTATTCTTTAAGAAGGGTTTCTCCACTCTGAGGTAATGGAGACATCTTCTACAGTTTCTCTTAGTAATTTGTAAAGTTTTCATTTTATACATTGTAATGTTAGATGATGATGCAAAGTATGGATTGAAATCTTCCCTGTCTCTTGAGGTTAGCAAATACTGTAAGGCTAACTAACAGTGGTGACAGATCCCTGTTGAGAACAAAGTTGCTAATTCCTCCAAGGTTGAGTTCAAAGAAGGCCTGGTCTTCTGCATAAGATTCCCAGTATGACCCCAGGTGCCAGCAAAGCTAACCTGCTTTGACAGCCTTTACTGATGACAGAAAGGAGAGGGGATTTGGAAAGAAAGGGTACTTGCTGCAGAGTGTTCTATATGCTGACAAGTATGGCATTTTGTTCTTAGCTCCGTAGGCTGGGTGGTGGAAGAGATACATGTCTACCGAAATGGAAGGGTGTGCTTAAACATAAGGCACGAGCCAGCTTCTTGTCCACACACGTCCCATTTGTCCCAATTCAATGTCTAGAATTACAGGTCTAGGTTGATATTTTAAATGACTTTTGTCATTTTACAGCCCGTGATGATATACATTTACTTGTTTTGTTGATTATTGTTTATCATGTTGTTACTTCAACCTAGCTTTATTTTCCTTCTTGCTGGATTACATCTTTCAGATTCTTTTAGAGTTTGGGGGTAATAAATGTTGTGGATCCATGTGTTTTTGGAAATTTCATTATTTGCTTTTAGGTTTGAATGATGGTTTGGTTGTGTATAAAATTCTAAGTTCAGTTCTCTTTTCTTTTCCTTGAGCAGTTATGAGTTTTGGGATTTTGCTTCATTGCCTCACTGTGTCCAGTATTGCTAGTGAGAGGGCTTATGGGAATCAGACTCTCATTCCCATTGGAGCTCTGTGTCCTGTTCCTTTCTTAGTATTATTATTTTTATATTTATTTATTTTTTTTTTTAGCCGAGCCATCCTGCCACCTGTTGGCAGCTCAGCGGCAGCTCAGCTCGGGCCGGGAATCAAACTGGTGACCCTGTTGCTCAGAGCTCGCACTCTTGAGCAAACTCCTAACCAACTGAGCCACGCGGCCGGCCCTAGTATTATTTTTTTGTTGTTGCTAATTACCTTATGAATTTAGCTTAACTATGATGTGTTTAGGAACTCAGTGAGCCTTTTCTATCTGAGATGTTATGACATCCACAAGATCATCTTGTTAGCTACTGACAAAATCAGCTCCATCCACTCAGCCTCAGGCTGTTTATATTAGTTGTATAGGGAATGGGATCTTACAGGTTTCATTTTAAAATTTTAGTCATGCGACAGATACAACAGTACAAAACTTACTAGTTGATAAGTAAAGAACAATTGAATCCAAATGGTTACCTGCTCATCTGGCTAAAGCTTTTTACTAATATTTGTGAAGACCTTGATTTTACATTTATCCTGGTTTCCAAAAAGCACCTTCTCTCCCCATTCTGATGAGAATATCTCCCTAAAGTTTGCATTTCCAAGAGATGGCTCGCAGATCCTACAGAAGACACAATGGAACATTTTTCTTAAAGGTACAGAGAAAGAATGTAAGGTTTCTCCAAGAAGTTTTAGGACATAGTTGCCTATTACCAGAAGTCTAGGGTAAGTACTATGTAAATTTTCCTTCTATTTCTTAAGCGCAGGACAGTTCTGTTGACAATGTCCTGATCTTGTATAATATCTGAAGTCTAAATGATGCCGAGTGGCTGCCTTGCCCACCCAACTGCATTTTCCTCCGTTTGCTTCCGATATCAGGGAGAAGATTTCCAACGAAGATGGAAATCAAAAGATTCCTATATTCTAGATTTAGAGTTGTGTGTCTTTGGAGCGTTTTAATAAATTATTCCACAAAGGTTTCACAATGTCATCTTTCCTTCTGAGTACATAGTTTTTTTTTANGTGTGTGTGTGTGTGTGTGTGTGTGTGTGTGTGAGTGTGTGGTTTTGTCTCTGTTTTGCTTTGATTTGGGGATTTGAAAGATAGCAAGTTGGTAGGTGGAGTGACGAAAGGAGAACATGAGAGTTGAAGACGGTAGGGGCACCCTGGGTGGAGGCATGAAAGCATCAGCTCTGTTTGGAAAAGGGGAGGGAACCGTTTGATTGATGGATGGGGTTCCTATGGAGGTTTCTAGTAAATGGAGCTGGAAAGGTGGCAGAGGCAAGGCTGCCAAGACGCAGAGCACCGGAAAGAGGGCATGCTGCGCCATAAACGACGTTAGACCTGCTGGGTGAGGGAATTTGCTTTGATTTGGGGGCCCAGGTGTCCCATCTGTCAGGTTCCATTACTCTTCTCCCTGGCAGGAGGTACTTGCCGATGGGTAATTCAGATTTGATTATAACAGCATCTGGGAACTACTATAATTTTCAGCCGGCTTTTATTCCTCGAACCTGGTTATTTGAGTGAATGCATGCATGCTTATGCAGGGTTGTGTAAAGAAAGACCGCCAGGTGAAGCCCCCAAATATTCAAAAAGCGTCAGTCTGTTCTAGCTGGCCTCATACCTTTCCATGAAAACCACCATGAAAAAGTGAACCACAGTTCTTAAGGCTATTTGTTTTTTGACACAGAATGTTTGTATCTTCCAATACTCCCAAGAGGTAGAAGGGATTATATCTCTTTACCCCTATACATCTCTAAGGGGAAAATATTAAAATAAATTTTACATTGTGCAAATACTCATTAATAGCCATTTTTATTACATGTGCATCAGGAATTCTTGCAAAGTCAATGCACAGATTTTATGCTTAGTCACTGCCCTTGCAAACATTCCTTAGAAGCCACTTAGGTCATGTGGCAGCTACTGCAGAATGAAGGTGACTTTTTTCATATCTATGGAGGTTATCACATGATAAGGTTTTAATGACTTTATGATGCTTTATGTTGTGTGAGGAAAATGATTAATTTCTGAACCAAGCACTGATCAAACTCAAGGTAAAGCAATACTTACTCCTTATAAATAACCACCTTGTCCTGCCTCCTACCTCCCTCCCCCAAATTGTCAAAGATTTCACAAATGTCACTTTATTCTCATTGTTTCCAGACTATTATCTTTATTTTTTTTAAGAAAATATATGGGTTGACTTAAACCAAATTTTTTCTTGCATCAATAATTGCATTTGGACATACAGTTCGTAAGGCCAAATATTTTTCTAGACATATTCTCACCACGGTGACTCTTACGCTGGTCCATGATGTTTTTAAGGAATAAAAACCTCAGATTTCTCTGTGTAGTGATGTGCCTCAAGTTCTCGCATCTAACTCAAATCAGAACACTTCACAAATAACCGAGAATCAATTTAGTCCCCAATGTTTATCTCTAAGTTACAGATGTTTTCTTTCTTCATTTTTCTGCCTTCCATGTATTAGATTCCGTTTTAACTTTACAATCTGAGTTAAATAAATCAACGTCTCCACTGGGAAAATTGTGGACTTTCAGCAGCTGCAGGCTTCACTGCATGGGTAAATTTATGTTTATTCTGTAGTAAAAGAGTAATACATGGCCCTGGCCTGAATTCACAGCTAAAAGTTAATCTGTTTAATTGGGCAAGTTCAGGCTGAGGTCCTTCTGTCCTTCATGCAACTGTACTCTGGCAGTTCACAGTTCTAACGAACCTCCCAGAGTGAGTTATGGCTTGGTGCTCAAACTGGGAATAACCACAGGATTATTCAGAAAGTAATACCCCAACTGGGGGCACTTTATCTTTTTACAATGGGATATTTAATTTTACTGCGCCTAGAAATATTTGTCAAAGAGGCAAAAAATATTTTTTTGTCAAAGACCTTTGGTTCTTTGCTCTTGTTTTCCAAGATAATTAGGGTAATAGCGTTTCAGTTCCTTTGACTGGACAACAAGTGATTTAAAACTGTCAGAGGGGTTTTAAAGAGAAGTCAAGGCTATATTCAGGTAATGAATCATGTTTGCACTGGGGGCTTGGGTTCCCTTCCATCCTCTTGGTCAAGTGTTTCTCAGATAGATTGAATATAGACTGTCAACCCACAAATTAGATGCGCCCTCATAAAAAGCTTTAAGCACCCATTGTGTATGCTTTGTTTTCATTGAATAACAAGAGAAGGGAACTGGCTTTTTTTTTTTTGAGGACCCAGTATAAACGGACACAATACCCTGTGTGTTACAAATATTAACTCACTCAAAATTCTTTCTCTATATCTCTATATAATATATCTGCATATTTTATAAATACGTATGTGTATGTATCCCCATTTAGTAAAAGAAGAAACTGATATTCAGACATCAAATAATGTTTCAGAGTGAAAGTGGAAGCTACAGTGGGCTCTTCTTGGCTCCAAAGTCTAACCTCTTTTCCTTTCATTTTCATAGTTTTAAAATTACGTAAGGAATGAAATCTCCATTTTCCTTGTAAAACTCTAGACTATTAGGCTAAAGTAAAAGTCCCTTTAGAAGACAGCTTTGATCCTGGCTACTCTCTCCCGTCTTTTTCAGACCTTTAAACTATTTTACTTACGTAAATGTACCAATCAAAATGGATAGCATGGTTTGGTGTGTTTTGTTACTTTTCATATAAGCAATGCACTGCCCACATAATTGTTCAAGTTGCTTTTCTCACTCAGCATGATGTGTTTGAGATCCCTGTCTTGAGACACATGGATCTAGCTCATTCATTTTATTAATAGCCACTCTACCCATCTGTGACTCTAGCATATTTGAATGTGTTATTGCAATTACAATGAATATTGTAACAAAATGTTTTTACAATCCTCCTTGAGCATATGTGCTGGTGTTTTTGTAAGAGCGAGCCTATAAGTAGAGCTGCTGGGTTAAAAAGTAAGTGCATTTTAGGTTTAATAGATATTGCTCAATTTCTTCCCAAAGTAGAACTTCCAGTTTATCCTTGGACAAATAGTGTGTGAGAGTGGCCATCTCCCTACACCTCGCCAACTCTGGGGGCTGCACCCAGAGTTAAAATTTTTGCCTCCCTAATGGGATTAAAAATGTTATCTCCCTGTTGCTTCAATTGGTCTTTCCTGTAGAAAGTTACTGTAGAAGTTAATCATCTTTCCAACGGCCACTTACATTTTTACTCTTATTCGTTACTTTTTCATTTTTGTCCATTTTTTCTTTTAGGTATTTTTCTTTTTCTGAATAATATATT